>NC_091706.1:61255441-61563676 GCF_041296265.1 Equus caballus | reverse complement strand
TTGGCAGCCCAGGGCTCACAGGTTTGGTTCCCGAATGTGGACCTAACACTGCTCGTCAAGTCACACTGTGGCGGCATCCCACATAAAATAGAGGAAAGCTGGCACAGGTGTCAGCTCAGCAACAATCTTCCTCAAGCAAAAAGAGGAAGACTGGCAACAGATGTTAGCTCAGGGCCAATCTTCCTCACAAAAAAAACAGAGAGAGAGAGAGAGAAATAAATAAATAAAAACCAGCTTTCTAAAATGAAAATTATCTCTTCTAGTTCATTAAACTAATATATAAATTAAGTTAATTAATATGTATTGAGCTTAATATTTGTTTTTGAGTACAGTCTGTACACATAAATATGAAGTCATATATATGAAAGTAAATTTTAGAAAAGAAGATATGAAATTTTCCAAATGAAAAATGATTAAGAAAAAACACATGGTGAAAGACTTTATAGCAGAAACCATCTCTATGACTCATATAGAAGAACATACCTAAAATAAAGAAAGATTCAGAAAGATTAAAAATAAAAGGCATACAAAAAATATACAGTGGCCATAATTTCATCATGTGTGATACAAATCAAGCCAAAAACATTTTATTTAATATAAAGAAGAACTTATGATGCTAAAGGCAAAAATTCACATTGAAGAAATTTAATATCCATGTTCCCACGAATACAGTAATAATTGCATAAGGAAGAAAGTAATAAGATGAAAGAAGAATCAGAAGGAATCTCAACAATTATAGGGGAGTTTAGCACATGTCTTTCAGTCCAAGACAGAATCAGGAGAAAAACAATATTAAAAATGAAAGAGACAGTGACAACGTAATCAGTAAGATAGATGTTAGAGCCAGCGAGGGAACTCCAACCCCTAACGATAAAGAATGCACTGGTACATGGGACACATCACAAAATCTCCATAAATTCCAAAATACAGACATGATACAAACATTCTTTGAACATAATGCAATCAAAGATTCAACTATCAAAATCAAAGGAAATACTTATGCAATAAGAATTTAAAAAGTAAATGAATTCATATGAAACACAACTAAAGATGCTCAAAAAATTTGAACCAAAAGAGTAGATGGAAGAAAATTAATAATGATAAATCAGAATTTAATATTATTACCGACAAAAGAAATAAAACTAACAAACACACGCGCTAAACAGTTAAAAAAATTATAAAATAATCAAATGATGAACCAATTATAACAAACAAAGGGGAAAACCAGATGTATACAAAGTAAGTCATGAAAAGGAGGAAATGGCCATCAAAAGAGAGGACGTTACAAAAATCACACAAGACTTCTGTGCACAATTGTACACAAATACGTTTGAAAGTCTAGGTTAAACGCACAACTTTCTGGAAAATAAAATGTACCCAAACTGAGATATACTCAGTAGAGACTGAAATTCAAACAGAATAATTTAATAGAAGGAATAGAAAAACATGGCAAAGAGCTCTCTTCCACGAAAGCACAGGCCCAAAGAGTGTCACATGGGAATTCTCAAATACTTTTAAAGATTTTTGTTGTTGTTGCTCAAATGCTACTTAAACTACTGGAAGGCGTTGAAAAGTAAGTAAAACTTCCGAAACTTGTATATAGCAGGCGTAAGAATGACACCAGAACCTGAAAAATGTTAAACACAAGAAAGAAAACTATTGACCAACCTCACTTATGAAGAACAAAGCAAGAATCTGAGCTATCATTCAGTCAAAAAGAATCCGAGAGTATATTAAAATTATAACATGTTATGACCAAGTGGGGTTTATTCTAGAAAATCTAAAGTAATTCAGTATTAGTCCATCCATTCATATATCTTATATTAATTGATCAAATTAAAAAAATCTTATAATCATCTTACTAGAAGCTACCAATGAATTTGACAAAATTCAAACCCCATTCTTTAAATTAAACTACTTAATAAAATAGGAGCAGATATATTTATCCATAAAATACGAATAATTTAGCTCAAAATCTCACATCTTACTTTATAGAAATTATTAAATACTAGTCCATAATTCCAAGAAAAGGGTGACCTATGCTTTGCTACTATTTACTATGCTTTTGGGAATATTAGCCAATGCAACAGGCAAAGGAAAACCACTAGACATAAAAGTTGAAAAGGAAGAGAGAAGAATTGCCCTTTTTTTAGGGAGAAAGAGATGACAGACTCCTGAACTCATTTTTCTCTTTGATAAAGTGGACATCAGTCTATAACCCTTGGGTAAGGTGACTTGAGGGAGTTGACAGGGAAAGAGGCTAAGAGCATCTCACGTTTAGGGCACATGCTCCACTGTTACAGCAGCCTTGCCCTCTGCCCAATTTTGTGCCTAACCTGGACGGTGGCATGTGTACGTTGGCACTGAGTGGATTTTTCCCTGCTTCGTATCATTGAGTTGAAAAGCATGTCGTTTATATCTTTTACAATTACCAAATTAATCATGGATAGAAGCCTGTTAGAAGACTGGGTAATATTCTGGGACTTCTCCTGGACGTATTTGTTTTCGCTTTTCACGCATCCTCTATCTCTAATTTCACACTCCCTTATCACTCTATGTCCAGAACTCATAAAGAGAAACATCGTGGGCAAATAGAAGCATCCTAGAGAAGTTTTAGGAGGTGGTTTTTAAAAGAAGTAGAGCATAGCTCACCATGTGCCTTTTCCTTTCTCTTTTCTAGGCATCTGTTTCATTATCTGGGAAATTATCCTCAGTCTCATACTGACACTGTTTATGTGGGTTGAATGAAAATAACACTGACATCATGAAATGGAGTGCTCTGTGTAAATGAGATGTATTATTTTTACAAAAATGAATTATTTTGAAAAATCGGGAACACAACCACTTAAGGGGTGGAACGTAGCAGCTGTTGAACAGGACACTTATAGCACTACAGTACAGTTTGGAGAGGGGTGCCAGGATCTGCTGTCTAATTTTATTTTTCAAAATGAAATTACTGGAAGAATTTGGCTCTGCAGCACAGTGCAATTATCTAAATGCGAATTGCCCAGGGAAGAAGGGTGAGTCACCTCAACTCTTTTGTGGTCTTGGTTTTAATTTGATATCAAAAAATGAGCTGATTTACACATTACCAAAATGGAACAGAGATAAATAATACTTAGATTAAATTTTCTGGCGAGCAAATCCTCTGCCTTATTCTTGGAACCCACGGTTTTGTTTTGGTTTCTATGTTCCTATAGACAGAGCCTAAAACACTTGTTCTCTCTGGACCCAGATTGATAAGATTATTGAAGACCATAACTTTAAAAAAATAGTTTGCAAACTATGATGAACTTAGCATGGCAACAGCAAAGATAGCCTGTCATTACCTTTTTAAAAAAATCTAGATTGATTTATGTTGCTTTAGGCAGAAATTTTGTCTTCATTCCACCACCCCAATATCAATTTCTTCAACCTTAAGATACTCATGAGATAGTTATTCAATTATGAGAAGGAAACTAGGTAAATTCCACTAGAAAAGACTGTATTATTAGGCAAGTTTGATTGGGTTGAACACTTAGCTTTTATATGCAAGACATCTTTAATTGCATTATGTGTGGAATAACTCTTAATATCGTTCAAATAGTGAAGTCTTCAACTTGATATCACCTTCCCCTTTCTATTACCAACAGATCATTTTCCCACGTAACCTAATTGAGCAAACAATTTTAAAATATATTTTATACAGCAGTATGATTATCCACATGATTTATTGGACAGAAAAGCAAAAATTAGTGTAGTTAGGTAGAACATGTTTCTTTGCTTAGGAACAATGATGTGGATGAGGCTCCTACCTGCCAAGTTTAAAAAAAAAAATGACAGAGTATAATTGGCTGGTTCTGTGATTTTAGATACTTAATTAAAATTTTATCTTCTTTGGTTTTCTTCTCTGCCTAGTAGAGATAATCATATACATGAGATTCAAATCAAATAGTTTATTGGAGCTTACTCAAAGGAGGGGAGAAAAGGAAAGATAGGGAAGCCCAATCTTGGGGAGAAAATACTGCGTTAAATTGTTACCACCCAAGGGATCTTGTCTGCCCACCGCAAGACATGCCAATAGTCAGGAGGCAAAGTGGTAGGAGAGAAAGGACTTTATTACAGCTTGTTAGCAAGAGGGAAGATGGGCCACTCACATCCAAAAGCACTATCGCCCAGAATGAAGACTACGGGCCGTTATATAAGGGGCTGGTCTCCAGGAGGGGAACGTGGCTGGTCTCCAGGTGGGGCAGACATCTGGTCCCAGTTCCTGATAGACCTTTGTTTTACTGCATATGCATCAGAGAATGGAGCAACACCCCATACCATGAGCTTTCCGTTGTCATTGATGATGGCTGTCAGCATAGGCTCTCTGATCCAGGGTCATCACATATGTAAGGAACTCGAAAGAACAAAGTTATCATCTTAAAGCAGCTGGCAGGGGCCACAAAATCTACAGTGCGTGTCTGGGCCACTTAGTCAGAGCTCATTTAAAGTTACAATATGGTTTCTTTTCTATAATATGGTTTCCCTTATGTCAACCTTGTGTTGAGCTGTGTCAAAATCACTATTGCTCACCATCTCTCCTGTATCCCCATTCATTTCTGGCACACGAGAGATCCATGCTACCCATTCTGTTAGGCAGACGTGTCATGTGAGCATTGTTCTCTTTGTTCCATTTCCCCATGGC
This sequence comes from Equus caballus, assembly GCF_041296265.1. NCBI lineage: Eukaryota > Metazoa > Chordata > Mammalia > Perissodactyla > Equidae > Equus > Equus caballus. The sequence goes on along the minus strand of NC_091706.1, from coordinate 61,559,007 downwards.
AGACCTTGAAGCCTAGGCTGATATGGTGTGTTATAAAACAGTAGTATCTCCATTAACCTGGGTCCTTGAGCGGCCACAAGAAACAATGCCGCTGAAATTGGTGCTGGACCTGTATTGTGAATGAGAAACTGACCTTTTCTGGTTAAATCCACTGAGTTTAAGTTGTTGTTAATTACAGCATGTTAGCCCACAGTTACTGTCACACTCCTCTGATGGTCAGAAAAGTGAGGTGTATACGTAGATCAGAAGGTAAGAGAAGACATACACAGAACTGCAAACACATAAACATACATAAGTGGGATCAGAACATTATTGACTCTTTTAATCTTGGATGTAATTGATTGTCAATCTGTTTTACCAGGAAAGTAATAATAAATATGTAAATAATCTTTCTAATAAACAGAAACAATCTTCTGAGATTCAAATTAGATAATTGATTTTAATCTACTTTGAAAAATTTACAGGAGAATTTTTTTTTTTCATAGTCATAAAGAATGGTGTATTTTCCTCCCCAAAGCCCCCCGGTACATAGTTGTATATTCTTCATTGTGGGTCCCTCTAGTTGTGGCCTGTGGGACGCTGCCTCAGTGTGGTTTGATGAGCAGTGCCATGTCCGCGCCCAGGATTTGAACCAATGAAACACTGGGCCACCTGCAGCAGAGCGCGTGAGCTTAACCACTCGGCCACGGGACCAGCCCCTACAAGAGAATTTTATGAGTACTTTTATTGCTCATCTTACTAAACACATATGTGCTGAGTAAAGGTAAGGATCATTAAAGTTTTCAACAGCTGATAAATTTAGCACAGAATCAAGTGAGAGTTGACATGTTGGGCACTTTTATGTTCTTTGTCTCATCTTTCTGAAATACGTTTACTTTAATAAGAAGTACCTGCTTTACTATATGCAAGGAAAAATGAAGATTAAAACAAAGACTACCGTAAAAAAACACTGTTCTGCATTTCTTTTTTACGTAATCAAAATTGAAGTATCACATTTTGATATCCATAGCAAGATGGTGACAAAAAAAGTTAAACGCTGCTGAATCATAGATGTGGAGATAAAAAAATTTAGGTAATCAACCTTCAAATCACTGATATTGTAATCAGTGAGGGCTCAGCTTTGTGCTCCCATTGACTGATGAGTATCAAGCTAATGATTTTGGCATTTTCAGGAAGGAAGTGTTTCCTATACTTTGAATATCTCATCCTATCTCAGGTGACAAATACAATTGAGATTAGGGAGGCAATCAGTAAAAAGAATACACTGGATTTTTTTTGTTCCTGGGTACAAACGCCTTTTTACATAAATGTCATAAGTAATTAGCACACTGTTGAGGCCCATTAAGATGTTCTTCTCAGTGGCCCTGGCGGCCCTCCAGTAGTATCAGAGCTCAACTCCACACTGGAGTGGAGTCAATTCTTACACAAGAGAAATTTACAAAAGTACCAGAAGTTTGGAAGAATATGAAAAACAGAATTCATGGAATGACAAAAGCAGCTCTCCACTTCACTTCGTGTTCTGCAGCCCTTCTGAAACACGAACAGCATAGCTTTCATCGTGAACTTGACGATTCTGCGTACACCCAGGAATTTTGGCTACTTGCTCCTTAACCCAAAATCACCCATGGGGAGCACCAGAAAAGCAATCGTTACAACAGTATCTTATTTTAATAGCGCTTCTTTTAGCCTTGTCTTTAGATATCATATCATAAAGTGAAGAAGGAGACAGATTTACTGTGAAACTAACGAACTCAGGCTTCAGGCTATTTTCGCACAGGGGTCTCTGTGAGAGCTGGAGTTTGCAAAGCGCTCCAGGTACAGAGGGGAAGCCAGATTGCAATTAACAAGCATTTCTCTGCAACCCTTTCTGGTAGAATGACTAAACAAACCCCACAAGAAAGTTATTTAGATCTCCAAGACTTCTGTTAATCATTTTCTCATTCTAAAAATGTATTCACTTTTATATCTAGTTTTGTACTCGTAATTTATTATTCTTTTTCATAAATGAGGCTCTCCGACTTTCATAAGGTTTCGGTCTCTTGAAACCTGGAACTTCTCCCCAGGAAAAATGAGCTTGCAGATATCTCCTACCCCCATCACAGACTTATAAAACAGAGCCTTTGTATCACTTGCTAGAGCCATCATAAGTTACTATCTTCACCTCTCAGTGATTTAAAACAATAAGCAGTTGTTTCATGAGTTGGTAGGAGAGTGGTTTCAGCTGGGTGTAGCTGAACTCACAAGTCTGGGTCAGTGGGCTAGAAGCCGAGCTAGGATGGTTTAGCTTGGACTACTGGGGTGGCTGGGCTCCATTCCACGTCTCTCGTCCTCGAGTGGGCTACTCTTGGGCCTGTTCTCACAGCAGTGGCAGAGGGAAAGAGTGAGAGGAAACATGACAAAGCTTGTTCAAGCATCTGTGCATCCCATCCACTAACACGTTGTTGACCAAATCAAATCACAGGGATGGCTTAACTCAGAATCAAGGCTTGCAAAAACAACTTGTAACTTTGGAAAACGTTCGCCAAAGTACTTAGATTCCCTATCTTTTAAAGATACCAACTGAGACATTTGCTGTTGAAATTAATATGAGGTCTTAGATTTGCTTCAAATAATATGAAAAGAGGGAAATGGATAGGAATGAGATGAAGCAAGTTGATCATGAGTTGATAACGTTGAGGCTGGGAGATGGGTATACGATGTTTATTATTTTATTGTCTCTGCTTTTGCAGATGTTTGAGTGGTGGGGACAGAGCCTTTATCAGCCATTCATTGTACTAAAAGGGGCTACTTTTAGGAATAACTTACTTTTTTTTTTTTAGTATGGGAATTACGTTATTTTCATGTAATATATGATAACTAGAGAACAATGGAGAATAGAAGTGGCCTAATAAGATATTAGTTAACTGTATAAAAAAAGAACAAATGTTTCATCAATTGTATACTTTTAAGGATGGGTTTATTTCTGGTTAATCTCTACATACAATTATGTATTTAGCAACTATTTATTGAGCCCCATCTGTATACCAGGCACACTTCCAGGCTCCCGCCACGGAGGGAAAGAGATGGGTGAGTTTTGTGATCTTAAGGGTTTTACCCTGGTATTAGTTTTCTACTGCTACTGTAACAAATTACCACAATTTGATGACTTACAAATATAATATCTTACAATTTTGTAGGTCAGGAGTCCAGCATGGCTCTCGAGGGGTGAAAACAAAGGTGTTGACAGGACTATGTGTCTTTCTGACAGGTCCAGGGGAGACTCTGTTTCCTTGCATTTTCCATCTTCTAGAAGCCTCTCCTCCCTTCCTTGGCTTATGATTCCTTTTCTCCATCTTCAAAGCCAGCAAGGTTGCATTCTTCTGAAGTCACATCTCCCTCTGACTGACTCCAGCCAGGAAAGGTTCTCCATTTTTAAGTACTCCTATGATTAAACTTAGCCTACCTGGACAATCCAGGATAATCTCCCCATCTCAAGGGCCTTAACTTTATTTACATCTGGAAAGTCCCTTTTGCCATGTTAGGTAACGTTTATAGGTTCCGGGATTGAGGATATGGACATCTTTGGAGGGCCATTATTCTGTCTGCCACAATAGCTGAATGGTAGGAGAAAGAAAAAAATACTTAACAAATAAATAAGCAAAATACGTACTTTCAGACACTGATGTGTACAATAAACATCCATCAAGAAGTGATATAATAGGCAGTTACTTGCCACGTGTGTGTAAGGGAGGGCCTCACTGAGGAAGTGCCCTTTAAGTTGAAACTTCTCTGACGAATGAAGATCATCTTGCCAAGTTCTGTAGGCAGATCATTTCTCATAAAGGCAAAGATAATGTAAATGCCCAAAGTGGGAGCATAGACAGAAGGTAAATGGGCTGGATCCTAGAGAGCTGAGGGGAAAGAAGCAGCCCAGGAGGCTGGAGAGTTAGTTAGCTAGCGTCCAGATTTATGGGCTCGTATTGAGTCTGATTTCCTCATTTTATATCAGTTGCGAAGAAAACTGCCACAGCAGAGGGCTTTAAGAAGAGAAAATACATAATCTGATTTATGTTTAAAAATAACATCTGACTACTTTGTGGATAATATCGTGTAGTTGACTATTCTCCACAGCACCTATTATGGGCTGTGACTGGTACATCCTAATTAGTAAACTAACAAATTTACAATATTATTTGATAAAACACTCCTTACCAGTAATTAATATGAAGTTTGGAAAAGAATCCGGCATGAGATTTGAAATGGATACTGGAAGGATAAGTAAAATTGGACAAACTAGCAATTCTTTGTTTTTCATAAGTATTCTTCCTTCCATGGAAGTAACGCTGATATTTGGTATTTATCTCACAGGTTCAAGTAGTAATAAGAACAAAATTTCACATACATTTTTAACAAATCCCAGTTAACATTGTCTGGGGTACTCCATCATCCTTTTAAAGCTAAATAAGAAGAAAATCAATCAATCATGTTCTATTAAAACGTTCAAAACCAGAGCTATTGTTTAAATTTATGGGTCAACAGTAACCATTTCACAAGGCTTATTTCCTAAATACATAAATAAAAATTCATAGAATTGGCAGGTGATGGACGAAAGAAATAGTATCTTATCAGAAATGTGTGCTATTTTGATGAATGGGAGAGAATGATTCATGTTTATAGTCTGCTCTGTGCTAAACAGATGAGCTGTGTTGTTTTCTCTCGTAAATACACTCTGCTTGAAAGATCAGTCTGTGAACAGTAAAGTAATTGGTGGTAGTCTAGGTGGTAAAATTTGTATACATTAAAAGATGGTGGCTGGAGGGAAACCGAAACACAAACAAATAAAATAAAGTTAGCTACAGAAGGCATACATGGAGCTCCATCCTCCCCGCCCATCTTAGCAGAACCTAGCTACGGAGTTCTTATTTTGGCGATGAAGTGTTCTAGAATATACCCACTTATGTGTGATTTTAATGTATATCCTTCTGCTGGTTTCCATGATACATATACAACTAGGCCTGTACATCTGGTGAAGAGTTCTGGAAGCTCGATAACACTGATAAAAGTTGAACTGAAATTTAGAATTGACTTTCTGAGAAATGAAATTATCAGAGAAAAAACGTTAAATTTTATTGTTCCCACCCATTTTCAGTACAGATAATTTTGCTTAATTATTGTATCATTACATAAAAGGATGTTTGAGAAATTCATGATGATATTAAAACTGTATGCTTTAATATAATGCAAAACTGATTTTTCTCTTTCTCTTTAATAAAGCCATCAAGATGAATGTGTGTGTGTGTATAAAATGTACCTTTATAACCACACACTCATAAATACGGCAAATTTTGATATAACTTATCATGAATAATTGAAAACACACCAACAGATATTTTAACTACAAACCTCACTTTAGTTGGTCCCTGTGACTGCTGTCTTGCAGTCCACGGTCACTGTACTAACAGCTCTGGTGTTACCATTTCTCCTCAGTAACTCGCATTCAAAACGATGACTGCTCATTTGAAACGGACATTCTTTCTGAATAACCGTGTAACATTAATACAATGAATCTATAATCTTGGAACAACAATGTTTTCCTATAAAACTTCAACAGAATCAGTCATTGCATCTGCCTTTGGTAAATAAAAATGAAGCAGAATCTAAGGCATTTCCCTCTCTGTTGACTCCAATGAATAAATAAGAGGAAGCCATACTCAACACGCTGCTTTAGTTTCTACTCCCTTTTTAATCTCCTCTTGCCTATCTGCAGACCGAGGAAAAGTAATAGAGCAATTAATCGTATGATATTCCTATCCTGACAGCACTGGCCCCTTCTGACTACATTTATTGCCTTACTGCCAAGCCTCTTTCTGCCACATCCTCCGGCTTGTCATAGCTTTCCCAGTAAATCTCCATGCTATCAATTATTTAACACAAGCAGCATTATGCATCTATTCAAGAATGATTACTTAGGTAGAGAAATCAATAAACAGAAGGTCTATTAAAACCCAGGTAATAACAGAAGATACCAGAAAGATTATGATCTGCCCTGTGCCTTGAACAAAATGTGTTAGCGTAAACCAGTTAGAAGTCACTTACACTGGTAACATAATTTTTAGATTTTTTAGCAGGAGAGCATAATCACCTTAATGCTCTGGCTGGCAAATAGATTTCTAGAGGGCATACAGATTGATCCTCCGACAAGAGAGACTTTCGAACTTTCAGATTTTGACAGATCACGAGAGTAACAGAACCAAACTTTATGAGTCATTTTCCTGCTGATAAGTTCAGTGACTGAAACAGTCTACGGGATCTTTTGTGGATGGCCTGGTCACATAATTAGGGAGATTCGAAAGGGTGTTACAATCTGGATAAAACTGAAATTTGCTAACCAATCTCATAGTCGTTTGAATAAGCCTCAATCTCCAGCTCGTCCTCAGTGTATGGAAGAGGCATGATGAGACAGACACCTAGGCAAGCACCTTCTTCCAGAGCCACAGGCGAATGCTACAGATTCTTTTAAGCACAGTATTCAGAATTGTCTTTCAACGATCAGCCTCTAAAATGTTATTATTGCTCTGTTCCACCACGGAATGTCAGGTGTCCGACCTGGTAAGTGCATTGATTGTGGAATTTATAGCATGACACTCAGCCAGTGACTCAGAGTGCCCTGAGTAGTCTCGCCAGGCAATAGGGTGGAAGGAAGAACTAAACGACACACAGACCCTGCAGAGGGCACATTTCATAACAGACCCAGCACCCCTGAGATTCACGTGGCTACTTGTGGTCCTCGTCTTTCACTTTATGTAAACTTGAAAAGAGTTTGGGGAAGCTGACATCATTCAGCAGTGTCTTCCTTAAAGAAGAAAGTCTAGGCCTTAGAGCCATGAAAGAATGTCTTAGTGTCCATTACAAAATAATAAAAATTTATATTTATATTCTACAATAACAAGGACCTGGCTGAGTGGCGATGCAGGACTTTCTATAAATTATTAAATAAAATAACACAGTTCCACCTTCATACTTTTCTAAAAAGAGAAAAAACCATGATTGATTTTATGGTGAATGTTAAGAGGCTTAAGTTCAGAAGGCGGAATTTAATTAAGAGACTTCCAGAAGCTTTCTCTGCTCTTCTCCATCTATGCTATCTCTTTGAGTGTTCGCATCTATTATTTTGAATAATAAAACCATTTCTGTGCAAAGGGCTCCCTAATGTGTTCTCTGACTCATCCATTGAGCCCCAGAGGTATACATGCAGTGGCCTACTTAGCAATTCCATCTTATTTTCAGAATGACCAAGACAGAACTCATTTCTCCCCTCTACAGACCCTAACGCTTTCTTCTCCTCGTCTTCCCCATTGCAACAAATAGAACCATCCAGTAGCTCTATCTAAAAACTGAAGAATCCTCTCTTCTGTCAAATCCTATATCTAAGACTTCATCAACCGCATATTGAGTTACTTCACTTCTCTCCATCTTCACATCTACCATCCTGGCCCAAACCACTTTTCTTTTCTTCCTTAATATGCAACATTCACTTCACTGACTGCACTGTTCTGTATTCAGCTCCCTCTACAGTCCATTTCCCACACAGCTGCCAGAATGATCTCTGAAATGTCAACGAATCTAGATTCTGTCCATTGATGAAAATCCTCCACCTCTTAATCATATCACCTGGAATAAAGTCCCTTCTCCTTACCTCGGCCTACAAGAGCCTACAGATTTGCCATCTAACTGGATTTGTTCCCTGCACTCTCCCCGTGACCCACTAGGCTCAAACCCTCTTGCTTTCTTCCTGTTCCTTGAACACCAAGCTCATTTCCATTGTAGAGCTTCTGCATTTGTTTGTCTAGATGGCCTTTCCTTCAACCATGTCAGGCTCTTTCTTGTTTTCTAGATCTCATGTTAAATGGCACATTGTCAGCAAGGTGTCACCTCACTGCCCACTCTCAATGTCCCCCTACTGGCCCACTCTCACCCCATGATTCCCTACCACATCCTCTGCATTCCCATTTTCGTTACTCTAATCACTGTTTGGATTTATGCTATATGTTTGAACAGGGATGTTCACCACTACGTCCTTGGTGAGTAGAACATCTGAGAACACAATTATAGGATAAGTAGTAGAGGATGAATAAATATTTGTTTAAAATGAATAAACTTCCTTGTTTTTAAATGTATTTCTAATTTACCAGTAAGTTGATTTCCTTGTATTCCATATGAATTCCTCTTAATTTTTTTTTGAAACTCCTGTTTTGGACTTTAGAACTGCTTTCACTTATTTCCATTATAATTAGAACATTCTGGAAAATATTTGCTGCATTTTGACATAAATTAAGGGAAAATTTGCAACACTATTCCAAAAAGCTATCTTTTTATAGTGCGTTTCCTCACACCATACAGAGTCTGTTTTCGGTAACTCTTTTCAGTGTCTGCCAATAAGAGTGTCAAATATGCATCTCAGTGCTGTTTTCATTTATATTTACTTTGTTTCTGGTGAGCTGAACATTGCTCATGGGTTGGAGGTTATTCACATCTCTTCCGTCAAATGTTGTTTGTCTCTGTGACCATTTTACTAGAAAATTTGTTCATCATTTTATTCAAGAGCCTGGAGATGAAGAATATATATTTTAAAAATAAAACACATCCATACGACAAAAATTCAAGTGGTCTAGATATAAATGGTCTTTACACCATTCTACACTAGAAAACTTTCCAAGCGGCCGCACAGACCCGTCTTTCTTACTCTCTCCTGCTGCAATGAACTTGCCTGCTCTGCTGCGTGTCTTGTCTGGAGGTCAGCCCAGTTGAACTCCGGGAATCTCAGCAAAGTGGTAGCTCTGCTTACATATAACTACTTCTGTTTTGAATTCAGAAGGTTTTTGTGCAAGCATTCTTCTGATTAAAATTTATTTTCCAGGTTATGGCAGGAGAGGGAAGTAAAAGTAGGAAGATTGTTTTGACTCTACAAATTTAAATAATTGCAAAGAAAATAAAGGCAAATAATTAGGTAAGGCAGACCATCAGGGAGTAAGATTGACACATCCTCCAGACAAATTTTACCACAGACTAATAAATGAGCGTGTGGCACATGGTCTATAGACAGTAGCAATATTAAAGAACATATTTGTTAGGCTAGGATATGTGGTGATTACCAACAATCCCCAAATCTCAGTGGCCTAACACCACAATAGTTTATCTACATGTTCCAGAGGTTCTTGCTCCACATTGTCACTCAGGGATACAGGCCGATAGAAGCTCCAGCGTACAATAACTTCACCATCTGGGAGATGCAGTCTGCTAGTTGCTGCATCGAGGGAAGACACCTGGAGGCATCATGCTGACTCTTCAATGCTTTGATACAGGGTAGACACATGACATCTCTGCCCACAACCCGTTTGATGGAAAAAGTCATCAGCCCTATCTTTGGAATTGGATGGATGCACCAGAGAAAAGCTTAGAGTGCCTGCACTATCTCTACAACAATGTACAAGTGATGCCATAGTGATATGATTTCCAGCAGCATTAATGTATAAAAAGATACAATTTCTTTATTTTAGCAAAGCACTCTCTCAGTCTCTTATCTTTGGGTGAGAGCCTAAAATCAATGAGGTATATGATACAATTTTTAAAAAGTATTGCTTGAACTGTATTATCTAGAAACAATTGGATAAACGATCAGTTATTGTCAAATGAAATGAGGAATTTTTCCGTGGGCTCATCCTAACATATATTATCTACTGATAAAAAATTTCTCTTTAAAAATTGAGAATTTATAGATATTATTCAATGACTTACAGGAAAAAAATAGTATTTTATGCATCAACTTATGGTTGATCACAAGTTGATACCTCCCAAACAGAGAGCAATGATTTTACATGTCAAAATATTACTTACTTTGTTCTGGCTTTCTACCACTTAGAGAAGTGAATCTTATTCCATTATTTTTTCAATCCTGATTGCTTACCATGATGCAATTTTTGTATTTATTTATAGATACTTTCATCGGACCTATAAAAGTCACTATACATTCCATTTTATATTTCCATATGATGATTTTGTATTACGAATGATTTTCTTCAAAGTAAAAATAGATTAATAGAGGATTTCAAAGTGAATTTAAAAGAAGTAAATGTAAAGTTTAACACATATGGGTACACGTTCTTGGTCATCACAATATATTCGCATGTTCCACACATTATTTTTTTTAAGATTTTATTTTTCCTTTTTCTCCCCAAAGCCCCCCGTACATGGTTGTATGTTTTTAGTTGTGAGTCCTTCCAGTTGGGGCATGTGGGATGCCACCTCAGCATGGCCTGATGAGCGGTGCCATGTCCACCCCCAGGACCTGAAGTGGCGAAACCCTGGGCCGACGAAGTGGAGAGTGTGAACTTAACCACTTGGCCACAGGGCCAGCCCCTCCACACATTTTTAAGTGATTTGAAGATTTCCTCATGTATTTCATTGATAGATTATTCACTGCCTTCTTACTTCTTCTTGTCATCTGATTTTTACTGTATAACTTCAGATTATACATTATAATTGGAATGCCAATACCTCCCATAGATGCACTCATATGCATGTACCATTACTCTACTATCAAAGAAGGCACTACCATCGCTCTTCATTAAATACATCTTTGTCTGAGAAAGGAGAAATAGAAGCAAATTATTTATAAAAGTTGTAAGAGAAACCGTGAAGGGTACAACAAAGCCAGGAAAAGGAGAGACCTGTCAAGAGAAATGTTGATAAAAAACAGCATCGTGCAAAGTCAAAGACTATTTACATGTAGTTTAGCCCGAACAAAAGGGCGAGACCTGGAGAAGCCAGAATAAGAGCTTGATTTCCCCAGAGATAAAAGTAGATGAAAGAAAACAGATAATTTTATGTCTTGGGCATTTAGAGCAGCCAAGGTGAATTAAGAGTTGATGAAGGGAAGATAAAGGGCAAAAGCCTGAGCATACTGGCAATTTGGATTTAATAAATTACATTCTGTAAATTACTTAACTATAGCATGTCAAGCCAATATTTACTTGCAGTGTAATATATTTACTTTTTCTACCAAACTCCTGGCACTAGTGTGTCTGTATAATAAAGGGGGCTGGGGGCGGGGAGGAAGGGAATGAGGGAGAGAGAGATGGGGAGAAAGAGAGAAATAGAGAGGGAGATGTATATCTTCTGAAAATCCCAATTTGATCTCTGGTCTCCATTTTGGAATGAAAGTCCTAATGACATAATAATTGCCATTTCATTTAATCTTTTTTCCTAGGAAGGTTACTCATTCCAAGAAACAAACAAACTTAATGTATGGAAATGTGTTCCTTGAAGTCCAAGATCCTCCTTCTGATTATGTGCAGGGTTCAAGATTTTCTCAAAATAAGTTTTTTTATTGAGGCAACATTGATATATAACATTATATGAATTTCAGGTATACATCTCTCTATTTCAGTTTCTGTGTAGACTACGTCATGTTCGCCATCCGTAGACTAACTACCATCCATCATGTGTCACAAATTCAGAGATAGATGTGGAATCAAAATAGTTTGATTTTGCACTGTTTCTGCAAGCAAATTCCTTTAAAAGCAAAAAGAATTTTTGGATCTTGAGGGGGTTATGCTAAGAGAAATAATTCAGATGGAGAAAGTCAAATACCATATGATTTCACTCCTAAGTGGAAAAGCAGCAACAACAAAGTAACAAATAGGTAGAGAGGCTAGATTGGTGGTTACCAGAGGTGAAGAGGCAGGGAGGAGGGTGAAAGGGCTAAAAGGTTTCCTGCCCTTACATCTTTTCCTCTTCATGTATTATTTTAATTGTTAATTGTGGGTATCTTTCATATTTGGAGATCTCTGGATGCCTTCCTGCTTTCAACTGTAGTTCTCTCTGACCTGTAAGGATTCCTTCAGTTTAGTGCCTATGTTTTAAGATATAGTCAACTTGTCTATCAATTTTTGCATTTTTTTCTGGTCAGATACTAGTTTCTGGTCAGATTCAAATTGACTTTTAATTGCAGAATTTTCTACTCTATTTCTAAACAGTCAAAATTTTATTTTTAGTTGTGATCATCAAAATGGAATGGCCTCATTTAGAAAACAGTGTTCAAATTGAACAGAAAACAAGTTGTGAATCACTTGAAATTGCACCTCTAAAGATAATTAATCATGTCATGATATTGAAGATTCTTCCAAACATGGTTCTTTCTGTATTTGTGAGTGTGTGAAAGAGAGAGGAGAGAGAGAGATCAATCGTATGTGGGTATGTAGTTGTGTATCTGGTTATTTTAAATCAATAACGTGACTTTTTTTCCTCCAGCATTTTTAATGATGATAACACTAAATGGTTGGGTGTGCTAGAACTTATTTAACAAGCTCCTATGGAACGGATTGGTTGTTTCTCAATTTTTAATGTTATAAACAATGCTGCAATGAACAATGAGGTGTACACATTTTTGTGTACCTTTAATTTTTGACATAAAATTAATCAAGGTGGATTTGATAGCTCAACAAAACTTCCAGTTAAAATATGGTCAGATAATTAGGACTACTTTATTGTGCCTCGTCACGTAGTAAGGGCATTTTGGTCTTCTGCTATCTTTCTCTATGGAGACATGCTATAATAAAAAGATGTGTAAAATTCCTTACGGAATTCACAGTGTACCTTTAAAGGAGATGCAATATTTCAAGATCTCACTGAGTGGTACTTGGTGTGATATTTATGAATGTTCATGTGTACATATGTGTGTATATGTACGTGTGAAGAGAATCTATTGAATGTCACGATAATCATCATAGCTTAATTCCATTAGGGAAAACTATTGCGATATGCTGGGAAATGTTGTAAACAATTTTTACTGTTTGCAAATTATTATACAAATAATTATATAAATATGGAATTTTCATTCCATATTGTATTATACAAATATGGAAATGGAGAAACATAGTAATAACTTACTCAGGGTTGTGGTAATTAAATTATACTGCTGGATTTCTACCAGTTACTAAGATCTCACAATTAAAAGTTATATAGAGAGAAAATCAGCTATCAACACAGAATAACTTTTGGTCAGTCTTCACAAAAGAAGTAGAATCTACAATTGACCTGCAATGTGGAAAGCCATAATTGAGTGCCTCTCTCAAGATGCAAATTGCTATTTCTAAAAAATAGTAAAGAAGGGCAGATATATCAGGTACAAAAACAAGCAAAAATAACATTTTTCCCTGGAAATAGCAAAATTGGTATTGAAAATAAAACTGTGCTGTAAGCAAAATAGATAATAGCACGGTTCCAACTTCAGATCCAGGCTTTGCTCCAAGGAGTATTAACTATAAGTCATCATTTCTCCTGTGTAGAATTTCTAAAAATGCATATTCTAAATTGGAAAGGAAGCTGAAATGTGTTGAGTTTAGCTACTTTAATATCTGCTGCTTCATTTAACTTTATTTCAACACAATGATGACAGTGTGCGCTATCGCAGCCATTGTGGTGATGAGAAAACAGAATGTCTACAATTGCGCACGTGTTAGCCCAACACGTGCAAGTGTTAGCCCAACATTCAAACCCAGTTATAGTGTGTGCATGGGTCAGAAACAGTATGGAGATGTTCCCCGATAGCTTGGAAATACGTAAATAAAGCTTGTCCTCTGTAAGCGAAATTGATCAAATATAAAGACGTCAGCAATTATTAATTGTCCAGAAATACCTTGCCTTTATAATAGGTAGTAATTAACTGAAAAATAAATGTATAATTAATGAGGCTAGCAGACTGAGTTGGGTGAAAGAAAATAGTGATCTTGACAAGTCCTTTATAATGAATCCTAGATATCAAGTCCACTCCTCATTTCTAAATGAAGTATCACTCGACTCGGTAAATATCTATCTACTTATTCTCCTGTTACAACATACAAAGTAATGCCTTCAGCCTTGATTATTTTCCCAAACCAGGAAAAGAGATAACTTCATGGGGGTGTAAGGATTCCCCCAACTGAAAAGGTCCATGGCTCTTTTCTTATCCGTAAAAACAATTAATTGCTCTCAGTTAATTTGATTGTGTTGAATTCAGCCAGAAAAGTCTTATTGTCCCTTGGTGTTATGACAATATATAGTTTCCAGACCAGCAAGGCAATCATGCTCTCCAAGATAAAGTGCCTTTGAGGCCAGCCTGCCATCCTTCTTTTGTCAGAAATGCTTTCCACTACGTCATATCTTATTACATTACTAAATTTACTATATAAAATGGACAATAATTAGAGTTATCATTATACTAGGTGAGAAATAATTTTAAACACTTTTGAAGAGAAATAACTATGAATAGATTTTTGAAAAATTACGTATCAATTTGTACTGAGGAAAACATTTATTAACATGGGAAAAAGCTTTTTTCTTATCTATTGCGGTTTGATTCAAAACCATGCTTTAATTACTGTAGCTCTTCAATGGCCTTGCTTAACCTAATTGTCTGACAAATCGCTGTGTTAGACAAAATTAAAACATAGGAGAGATCCAGACAATCAGAAAGCTTCATTAAACTACTCATTCACATTTGATATACAAAGATGTAAATGTAGACAGGTTTTTTTATTTATTTATTTTTCACAATTACTAAGGGTGCACAAGATCCAGCACCAGATGAGAGAAGAAAGCAATTTAAATTTCTCTGCATAACAAGAAAATAGATGTACATAGTAGATTTATAATTGGATGCAATGACTTTTGATCGCTCTCTGTTTTTTTTTTTTTTTTTTTTTTTGAGGAAGATTAGCCTTGAGCTAAGATCTAAGATCTGATGCCAATTCTCCTTTTTTTTTTGGCTGAGGACCTGGTCCTGAGCTAACATTCGTGCCCATCTTCCTCTACTTCCTATGCGGGACGCCTACCACAGCATGGCTTGCCAAGCACTGCTATGTCTACACCTGGGATCTGAAGCAGTGAACCCTGGGCCACTCAAGCGGAATGTGTGAACTTAACCACTGCACCACTGGGCTGGCCCTGATCTCTCTTTTTGTACGTCTTGCAAGGCTCATTTTAAAACTATTTTGGCCTGTAAGTCCATGAGAATTCTCTACTACTCCCAAACCTTTACCTGACAATAGAAGAATGGAGACTTAAGATCAAAAGTGTGAATTTTACATTCCTTATTCTGCACTTTGGATTTGGTTAAAAAAAATGATTGCTTGCCTTTGGAGAAGACAGACTATACATCTGTCCTGACCTAAGATAGTAGGTGTTCTTTCCTTTCGTTTTCTTTTGTTCTGATTTTTTTCCCCTACACTGACCTGTTTCTCCAAATCCCATGATTCTGGGAGTGTTGAACTCCTGAAAATAGAATATAATGTGGGTCTACAGTAGGCGGGAAAGAAGATAAAAATTCTGTGTTAGGATTACACGTTTCCAGTCTGAGCAGAGACAATAGGTATATTATTAATCAAGCATTCTTTAAAAATCTATGTTGCTGTCTAACCCTCCCCTTTCAAATACTAGGAGAGCTTTTCAGGAGGCATCATCCACGTAGCTCTTCCAGGAAGACTCCCTCTGTGCGTGCCTAGTATTTAAGTGAGAAACACGCTAAGAGATGTAGGAATCAAGGCGTCATGGTCTCGGACTTTAAGATTCTTCATAGAGGAACTTAAGTAAAATAAACCTAAGGCAGTAGTAGAGAGGCGACCAAACAGACCTCAGCGTGCGCTGCGAGAATGCTGAAGCGGGGAGTCATTGCTCCTGGTGGGAGGATTAAGACAGAACTGTCATTGCTAAGACGTTTCTGAGCAAGATTTCAGTCACTAGGGAAGGACAGGGAGGAAGAGCTGCTTAGCAGGTTCAGAGAATAGCATAAGGAATACAGTATTATTGAATTTTGTCTCCATCCTTGGGACCGCTTTTTGGAGTCAAGGATTGTTCACAACCTGTTTCACCTGCCACTTTGTAGGTAGACTGTCTCGCTGACTCCTCACAGCTTCTCTGGAAGTAAATTGTCTTCATTTCCACTTTACAGTGGAGGGAAAAATTCCATTTATTTTTAAGTAAATTGCCAATGGCCAACTATTGCTGGCTAAATAGTATAAAACTAGTGATCAAAACCAGACCTTCTACTTCCAAAATCCATTCTTCCAAAACCTCACACTGCCCTCTGAAATTAAGAACTTTCAAGATGGACTGTTAGAATTATTTGCTGATCGGCTGTGGAGGCAAAGGTCACAAGCGCATTGAAAGCAGAACGGGTCACTAAAGTGTAGATCACCTAGATGAGAAAGTCTACGTCTTTGCTTCCTTCTATACGTCCAAAACCCCTTTCAAAAAGAAATACACGTATTCTGTAAAATATGTTCTTTTTTTCCCATGCTCAATATTTTCATCAGACAGTGAATACCAATATGCACCAAATAAGTAAAAAACATTGCAAGAACCCCAAAAGGTCCTTCATGTAGCATCCTGATTGCTATATACACCCACCTTCCCCAAAATGTGGCCCTATCTTGACTGTTAGGGTAATCATTTTCTTGCTTTCCGTTATTAGATTCACCATTTAAGCATGAATCCCTAAACACTACAAATCAATTTTATCTTTTCAAAAAATTTTGTTTAACAAAATCATACATCATGTATGTTTTATTCACTCATCATTACATTTGTAAGATTTATCCATGTTGTTGTAAATAGGTGCATTGCCTCCATTTTCACTTATCTTTAGTATTCTGTTAATCGAATAAACCACAATTTAGTTATCCATTCTACTCTTTTTTTTTTTTTTGAGGAAGATCAGCCCTGAGCTAACATCTGCTGCTGATCCTCTTCTTTTTTTATGAGGAAGACTGGTCCTAAGCTAACATCTGTGCCCATCTTCCTCTACTTTATATGTGGGACACTTACCACAGCATGGCTTGACAAGTGGTGCATAGGTCACACCCAGGATCTGAACCAGCAAACTCCGGGCTGCTGAAGCAGAGTGTGTGAACTTAACTGCTGCACCACCTGGCCAGCCCCCCAATTCTACTCTCTTTTTTCAGCTTTATTGGGGTATAATATCCACCCTACTCTTACTCTATATATGAATTGCTTCTACTTTTACTTACTAAAAACAATGCTGCTATGAGTACTTCGATACATGTCTTCTGGTAAATTTCTAAATGCATTCTGTTGGCTCTGTACCAAGAAGGTAGACTGATGCATCGTAGGTACTGGCATTTTCCACGATAATGGACCATGGGAAAGCTTTACTGAAGTGTTTATAGCAGTATACTGTCTTGCCAGCAGTTCTCACTAGCAAGCAGTTCTCACCTCACATTTTCATGATCAGTCTTCTGGTTGGTGTTATCTCTTTGCATTGTCTCATTTAACTCACGTTATCTTCATTACTAAGGAGATGGTACATCATTTTCTTTAGGCCGGTCATTCTCTGTTTCCATCTCCTTCATCAAATCCGTTCTCTGACTTTTTCTGTCCTCTCTGTACTTCTAGGAGTTTGACTTCTACGGACTGCAACTCCATACGTTGCTTGTAGTTAAGTATCTGGTTGGATTTTGCGAATGATAGACCATCAGAAATTAGAAGAAACTGTGGAGGAGGAAAGTAGGTAGTTATTCCCCCATCAGTATCACCAATGTTCTCTGGTTACACCTCCTATTAAGTGGCTTCTCTTCAGCCTTCGAGATCTTTTCGTGTTATGGCAATACCATCCTTTGCTCTTGTCCTGTCAGGCCAGGCTGGTAATGACTTCCTGCTTTCAGTCTTGAACATTTTACCATCCCTATGCCTAGTAAACACATCTGGAGTTAGTTTCTTCCTCAAGGTCTCCTCAGTTGAACATTTTAGCATACCATGTGCTTTCTGCTGGATCCCAAATCATAGTCATTGGTCTCGGGACCAGCCCCGGGAGGCAGACCGTCAAATGGGTGATTTAATTAGTTGAAGAGGGTACCTGTAGCCTCCTTGTTGGATAGAAAGGAAACCCCTGTAATTTGCAGATGCAGTGACAATACTTTTTCCCCCAAAATTATCACTTTTGTCATGAGGTGGACTGATTACGAAGGTGAAGGCATTGAAAGATAATGTGGCTATGACAATTACTGGCTCTGGCAACAGTAGTGATTATAATAACTATAGTGTGAGATGACAATTTGTGACTTCCAAGAGGTACACGAAGAGCAATAGTTAAATTCAGGCATTGAACTGCCAATCCAAGGAATGAGTAGAGAATCAGAAGTTTACTAGGGAAGATTTAAAAGAATTTACTTTTTTTTTGTATTTTTTTAGCACAACCAACACCTCACATATTTACCTTTTTTTTTTGGAAGAACATTTAAGTTCCACTCTTTTAGCAAATTTCGACTATACAACACAGTGTTAGCATCTATAGTCATTGTGTTATACATTAGGTCCTCAGACCTTATTCATCTTACAGCTGAAAGTTTGTACCCTTTTAGTAACCTCTCTCTATTTCCCCCAGCTGTCCCTGGAAACCACTTTTCTACTCCTTGTTTCTATGTGTTCAGCTACTTTTTCCTTTTTCTTTTTTTTTCAGATTCCACATGTAAGTGATGCTATGCAGTATTTGTCTTTCTTTGTCTGGCTTATTTCACTTAGCATAAAGCCCTCCAGTTTCATCCATGTTGTCGCTAATGACAGGATTTTCTTCTTTTTTAAGGCTGAATAATATTCCATCGTATGCATGTATCACATTTCTTCATCGATTTATCGATTGATGGACATACTTTGGCTATTGTGAATAATGCTGCAATGAACATGGGAGTACAGATATGTCTTTGAGATATGGTTTTGTTTCCTTCGCATTTATACCCAGAAGTGGAATTGCTGGATCATATGGTAGTTTTATTTTTAATTTCTTGAGGAATGGAGCTCCATACTGTTTTCCATAATGGCTGTACCTATTTACATTCCCACCAAAGGTGCACCAGGGTTCCCTTTTCTCCATATCCTTGTAAGCATCTATTACCTCTTGTCTTTTTGATAATAACCATCCTAACAGGTGTGAGGTCTTATTTCATTGTGGTTTCCATTTCTATTTCCCTGGTGATTAATGATTTTGAGAACTTTTTCATATACCTGTTGGTCATTTGTATGTCTTCTTTGGAAAAATGTGTATTCAGGTCTTTTGCTCACTTTTTAATTGGGTTATTTGTTGTTTGCTTTTTTGTTTTGAGACTTTTTTTTTTTTAAGATCAGCCCTGACCTAACATCTGTTGCAAATCTTCCTTTTATTTTTCCTCCCCAAAGCCCCAGTGCGTAGTTGTATATCCTACTTGTAAATCATTCTAGTTCTTCTATTTGGGATGCTGCCACAGCGTGGCCTGATGAATGGTGCCATGTCTGCACCCAGGATCCTGACCAACAAATCCCGGGCTGCCAAAGCAGAGCATGCGAACTTAACCCCTCAGCCACAGGGCCGGCCCCTGTTTTTGTGGGTATTTTTGACATTGAGATGTAGGAGATCATGTATATTTTGGATTTTAACCACTTATTGGATATGTGGTTTGCAAATATTTTCTCCCATTCTATAGATTGCCTTTTCATTTTGTTGATTGTTTCCGTTGCAAAGCAGAGGTTTTTTAGTTTGATGTAGTCCCACTGTTTATTTTTGCTTTTGGCATCAAATCCAAAAAATCGTTGCCAAGACCAAAGTCAAGGAGCTCACCCCCTGTATTTTTGTCTAGGAATCCCATGGTTTCAGGCCGTATGTTCAAGTCTTTAGTCTGTTTTGAGTTGATTTTTGTGTATGGTGTACAACTGGGGTGTGGTTTCTTCATTTTTCATATGGCAATCCAGTTTTCCTTACATCATTTATTGAAGAGACTATCCTTTCCCCATTGTACATTCTGTCTCCTTTTTTGAAAATTAATTGACCATATATACATGAGTTTATTTTTGGGCTCTCTATCCTGTTCCTTTGATCTATGTCTTTCATCCCAATATCAAACTATTTTGATTATGTAAGAAATTTTAAACATATGTTAGTACTCTTTTTAGCTTACATACTTCCTAGTATTGTGAAGAGAGACTTCTAAGAGTAAAAACTTATTAATATGAAGTACATCAGCATAGCTGACTCTTCCATTGTAATAAATTTTTTTTTTCTTTTTTGGTGAGGAAGATTGGCCCTGAGCTAACATCTGTGCCAGTAGTCCTCTACTTTGCATTTGGGACACTGCCACAGTGTGGCTTTCATGAGTGGTGTGTAGGTCTGTGCCCAGGATCTGAACCCATGATCCCCAGGCTGCCTGAAATAGAGTAAGCAAACTTAACCACCATGGTACCAGGCCGGCCCCTGTAATAACTACTTTTTGAAGTGGGAAGCTCCAAGGAATCTTGAATATTATTATTTTTATCATGATTAATATTAGAATTACTTCAATTGCATAGTGTGGAGGTGTTTTAACATACATGCTCATATTCCCTTTTACTCAAGAATGATGGTTTTAGAGGGCAATATATGAAAATGTAAAGCCAATAAAGCTAATTTTCCTTATCTGAAACATTTTCAAGGACAATTTATGAAAACACCAACTATTTATGGATCTACTACATTGAGTAGCAAAGGAGTTATTCATACATCATGTTGTTCAAGGTCACAATATGTTTTTCAAGAGGGATTCTAAGTTGTTTTAAAGGATAAGTGTAATATCTTTTCATGCTTCATGTAAAAAGCGGTTGGCATGTTCTTAACATGAGCAAACATAAATGAAGAATCTCAAACTTTGAAAATGGGCATACTTTTTATTGTCAGGACTATCACTATATATTGTTTTCATGATGAATTGCTTAAAATGAAAGTAGCCAAACAAATTACTGGGCATAAAAATTAATAACCAAATAAAGTAAAACTAAAATAACAACAAAAATAACCAAGCTCTGTGAATATCACTCTCTTGTGGACAATTTATCTGTTTTTTCACATGCCTTATGTCTTATGTATTTGGCCACTGATATGTATTAATATTTTATTGAAAAGTATTAGTCTTATCTACTTATCATTTCTTGATAATATATAGAAATATGTAAAGGTCTTATGATAATCAGAATTGTAATGTTATTATGGTAGTAATGGAAGTAATTTAAATTTTATACTTAAATATTATTATTATTTACAAGAAATAAGATGATGCCAAAATATAGCAATGATTATGCCATTTTGAAAAATAATATCTTCTTAATGAACTAATACTTCCAATTCCAGACAAAATTTTACCAGCTACTTACAGGTTCATGTGACAATTAGCAAAACTTCTTATCGTAGAACATTTTCTTATCACTGTATAAGGGAGAGTTTTTATAAACATACAAGAATGAATAGAATATGGCAGTAAATAAGGCAAAAGATATTCCTCACAGCCAAGTATATTTAAGGGCAAAGCAGAGAATTAGAATTGGATGTATAAGATTTAAATTCCAATATGCTGTAAATTAACAAGGATATCAAAATTTATCTTAACTAGACACTGTTATTGAATGGAGTCAATGTAAGCTGATAATGTCGGCTAGAACTTAGAACAGTAGACAGTTTAAGAGTCAGAACAAGAATCTAGAACACTGGGGAGGGACATCCAATCCAGTCATGAGATAGAAAATAGGTCAGAGTCCTACTGCCAGGTTAAATGTGTATCTTAGTTAATAAGACCTAGGGCACAGGGGCGGACCCCGTGGATGGTGGATGAGTGTTTAAGTTGCATGCTCTGCTTTGGCAGCCAGGGGTTCACTGGTTCTGATTCTGGGTGGGGACCTAGCACCGCTCGTCAGCCATGCTGTGGCAGCATCCCACATAGAAGAATTAGAATGACTTACAACTAGGGTATACAACTATGTATTGCAGCTTTGGGCAGGAAAACAAAAAAGAAGACCTACGGCACAAATAGGAAAAGGAAAAATGCTTGGTAAGGGAACAACCAGACAATGAAGAACCATTTTAGAGGTATATTTTAGTTTTAACTCTGCAGCGAGTGACTTCGGGACAAGATGTCTTTAATGTTCCTGTGCTTCGTTTTCTATACTCCCACGTTCAGTAACTAACCGTCCTGACTATTTGAAGACTGAGTTAGAGACTGCGTGGGAAAGAGCCTTGTGATCCACATGTGCTCCATGCGCATTTTACCATTCTTAAGAAACACTTGCTGCTGTGTTATTCGTAGGCTACATATCAGAGCTCTCGGTTTCAATTTCACTCACCGACTATGGATAAAGGCACTATTATGCTGAGACGTGATAGCTAATTACATAAATTTATTCAACCATGAAATTACTTTGTTAATACATAAGGGAACAAACAGGTTTGTTATGTGTGTACTTGCAAATGAATACATCTGTGTAAATAGTGACCTTCACAGGACACTTCATTTTCCTTCTTTCTTTATTCTTTTCCTAACAAAATAATGTTTGCAGACAGAATTTTCTTTATCATTTGTAAATGCAATAAGGTTCATCTAATTTCACACCTGTGGTCCAGGACAATAATGATGAAACATGATACTATTAATGCAGAACATAAATAAAAAATGTAAATGTTTCTTTGGGTTGAATACTTATTTTTCTTTCATTTAAATTACTAGTGCCGAAGCATTAATGTGAAAAATAGATGTTAATGTGGTGCTCTTTATAACCTAACATATTCTCTTAGGTCTGTCTTTGAATTATTTTGTTAATTTCTTCACTGCCTCAGTGGAATACCTTTATGTGTCAGAAGACTTTTAAAAATAACAGATAATGTTTAGGTACGTTATCTAGAATGTGGAATATCCAACACAAATCACTTTGGAGAATCATCATTTAAATTTGAGAAAGTCGGCTATACTTAAATCCTTTACTTTCAGTACTCGTTCCTTGTGTCTTCATTTCCCTATGGAAAGTGTGATTCATGAAATAATGTTTATTTTTTAAGGGAAAACATTTACTGTCCTATAGCAGTCTTTGGAAATTATGAGATAACGAGGAAGCATGCTTAAAAAAAAAAGTTATCTCATCTTAGTTTTGTACAATCTTCTGTCAGAGCCAGCACAGTCTTCCCATCTTTCAAGGTTTGGAATCAGTTTCTACTAACTTATTAGCATCTACTGAGTAATGTGTGTATTCCATAATAGGAAATAGTAAGAATAGTATTGTTATTTTCTCTCAAAGCTGTAATGAAATTGTAGAAATCATGAACATACTTCAGGGACTAATAGGAGACAATATGTACACAAACATTAAATTGTCTGGAAAAATCATGAAAAAGAAAACTAGAAAATCACAGTAAAGAGGTAATGTATGCTTTGGAGTTCTGTTCGTGGGAATCCTTTAGAGTCTGGGTGGGGTTTCACGAATATTCAGGAAAAGGCCCCAGTGTTTTCCCACTGGAAAGGGAAACACGTAGAGCTGGTCACAGCAACGGACCGAACTTCTGATTAGCAAGGAGGAAACAATGGCTAAGTTTAAGTCTACTTTATGAGGTGGTGCTAGTTTTGAGACTTTGAGAGACAGGAAACCTTGGATTATAGGAAGTGCACATTTGTTGACAGAGGAGATGAAAAATGGAAGTTGTGTTGAAGGTAATGACTTTGCTAACATGTGCAGGCTGGATACTCCTCATCATCGTCATCAAAAAATGGTGATAGTTTTTGAGCTCAAAGTTTATCCCAAGCACTGTGTCTTTTACCTCATTTAGTATTCTCATCAACCCTGTGAAAGAAATACTAAGTGTCACTTCCTTTTGCAGGTGAAGAGGAGCTAGAAAGGTCATGTAAATTGCTCACGGTCACAGGGTTAGTTAGCAGTCTGTCATAGGAACTCAGATCTCATTGACTTGGAGGCAGAAGCCTAGGCAATTGGTGATGGCCACATCTGTGAGTACTTTACAGATAATTTAAACTATTGTTATCTAGGAAAAATTCGAAGAAAAAAAAACCCCACATTTTTAAAAGAGCAGTGAGTGAGGATAACATTATCATATGTTTAAACTGATTAAAATGCAATAAATAATTATTAAAATATCAGTTGTCCCACCAAAGTAGACAGAATAATAGAAATCTTGGAAGTAGATCCAGATTTATATATGAGTATTTACCATACATACAGCTGATCTTTTTCATATAGGAATGGAAGAATATTGTTAGACAATTGGTAATTTTAGAATAGTTAAAAGTAAAAACAAGGCTGGCCTGGTGGTGTAGGGGTTAAGTTCACACACTCTGCTTCAGTGGCCCAGGGTTTCGGGGCTTGTAAACCAGGCGTGGACCTACACACCACTCATCAAGCCGTGCTGTGGTGGCATTCCACATACAAAAAATGGAGGAAGATTGGCACAGATGTTAGCTCAGGGACCATCTTCCTCAAGCAAAAAGAGGAAGATTGGCAACAGATGTTAGCTCAGGGCCAATCTTCCACACCAAAATAAATAAATAATAATAAAAAATAAAAACAATGTTATATTCCATTCTCACAATTAAACCCAAGGACTCCAGGAGTTGTTTTTTAAATAATAAAATCTCATGAAAACTAGAAGAATCTATAAATGAACATAAATCTAAAACAAAAGCAAGGAATTATAAGCATAAACATTATGTAAGAAATCATAAAGGAAAACAATTAAAACTTTGACATAAAATAATTTCACAACAAAGAAAATAGTGAACTTTTCAATAAAATGAGAAAAACGGGAACAAATTAGGATATTTTAAGGGATTATAAACTTAAGGGTCAATGTCATAGAGATACTAATAATTTCATAGGTCAAGAATAAGATTCGAAAATTAGAAAATAACAATACACCAATAACAATGAAGAAAATACAAAAATAGATTTTTCAAAGTAATTCAAGCTACCAACAATTAATGAAGCATATTCAAACACACTAATATTTAAAGAAATGCTAAATAAAACAAACACAAAGTACAATTTTATTAATTAATCTCACAACATGAAACAAATAATAACATAGGAAAGATATAAGGAAAAAGCAGTACCAAAAAAGAAATTTAGGTAAAATATCACTAGAAGGCAATTTGGAAATATTATAAGGATCTCTTATCTTTCTACGACCATTGATCCATATTTATACTTCTAAGAATTTATCCTGAGAAAAAAATCAGAAATATGCACAAATACAAGAATTTTTTTAGATATTTACATGATCCCACTTTTTAAAACAAACTCACTAAGAAAAAATATATGAGTTAACATTAATATTTCTGAATGATAAAATTATATGCATTTTTATAAGCAAATTTCCTGATATGTTTTTATAAATCATTTAAAAGTAATAACTTACAAAGGCAAGAAAAGAAATAGACAACACAGCTGGGATTCAAGTGGAGGTCTGTCTGCCTCGTGTTTCTTAATATGTACTTTGCACAGTAGTATCATATGGATTATAGGAGGTGGGTGTCAACACTTAGCATTAGCCTGAAATTGATTAAGTGCTCAAGAAATGGCTGTGCTTGCTTGTTTTGGGGCGGGGGTCGTGTTCATAGTGGCAGTAATGGTAGTAATAACAGCATCGATGAAGGTGATAGAGGAAGAACAGAACCCAACAAAAAAGTGCCAGTAGGAATAGCAAAAATAATAGGCACAGCAGGATATAAATATAATGAAGGTTTCCAGTAGTTAACAGTAGAAAGTTAAAAAAAAGTAAGCAGATGGTTTAGAGATTGTTTAGTTGGAAATGTGCTATGCTATAAAAAAAAAAAAATCCGAGATGCCACATAATATTTGTGTGGCCTTAATCTGACTGATACTGATCTCTGTTTCCTCATCTATAAGACAGGATGCATAATACCATACTTATCATGACAGTTTAGTATTCCCATGTAAGAATGAAATATACAGCATATGACAAGCATCCAAAAATGACACTGGACACTCGGTACAGTTATAGGAAACAGTTTAACTTCATCTATTCCCTTAAAAGATGTACAAAT
This sequence comes from Equus caballus, assembly GCF_041296265.1. NCBI lineage: Eukaryota > Metazoa > Chordata > Mammalia > Perissodactyla > Equidae > Equus > Equus caballus. Next base: position 61,533,139 of record NC_091706.1, on the reverse strand, counting down.
GATTTTGTTTTCACAAGAAACTATTCTTCATTTAAATAAAAAGCTCATGCAGGTTTTTTTAATCACTATATGCCAATCTAAATATAGAAGTTAACATTTTTAGGCATACTGACATCATACCCCATATCATTTCCCACATTATGATTCCTTTTTGTGTATATGTTTTTCTCCTAATTCAATGGTAATGTCCTCCAAGGAAGAGGCTGGGAGTAATATATTTATTACTCCTAGCACTTGACATAGTACTTGGAAAATACAAGTCGTTATTTTTTAAATTAAGCTTAAGAAGCGGAAATAATAGGCCATTGTTAATAGAAAAGTGGAGATGAATAGTCGGTGTGGCTTAAAGCTAGTGTTTTTAAGAGGACATTCATGACCGTGAATTCCTAGGAAATGAAACAAAGACTACATTCCAAGAGAATAACTAAGGGAAAGCTAAGAAATTGTAGGAAAAACTGTCACAGAGGAAAGTATTCCAATTAAGTGAAAGTTAGACATGAAGTATTAATGCCTTTGCCTTGGAGAGCAATGAATTGTGTGTCCTATAATTGCAGGTTGATGTCACAGCTGGATTATATATACCCAAATCTTGAGAAAACACTTTGTGGGCACTGATTTATTAATGGGTAAGGCTATCCCAGACAGGATGAAAGTAACATCCTAAAAGGACAAAAGGTCAATTCCAAGGTCATGGATGGAAGCCACAGTAAAAGTCAGAACTGGCAAGTAAAGAAATGGCTTCAGAAATGAAGAGTTGTGCAACATTGAAATTTGAAAGAGGTATCACTCATGTCCTACACAGGGTCTGGATCTTCTAACGAAGCCACAGTTTTCTTGGTCCCATATGATAAGACAGTTTACTGGCATTAGCAAGTTTGGGGAATCTGGTTACTGACTCTGAGAAGGAAAGATAATGTTTCATAACAGATAATTGAAAGTAAAAAGCTGCTCAGGTTATAGACAACAGAGCAGGTGAGATCATTGTAATTCAGGCCCTGGGTCCCTTAATGGATTTAGGGAGTAGGAAATATATCCCTGTTCTACACCGCCTTAAGTCTCCTTGGCCCTTTTTTTTGGCTTCAGCTGTTGCTGCAGCCTCCAGCTTGATGCAGGTGTGACCTGACATCATCTCATTTCAGCAGGACTTCATCCTTGTTTTGCACTGGAGATTTTCTGGTTTTTGCTGCTGTGACAACTGTGGAAATTCACCAAATAACTTTGACACCTTCACAAACCTGGAATTTTCAAGAGTAAGACTTGATTAATGAGATATGAAAGCTGGGGGATAAAATATCCTCCTCTTTCTTGTCTCAGGCTTAAAATTCCAGGGTACTCTCTACATGCTTTTAAGAGTGACCTAAGTGGAATCAGATCCCATTTTTCCACAATGATAAATCACTCCATAAAACATGTTCATTTTGATTTCCTTCCTTCAATTCATTATTTTAGTCCCCACTGATTTTTTTTTTTTTTTTTTTTTTTTGAGGAAGATTAGCCCTGAGCTAACATCTGCTGCCAATCCTCCTCTTTTTGATGAGGAAGACTGGCCCTGAGCTAACATCTGTGCCCATCTTCCTCTGTTTTATATGTGGGAGACCTGCCACAGCATGGCTTGACAAGCTGTGCATAGGTCCACACATGGGATCTGAACCCACGAACTCCAGGCCAGCAAAGTAGAACGTGTAACCTTAACTGCTACACCACTGGTCCGGCCCCTGTGCCCACTGATTTTTGTTTATAGGCATCAGTTCCAAAATAAACAATCTGTATGCAAGCATTTGTCTATGTCTTCCCTTTTTGGGAGAGCCTAGGTTGACAGAGTGGCCATAGAAAGCAGACCTCAGAATGAGATTCTGGATCTGGCTCTTCATTGTCAGGGACCAGGACCCTACTGCTGAAAAGTTGGGGCAGCGGTGGCAATCCCTGTCTTGTGGAATTATCAAAAGTCTCAATAAAGTTGTAGAACATGTTACTAAGAATCATTTGTGGTAGTTTGGAATCCTGTGCACGTGAAGTTTGAAACTCTGGCTTCTGTAACAGTGATGGCACTTACACATTACGGCAATGGTATTTTTAAGGACCGTGGAGTTGGCTGGCTTTTGTTAGTAGCCTTAGAAGTCTTGGAAAAAAAAAGACACTGGCCAGCTCATATTAGTTAACTGTTAGCTTAGGACACCTTGTGAAAATCAGCAAGCTCCATGGCAGTGTATAACGAGCATCTCATTACCGCAATGGCAGGGAAGATGGATAAAATCTGGCCCAGTTTGTAGCTGTACGGATGGCAGAGCTGTAGCAGAGACTGAAGACATGGTCTCCCCAGGTCTCCTGGGCCAAATTCAGTGCCCCAAATAGAGAAAGATGATGATCTTATAACTTGGGATGTAGACATTTTGAAGAAAAACCTAAAGACCATTAAACCCTAGTTTCTCCTGGACTTTCTAGCCATATGGGGCAGTTTCTCATCTGTTTAGACCAGATGAGTGCTCCTGGCTCACAGACTACAAGAATATCACCCAAGATATATAACTCACAAATTGATGCTTGTCTTCCACAAGATATGGCACCACCTCAAAACTTTGCCTCCAGACCAACAGCTGGAATCACTTTGCAGCATATTTAAGTGGGGAGTAGAACAGGGCTTGCCATTTTAAGGAATAGTTTACTCACTGAAAGAGTTGATTAAATATACACAACTCATACGTGTTGGCAGGAATGAGGGAACACATCTGGAGAGATCTTGGAATTATTGAACAAGAGAGAGAGTAAAAGGTGGGATAGGGGAGAATTTAATGACATAGTGGTTAAGTCACCTAATTTTTATGTATAATTTTTACTAAATTAAAATTATAATAAAATTAAATTAAAATTATACTAAAATGTATAATTTGAATGAATAATGTTTATATATTACTACCACACCAACTAATTATTAATAGAAAATTAAGGAAGACTTTACTTGGAGTTGATTTATAATAAAAAATGAGAATTTTAAAAAGTAATGGCATTTAAATCAAGCATATAGAAAGTCAAGGGTGTGGAAATTTTCTTAGATTAAAGTCAAACTTCTTCAATATTTTTTCCCCCCTGTGGATGATTGGCCGTGAGCTAACGTCTGTTGCCAATCCTCCTCTTTTTTTGCTTGAGGACGATTAGCCCTGAGCTAACATCCGTGCTAATCTTCCCCTAACTTTTTGTGTGTGGGATCCCTCCAAAGCATGGCTGGTGAGTGGAGTAAGTCTGTGCCTGGGATCCGAACCTGTGAACACAGACCACCAAAGCAAGTGCACAGAACTTTAACCACTCAGCCCCCGGGTAGGGCCCCAAACTTCTTCAATTTTTGAAAGAATATCTCCTCCCTCCCTGGAGAATTTACACCAACATGAGAAAAACAACTAAAACTGATATATATTTTGCTGGAGCTTTAGGATATCGTAGACATTGCCAAAATGATCATTTCCATCTCTAACATATGTTGCCTTTATCTTTATAAGTTTTGGCTCAGAGAAGGAAAAAAAGTGAATGCCAGAAAAAGATCTACATTTTAGTTTGAAAATCTGAATGTCAATTTAAAGAAGTATCATTCTTCTACTATAAGACTTTGATTCAGAGAAAAATATTTTTAAGTTTCCATTTTCCTTCTTAGAGTTTTATTCCCTTTGGGATACTTAAGAACAAACAAACAACAAAAAAGAGCAAGCCCTCTTCTTCAGATTATCACATAGTTTCATGCAGATGCTGATAGCACAGTTGTTGGATTGCATCCGTTTTACCCAAAGAGATGCTTATAGCTTCTGCAGCTTTATCAAACTTCCATCTGTTTCTCAATTGCTGCCATGTTCTTCAGGTCCAGTGGAAATTTTTTCTCCTCTTCTGATACCTGTCTCTAACATGTAAATCAGTATACTTCATTAATGCTCCCAAATTAGTCATCTATAGATTGCCTACAGTCAACTGTTAATTCTCGGCGGCTCTTGTCCGTCCCTGCCCGGTCCTGTGCTGTCTTGCTGCAAGGGATGAAATCATGCAGCATGTGAGACTGATTCCTCTTGTTTCCTGATTCAGTGAGTAAGATGCTGCTCAGCGTCCTGAGAATCTTCAGCATCACCAGCAGCTTAAGACTGAGGAGGTTCGTTGGTCTCAGGTCTGCCAGGAGGCGGTCCGTGTGTGTCTGCATGAACACTAAGCAACAGCTATACCTCCCCAAGCCCCTGTTGATTCAATACACAAGATTTTTTGATAGGTTCTAGACAATGACACTATATTATATGTTGTATCCATCAACTAAAGCCAATATTGTGTATCATCTTTGGAGCAAATCTTATCCGGCTTCAAAGCTCAGTTGTAGCATACCTTTCTAGATGTGTGATATTTATAAAGTTGTTAACATCTGTTATTCTATTCTTCCTTAATTTAAAATATGATCACTACTTATTTTTAAGCATTAATTGAGTTATTGTATGTAAATGATTAGTGTAACACTTGACACACAGCAGTGTTCAAAAAGCATTAGCACGTACCACCACTATAATGAGTTAAAGCTCTATGTCTCCAGATATTTTGCTTCCAGTTAGGATACAGGATTCCCAACACATAATTGTTTCTATCGTAAAAATTAGGAAACAACTGGATAAATTAAAAGTTGTATGTTTTTTAAAGCCAACAAAGAGCTGGGGATTCAAAACAATCTAAAGATTAGATTCCAGAGAGATACCAGAATTTTCCAGAAAACGAGAGCAGTGACTCCTCTCTTCCTTCAGGCATGTTGAATCTCAGGACATGGATGAGTGGAGGATCAAGCCTGCCAAGCGTAAAGGGACTCTGCTGGGGTAAGGAGAAACCAGTGAGGTGGTTAACAAAACAATTGAGGTGGTGCGATGAATTAGAATGAGGCTGACTGTTGTTACTACTTCTACCGTCCTGTGTTTGCCTCTATTGTTTTCCTGCATAATAGTATTTTGAGTAAATAACCACAAACTGCTTAATCAATTTCCCATGTTGAGCTAAATGCCTTACACAATTATGTTACAATGTGTGTTACTTCCTATTTCCACTATTATAAATAGTGCTACAGTAAATATCTTAATGTACCATATTTTAAAAACTTTTCTTAGCATGAATTCCAAGAATGATGATGACTGGGTCAAAGTTTGTTAAGATTTGTGACTTTATACACACACACATTCCCATTGTATTTTCTGTATGGTTTACTGTCATATGAAAAAAAATCCTATGACCATGACATCTCTATATATTAAAGGAGGAGGACACAGAAACTGTCGTTCAGCCGTTCTCAGAACTTATTCGTCTATTAAAAAGTTCATCACCCCAGAGAAGAAGGGAAAAGCCATATTGGGAGGGTCATGAATCCAGATCCAGAAGATACTCTTAAGCAAACTCTGTTGATTAAAAGAAAAAGGTTCTGAATCAGGAACAATATTAGCAGTGGTATTGGTTTATTTAGCAGGGAGAAGGGATAATCAAATGCTGTAAATACTCCTGTGAAGGGAAGTGAAAACAATCCAGAAAGGAAGCGTGGCTTATATTACCCAATCCATTCAGAATGCAGCAGTAAGGAAAGTGTGGAGTATCAGCCATCGTTTCAAAGTCCATCTCAATAATGACACAGAATATTCATATATTGTATTTTTTATGCTAGAGTGGTTTCACTGTTGTATTTCTAACCTTCAAAAGGAAACAGAAAACATAGGATGATTCTTCTTTTTTTCTTCACTATTGACTCCATTTTCAGCAAATAATAAAATGGAACCTTAAATTGAAACGTAAATGGATATTACTAAAACGTTCACCCAATTTCAACATTAATGTTTATAAATCATAAGTGGCTTTTAACACAATTTATTATCTCATAAGGTATTTAGAAAATACTGCCCACTTGTTCATTTGGCTGAAGTCAAAGTAAACTGCCCTCAAAAACACTCTAATTTCAAATACTAAAACAAAACTAAGTAAATTATCATGGTGAAACAGTGATACCAGAGTAATACATTGTCACAACTTATTTCAGTTTCAGTCCATTTGTAAGCAAGTGCTTCACAGAATCGCCCTCCTTGATACTGCATTGCTACATTACTGATGGTTTCTGAGGCTTCAGCATATTTTCAGTTCAAGAGCAGAATTACTTCTATTCTTTTCCTAGACCACACACAGAGCTGAAGAGGATTCGAGTTAAAGAACTCTGTGCAGCTCCCTGTGTAGCATCACCATGCACTTCTGTCTCTTCTTCCTTAAAAAGCATGTGGACAGCTACAGGTGCCTGAAAGGTACCCCAGATCTCCCTCTGAGCCACAGTTCAAAATATCAACATTGCTGACTATTCCCGTCCTTAGCTGCCGTTTTGATCTTCACCATTGCTTTCAATGCTGTAGCCTTTTATCGGAATTTCCCTGGGAATCACGGGATAAAATGGGGTTACCTCCCTCATTCAGTCCCTCCTGAGGCTGTAATCTTTATTTCAGTACTCTCCACTTGCACATTCATCGCTCCCATTAATTGCTAGTCCCAAATTTTGCTAGATTCTTTGGATTCTGCCTCTAAGATGATAAAAGATAAATGTTTTGCAAATGGTTACTTTCAACCCGTCACAAGACACCACAGTATGTCACTCAGGATTGAATGATATACTTCTCAACTATTAGCATAAGTTAATTTGTAAACAATTCTATGGTTGTCTTCCTGAATATTTTTGGCTGTCAATCTCTCTGTTTGAACGTTGAGAAATGTTGCTTTTCTAGAGACTGCAAAGTTAATGGATTTAGTCTGATGTTCGCAGCTTATGACACCACAACTACTGTGTGATCTTGACAGCTTTGCTGAATTTCGCCCTCCCTTTATCGATACTACAATTCTAGTGCTTCCGCTGTTCCAGGTTCTCCTGTTCCAGTTTTCCTGTCACCCGGACCCTAACGCCGAAGGCCAGTTTTATTTTGGGATGAGGCTTTTCAGTTTTCTATTTTTCAGAATCATTCAGACTTTTTAAATTATGGAACAAATATTATATTAACACTTTCCACAGCTTCGTAGTCTTTAAAGAAACAGAAAAGATTCTTATACATATAAATTCCTAAGTATTTCTTTGCTCAGGTAAATAAAATGTATCACAATCATCTGCTGCTTAGTTCTTTGATTATTCTCATTTGTCTTAAACCCATCTCTTTACTGCTTTACAATATTTTGTCATTCAAATTTAAATACACTCTTTTGGCTTAATATTATTTGACAATATAATGATACCAGTTTCCTGCTAAGACTTAACTCCATCTTCAATTTTCTGGAGCCTCCAAGTAGCTCAGGTTGTGTCACCGCCAGTCTCAGTGTTCAGGTTTGAGGACCTCAGTGAGCTTTCTCATTTTCAGGGATATGAATCCAGGTAGTGAACACACATACAGAGCAGGCAGGATGTCTCGAACATGCTGCTGAATAGACAATTTTTTCAATCAGTGACCCAAAACAAAATCACAACTTTTCTCCTAAATGTTTTAATAACTTTTAAATATATTTTAAAGATCAAAAATGGACATTAATAAGAATAAAACCCTCAAGATGCAGTATAACAAGTATAGTATAATGTTTGTGTATGTGTGTAGATATGTAGTGTGTGTAGGTATTTTGTTTGCCCATATATGTATGTATGAAAAAGTCTGGAAGGTGTAGAGGAGGAAGAGCAATTTCTCTACCTTCTAGGTCCTTCTGGCTGGGCTAAGAATTAAACTGACATGAGACAGAATAACAGGAGAAAATCAAACAAAGTTTAATAACGTGTATAAATGGGAAAAACCCAGGAAAACGAGCACCTCACCAAAATGGCAGAAGCTACTACCTTACATACCATCTTCAGCTAAGGACAAAGGAGCATGTTGGGGGTAGGGATTTGGGACCTCAAACGGGGAGGAAATAAATTCAGATGGAGACGGAAAAGCAAATGTTTGGTAAACAAATGTTGACCACACCTTGCAAAGATAAGGGTCCATGGAGAGGACTTTGGTTAAATGAGCCTTGCTGGGTTCCTCCCTGTCTATTCCACCTGGTTCATGTTATGCTATAGTTGTCTATGGTGATAGCTCCTTCCTGGAACAGGCCTTCTATCCTAAATTCTTTAAGGCTGGAAGGGGGAAGCTCAACGTTTGTTCCTGAGTCTTTTGTTCTTAAAAATAATCAAGCCAAAGAGACACAAATGTGTGAACATTTGTCACATTTTGGGGTGAGAAATTCTGATCCCCCACAAAGGAAATACTCAGATACCAGAAAGGTTACCTTTGAATGTCATGATTATGGGTAAAATGAATTTTTTTCTTTTTATGTTCTGGTATTTTTCTAAATTTCCCAAGATGAACTTGTATTACTTCCACATGGGAAAAAGTTTAAAAATGATCAACTTTTAGAAATAAAAGAATAAAACATGTAGATAGCGTTTTCTATTTTATTTTTTAAAGATTGGCACCTGAGCTAACAACTGTTGCCAATCTTCTTTCTTTTTTTTCAGCTGTGTCTCCCCCAATCCTCCCAGTACATAGTCGTATATTTTTTAGTTGTGGGTCCTTCTAGTTGTGGCATGTGGGACACCGCCTCAGCATGGCCTGACGAGCAGTGCCATGTCTGCACCCGGAATCTGAACTGGCGAAACCCTGGGCCAGCAAAGCAGAGCGCGCAAACTTAACCACAAGGCCACAGGGCCGGCCCCTAAAAAATCTTTGAAATATATTATTAGCAGTGATAAGAACTTTCATACCTGTTATAAATTTAAGCATTCTTTTTGGGAGGCAATTTTGGGATACATATCAAGTCACACATAATTTTATATCATTTGCAATAGTAATTTCTTATCTAGAAATGTATTTTACAGACTCCAGAAGAAATGTAGAGTAAGATTTATTTACAATGTTGTTAATTACATATTTTAAAAAGGCTTACATTTCTACAAGACGATGATGATTAAACGAATAGTAGCTATAGAGAGATTATGTAGGCAGTGTTTTTTTTTTAAAAATAATATTGAATGCCATGGGGGAAGGCTAAAAGAAAGTTCAAATAAGAAAATAAGATAAATTAAGTAGTAAGTCTCCTGTGTGTGGGAGCACATGCGCACACACACACATGCACTCTATCTTAAGGGAATTTTGAGATGCCTTTTTCTCCTTTTTTATTATTAAAAATAATTATAATAAAAGAAATATTTTACAAATAGTTTTTCATACAGATCATCTCATCCAAACTCTGTCTTATCCTTTCTGATGTTAACTATACTATATCCGTTTTATAAATTATGCAAACTGAAATTTAGATCAGAAAACTATTTCTGAATTACACTGGTCTGCTGAGAATCAATAGTTATTGGATAAAAACCCTTGATTGTCCCTCTACAACAAAACGGGCAGCAAGGCAAAGTGTTTGAGAGCTGGTAGCCAAACTGATTGGGTCCAAATCCCCATTCTACTAGTTAGTAGCTGTTGAGCCTTGGCCAAATTACTTAACCTCTCTGTTCCTCAGTTTCTCAAACTGTAAAATGAGAGATATAATTGTATCTATTTTACAGAATTGTGAGAATTACAAATGTTAACACATTTAAAAGGACTTAAAGTAGTGACTAACAATTACTAAGAACTAAATAAATATTATAATCTTTATCAGGTATGATTGTTTCCTGCATAACTGTAGTAGGCAAAACCTGATCACTATTTCCAGTCAAAAATACATATGTTTTTCCAATTGCTCAAATTTAACTGGAGCCCTGGGCAAGTGAAATTATTGAATTCTATTTAAAGAACAATTCATCAAAATGATTTCCAATCAATCCTAATTTCCCACTGACTTAAAGGACATTTATAGATTTGTTTATGCATAAATATTTCTCCAAATAGGATTCACCAAATAGCTTGACAAAGATAGTTACATGGGCCTTACCAGTTCTTAAGGCATCTTAGTTTTCCATAATTAGTGTTCATTTACAAACTACGAACTAGGTAATATATTAGTCCTGTCAAAAAATATGCACTGATGAGTATAATATCAAATGATACTGTGATTTTTATCCAATATGTCATTAAAGCTATTCTGTGTTAGATCTATCTACTTACATAGACATACATATGTGTATATTCCTATATAGCTGTATGCTTTATTTAGAAGAACCATAAACTATTCCTGCATAATATTTTCACATATGAAATATATACATACGTATACTACAAACTGTGTATGTTATCATTAGAATTTTTGCTTTAATCAGATTAATATCAATCCTTATGCTTTCATCATTAACCTCGAAGTTGGGAAGGATTTTGTCATTGAACCAGTCATTTAGCACATGCTGGACAGATGGGAGGATGCAGGTGCACGAATGATGCTCGTGTCTCGTGAATGAGTATCCACACATGCGTGCTCGACTAATGATGCACAGCTACGAAAATATGTCTGCAGAGCCAAAGGGTCCCAGCGTCTGCCCAGCTACTGTAGCTCTCATTAATTAAAAAACATTTGCTATGTTGCAAAATGTCATCACTGATGCTGTTCTGCTTCAGGCCCAGCTGTCCAGTCACGGCAAAGGGTATGAGGTTAAATACTCGCAATAATAAGAAACTTCACTAGCAATGCAGCACAGTTAATACCAATATGGAGAAGTGCTTCTGGGGATTGGAACTTGGATTTGTGTTTTAATTTCAGGGCACAATTAAAATATTTGGCAAAATATTTTAGACTCAAACCGGGTTAGGGAAAAAAAAAGGTATTGAATTCCTGGGTTTTTTCCCCGCACACTGTGATCGTTCTCCAGTGTGATATATTCTGGCAGCATGGATGGGTAAAATCTTGCCAAAGCATTTTGTTGTAACTCTCCTTTGCCAACAAACATAGCCAGATTCGGGAGGAAGAAAAGTGTTATTTTTCAGCTTTAGATTACAAGAAGGATTCATTTTTTTTTATTTGCTCATGACACATTACTGAGTTAGAATCCAAACTTGTGAGAATGAAAAATGATATCTAAAAAATTAATGAATAAGAGTAACTTGTTTATATATGTAAGAGCCACTGTTCTATCGCATGTGAAGCAAATAGTTTTCAAAGCTTTTCTGTCACCGAGGAAGTAGAACAATAGTATTTGTAGAATTGATTTGGGGACAGTACAACATACACCACAATCCAAAAAGTCTAACAAGTAACTGGACATTTAGGAAAAACAGTATTTGAGCAATGCAACTGGTGTCTGAAGAGAGTTACTCATATGTAATGGATCGAATGTCCTAGAATTTTAAATTTTCAGTTGGTCCCCGTTGCCATCTTGGACAGGTGCTGTCAAATGGAGAAAACTGTTTTTCCCTCTTTGGTCGTTGACATCCGTCTATGTTCAGAGCTGTTGTAAACCCAACAATTTCCCTACCTGTTTGTTTGATTTTGTTTCACTGACACAGGAGATCCTAGAAAGGGATGGCTTGTTTCTAGGTCTATGCTCCTTCTCATGGGTGGCAAAGGTGAGTTGACGCTGTCTTATGACAGGAATTGTAACAAATACTTACATATATAACATTTTATAAAACAATACAACAATACTTTGTAGTCTACTATAAAGTAGGTACTATTATCGCTTCCTCTTTAACTACGAGGAAGCTGAGACAGACGGTTTAAGTAATTTGCCAAATATAACAAAGTTAGAGGCGGGTTGGGGATTCAAGCCCAGAATATCTAGCTCCTCACACTGTGTGCTCTTACCCACCCGGCTGTTCGCACAGGTGTGAGCCCCGCTGGGAAGGGGTGAGTCTGTACTGATTCAAGGTGGCTCTTTCCCAGGTGAAAAAATATCTGTCAGCCCAATGAAGCAGGCTGATGGAAAATAAGCGTATAAAAGAGAGAGGGAAGAGTGAGCGTACCATGGAGAATCAGAAACGGTTAGAGGGAACCATGGACAAATTGAGATAAAATAAAGCCAAGTGATGTGCAAAAGAACAAAACAGACTGGTAAGCAGCACCCAAGCTTGCTTTTGCTTTGCTTTGAAGAGGCATGGCAAGCAGATGACATAGGCTTAGAGAGCTGTGAGGAAGTCTTGACTCTGAAATGTGCTGGGGGATTTCTAGCACCGCCTGTACTGCTGTCTTCATGAGCATATGGCTTCCTACCTTTGTGATTAGGATCAGATGTGTATGGGTGCCTTCCTCTCTTTGAAATCCCAAACCACTGTTCCCAACATCCTCCTTGTCTTTAGCTGAAGATGGTGTTTAACATGAGAGCCTCTGCCATTTTGGCAAGCTGCTCAGTTTTCCTGAGTGTCTCCCGTGTATACATGTTATAAAGCTTTGTTTGATTTTCTCCTGTTACTCTGTCTCATGTCCATTTAATTCATAGCCCAGCAGCCTGAGCCATGAGCATTCCACTTTTGAGGTTAGATGTGCAGGAGGGGTGGTGATGGAGATGCCAGATTGCTATATTTAGGTTGGTTTGAAATGGGATAATTGAAGGATTTATAGGTAATAGGGAAAGTTGGAAAAGTTAAAGAAGCTATATTCTGAGAATAAAAGATACGCCGTAGATGGAAGGGCCAGGGTAGCAGTTGTTTCACAAGAAGATGCTGCTCCTCTTTAGGTGAATATTTAAAAGCTTCTTTGTGCTCTTCTGTCATTTTTATTGTGCATACTTTTATTCTTTTATAAATATCACTATTGCACAAATGCACATAAGGCACAACCCATAACCCTGCCCTTTCAGGGTAAAAAATAAACTCTCCTGTACCGGGGCCCAGGGCAGGCCACCCCAAAATACCCCATAATGGCACATTGATTATTTTGAATTAAAATTACTTGAGAAGCAAAAAGGGCATTCTGACCCTCCTGTCTATTCCCCCTGAGGCAGGAAATACACGTCCCACAGGAAAGGCACTCTCCCTTCATCCTTGTCACCATTAGCAGAAACGAACCCTGCTAATGTACTACCTCAAGCCTGAATGCTTCTTAAATTCCTCTCTTATTACATACTCCAAACGTCTTTCTTTGTCCTATCATTCCTCACAAATTTCTCGTTTCTTTGTGGAAAAGATAGATATACAGCCTGTTTTGTTCACTATCTCAGCGTCATTTTCAAGATTCTTCCATGTGCATATAATTAAATTGAGTTTTTCTTATGCTAATCTTGTCTTGTGTCAATTTTATTGTTAGTGCAGCCAGAAGAACTCAAGAAGGGTAGAAGGGGGAAGTTCCCCCTCCCCAATGCCTGTAAACTCAGAGATGTACTTTAATGCAAAGCTAAAAAAAAAGAAAAAGGAAATGAGGTCAAGGTCAATGAATCATAAAAATAAATAAACAAATCCAAGGGGTAAACACAGCATGATAAGTCAAAGCAGCACAGGTTAAACAAAAGAATCTAATAAGTAGGAGGGGAGAGAGATGGGGACAAAGAGAGGACCCCAAAGGGTCTCAACACACCATGGTCTTCATAGAATTTTCTGCGTGCAGTAGAGAGGATTATCCACATATGATTTACATTGGTATAGTTTTCATTATGGGCACTGGGTAAATTTTATTCAATTAAAATATACCATAATAGAAAATTTTGTTTTACTCAAACATTTTTTCTTGTAGAAGGATAAAAATAATCTCAATCTGGTTAAGGAAATTATTGTGCATTTATACACTACATTAAAATGATATTCACTTTTATTAATTTTATTTTAGTATAAAGATCTGTGTTTATTTCCTTACGGACTGCCTGTGATACAATGACCATCTCTTGGTGTATAATTACCTATGAATACAAAATACATATGCATATTAAGGATAGTGCAGTATAATTTACAGTAATCATGCACACTCCATACGTAATCACACCTCCTATAAATCAACACTTATTCCTTCATTGTCTTTTTTTTCCTGAACTGCAGTAAAGCTATAAAAATTAAATATGACTTTAAGGAAGAATGAATCACATGGGGGGATCAGAATTGGCCACTCCAAAATGTGTCTCTTTACCTTGATTATTTTTAAGAACAAAAGACTCTGAAAGAAACTTTGACCTTCCCCCTAACTATCTAAAAGAAATTTAAGATAAAATGCCTGGGGCCAGCCCCATGGCCAAGTGGTTAAGTTCTCACACTGCACTACAGCGGCCCAGGGTTTTGCTGGTTCGGATCCTGGGCGAGGACATGGCACCACTCATCAGGCCACATTGAGGCGGCATCCCACATGCCACAACTAGAAGGACCCACAACTAAAATATGTACAACTATGTACTGTGGGGATTTGGGGAGAAAAAGCAGAAAGAAAGAAAATATAAAAAAAGGGTGGCAACAGTTGTTAGCTCAGGTGCCAATCTTAAAAAATAAATAAATAAATAAGATAAAATGCCTTTCTCCAGGACAGGCCATCACCATAGATAACTCTGGGTATCCGGTTGACTGGGAGGGTCCTTGCTAAGCCCACTCTTATCAAAGTTCTATTTACCAAACATTTCCTCTCCCATTTCCATGTGGGTTGCCTTCCTCCCCTTTGAAGACCCAAACCACCACCCCCAACATCCTCCTTTGTCTTTAGCTGCAGATGGTATTTAAGATAAGAGCCTCCACCATTTTGGCGAGTTGCTCAGTTTTCCTGAGTGTCTCCCACGTATGCATGTTATAAAGCTTTGTTTGGTTTTCTCCTGTTATTCTGTCTCATGCAAATTTAATTCGTAGCCCAGCCAGAAGGACTGAGATATCTAGAGGATATGTATTCCTCCCCTACAATAGTATTAACTTTATTTGCATATAAGGATATATTTTAACCTAAGAGAGACAAGGAAATCACCTCTAACTGAGTTGAATTAATAAATTAATCATTCTATATATTGGCTAATTTAAAAAATCACAATGAACACACCATTAGTTTTCCTACATGTTCTCTTCATTAAAGGTGCAGGGGAAGTTTTTGTGGGGAGGTGGGGACATTATGTTAGCCAAGTTTAGCTAAGTTTATATTTGTAAATTTGCTTTCACAATTTAGTCATAGGCCTCAGAAATGAAAAGAAAATATGAAAAAAATATTAGCAATAGCCTATGTCAATTTAATTCTTAGACTAGCCAGAAGAATTTAGAGGGGTAGAGGAAAATTTCTTCACCCCAGACACAGGTGAAGCCTTGGGTGCTACTGAAGTTCTAGCCGGGAGCAGAAATCTTCCCCTTCGCGGCTGGATTAGCATCTGGAAATCAACACGGATAGGTTCAGAATTAAGATTAAGTGTTGGTTTCAGAGAAGTGCTTGACCCCAGATTCTCTGTGACCTCTAGGAAGGAAGCTTAACAACCGCTCTTTAGAGTTGCCTCTGTTCCCCTTAGTTTCAGAGCGGCCATGAAAGGCTGAATGATTGTCAGGAAATCACCATGTCCTGAACCTGAGGCTGAGAGCCACAGAAGAGATTAAGGACCAGGCAGACTTCCCCCAGCACCTCCCTTTAGGACCTGCAGAATGCCTGCTTCCCGGACAACAGATCACGGTGAGAGGAAATGCTTTGACTTAAACTCTAGACCTGAGCCCTCACTAGCAGTTCAAGACAAATAAAAACACCTTCAAAAGAGCCCAGGTATCTGTGAGAAAAATACACCAAACCAACAGAACATATATTCAGTAATATAGAGCTGGAGCATGATGGAGAACAATTGAACAACACATATTTTACGTCAAAATATGACAGCCATTCAAAAGGCATGTGGAAAAATAAACTAAAAAAACTTGAAGCATAATGGCTTTTACTTTGTTATATAAACGCAACTTGTAAATTAAATGACAATTCCAATTTTTAAAAACGGAGCAAAGAAAGTAACCCTAAGACCAAAATGCATTATTATAAACACCCCCAGCCTCACCAACAGCCAACAATTGTCAACTAAAATGTGATATATATTTGTGCTATCAAATACCATATTTCATCAAACCAAGAGGCCATTATTTCTAAGATGTACTGTTATGTTTTGTAAACACTGAAGAAAATAAATTACCAGTCATATTATGATATGGCACAATGCTAGGAAAGCCTTGATTGTAAATTGCATCTCAAGGTCAGAGATTGTAGCATGAAAAAATAGGCTGAAGAGATAGAAAATGACACAAAAGAATTACTAGTTAAAAATATTATTATGTTCTTTAGATTGTCTTTAGTGGATTATTAGAAAATTATTAAAAATAAAAAGAAGGTGAGTGAAAATTGTGGTGACTTAGGAAACGATTATGCAAAATATTCTTGTGACACACCTGATAAAATGTGTCCACTAATTCCTTAGAGAGAAGTATTAGAAGTTCATATTGGAGGACTACATTATCTTTAAATTATTTCATATTATTCTATTTAAGTTAAAGCAAATAAATTACATAGAATATTCACATCAAATTATAATGAGTTAATTCATCTTATTGCATTCAGTGTGTGCGTGCACGCGTGCACGTGTGTATGTGTGTGTGTATGTGTGTAGGGAGCATGAAAGCTCATCCAAAGGAAAACGTTTTGTAAAATAGTAAGTGAGCTATAGAAAAATGAGTTACTCACTACTCAAAATTACTATCAGGCTGGTTTTAGGATTAGGAGATGTTTCCTTCTTTTTCCCTTTGCTCCTTCCTTCCCTCTCTCGTTTCCCTCTTCCCTCCCTCTCTCCTTTCCTTCCTTTCTCTGCCCCTCCCCTGGCCTCCTTTTATTTGGTAGAGAGAAAGCAAGAAAGAGAGGGAAAAAATGTATCAATGTATATTTTAGAGGACCTGTTGACAAATGGAAAATTAGTGATTTATACAAAATCCTATAACTTTGAATGTAAGCCATTTATTCCACACTGACAGAAAGAGCTCATGTTTGCGAAGGTGTGAAAAATTTCCCAAAAGCACATTTTAAAAAAACTGAGAAAAGCGGAATATTTCAGACTAAGACATATTTCAAACATGTAGTAAAAAAATTTTCAGACTTTTCTTATATCATAAATAAACCTTCAATCAGATTGTACATTTTGTTTTAAGAATAATGATTCCATGAGTCTGTAATTATTATGCCGAGTTTCAGGAATTCAAACAACAAAGACAGTGCAAAGGAATAGTAAACTATTACTTGAAATTCCTCCATTGAGAAATAACCGTCATTAACTCAGAGGACTATACTTTCAGACACTCCTTTGCATCTACACAGATGGAATCATACTGAGAGAAGGAGAGTGTTAGGCAGACATTCAAATGAAAACTATGTTCTATACAAACCATGTTTAATACAAAACCATCAAATTTAGTTTCTCTTTAATCTATTAGAAAAAATCAACACAAGTGAAACAAAATTAACTGTTGAATTTCAAATAAACTTTTCTTCATCTTAATAGATTGTGTTTACTTGAATATTTCTCCAAGGCAAATTGAAAAGATTATAGAACGTTTATACGTTGTAGTCACTTTTTAAACACCATGTTTCAACTTTATTTAATCCCCTTCTGTGAAAGATAAACAAAGTCCTCCCCTCACATTGACTCCCACCTACCCTATCCTCCTGTTTGAATGTTGACAATATTTTTATTTTAATAAGCTGCTGCATTGCTATTATATATAGAATGTCACCACTTCCCCTCTGAGTTGTTAGTAGGAATCCTGGGCATGGACTCCCCAGAGCCCATTGTCGGTGTCTTTCTTCCTGATTTATGTATTTTGATTGATCACTAGATTGGACAGGTTTTAATATAAAGGCTTTTTTCTCCTCTATTGTTTTGTTTTCTTCAGGACTCAGGGATGTTATTTCCTGTTTAGGAATATCTGTCTATTTTCTTTAGAGTTCAACCATTCCTTGATTGAGTGTTTTCTTTCTGAGTCACACTTTATTTTCCTCTGAACTTTGTAGACTGCCCCATTGGGGTTTTATACTGAATGTGGAAAATTCGAGGAAAGCACATGCAGGAAGTTAAGGAGCAAGGAGCGTGGTTGACTCCATGTAAATCTTAAATTCAGATTTGAGGGTTTGTTATTTCCTTATGTCAGTGCATTTCAAAAAATGTGAGGAATGACGTTTTAATCAGTCAATTGCGGCCTATATTCACTCTCCTTTAGGAGTCTGGGAGTGGCCACCAAGGTCTGTACAGAATGCATGTAAAGATCTTCATTAACTTTTTAAATGAATCACCTCGGCTTCTCTACTCATCCCTGGGGGAAAAGATTTGAGCAGCTTGAAGTTAATGAGTTACGCATCTCCACTGTTAGAAATGCTCCATGCTTTAGAAAATTCATGACTGAGGTCCTGATTTTTCAGTCTTTTAAGTGCTTCTAGAGCATGTTTTGTTGCACTTTTCTCTCCCTATTGCCTTTCTTAAATCGACTAGCCCTCTTTGCACACTGTCCTCCTTTCAGTTAAGTCAATAAACTCTTAAAGATGGGGAGATTGATATGGCAACTTTCCATACTTATGGCAAGGCAGGAAGAATCCTTTCCTAAACTTTTCTGCATTATGACTTGGAACATATGCTACTCAAACATGAGAGACGAAGATGTGGCCAAGACAAAAGAAAAGAGAGGTTGGTGGCTGGCAATTTTCAGCACACAGACAAGAACTTCGTAAGCAGTGTCCTGAGCAGTAAATACATTCTACACAGACTATCCGCAAAACAGCAAGGACTGCCCCTCTTAACAGTGACACGGCCCTGGGGTCTGACAGGCTGTTACACAAGCAACAGAGTTGTATTCCCAGGACCCTAGTTTGACAAAAGGAAAACAGTGGAATACAGCAAAAGCTAATTAATCTTCCCCTAATTGGAATATGGGCAAACTGGGTGTTCATTTAGCCTTAGTTCTGGAAATTAATAATGTAAACAAGCTTGTAAAGAGAGTATTTAACACTTCAGAGGATAAACTGTTTTCAATCAAATATAATAAAAAGAATAGTTTATTTGCAAATAATTAATGTGTTAATATTAACTTTTTCTCATCCAGTAATTTTAGAATTACCCTATGGACAGCTCCAAAGCACAAGTTTATTTTGTGTTTAATTGATGCATATTAAGTAAAACTGAAAAAAAAAAAAAAAACTCCTGAATTTGTAAAGATTCCATGATTCTGAATCTTTATTGGTTCAGACTGGCTTTCTGCCCAAATAATTATCCATTTATTTAGTTTAACAAATATTTCTTTAACATCTGCTGTGCATAAGCAACTATAACAGATTATATACGATTTTCATTAAAGCATGGTTATATTATGTGCATAACTTTTGTTTGTAAAATAATGGAGAAAGTTAAGAATTGTGTATGTGAATTTATATGGAGACAATACGTGCAGAGATAAGGAATGGATTTCTGGCTCCATAGACTGAAGCCTAACCGTGTACACTCCACATTTCTACTCTGGTTCTTAGTTTTGTAGGACTCTAGACTTGAATTATCTCAACCAAAGTGGATTCTGTTCTTAGAGACTAGTCATGACAGGCAATTCCTGAGGAGACTGATGTAGAAATCATAATTTTATTTATTGAATCATAAGGAACTTATTTTCAATAGCAGAATATGACTATCTGTGGTTAAATTTTTCTAGAAATTTTGTTTTGTTTTTATTGATTTGTCAGACATTAAGAATATTATGGAATAATCTTAAATATTTAACTAGCTATATCCTTTGGGTTTTGTCATAAATGCGATATTATATGGAAAAATATAATGCATAACTATTTTTTTCCCATAAAACAATTGTACCAGATAAAAGCATCTGTTGGATTCCAGTTTGAACCATTGTTAAGGAAACCAGCTAAAAAGTTTCTATTCGGGAAAATATAGTTAAACATCATGGGAAATAGCACTTATGTACTACTTGAGATTGAAGGAACATGTGTTGTTTAAGGGTACTTCACACTGATTGGAAAATTGCAGACATTGATCATAGAAAGAGAGGTCAGCCTATATACGTGCAGGGTCCCTCCGGCCCATTTCATTTATATTTACAGTTCCTTTTTTATGTGTCCAAAAGGGGATTTTATTTTTTCCCACTAATCTGTATGAATTGAATCACTTGAGCTCAAAAAGGGATTGAGTGAGAAAGAAATCTTCACACACCCTTGATGAAGCATGGTCATCCAGCGGAGATTTGATGGTGAGCGAAATTGAAGAGCCGAGCGCTGGGAAAAACTAGCTATGTGTGAAATATGATATCATCTTTATTTTGCAGATAGAAAACTAAGGGATAATTATGTTTAAGTAATCTGCCCATGTTAGTACTTCAGCTAAGTGGTAGAGTCAAGCTTTGAATGCAGACAACGCTGCTCAAAAGTCCAACGTTAATCCTGATTTATGTTTCTACATTAAGTCGATGAGAAAAATCAGCTAAGGGAATGCTTAGTTTTAGTCTGCACAAAAATAATGAGGAAGATGATAATAATAATGCATAAGGATTGATAGAAAATAGAAAAGACAGGACCAGGATGAAGGGGAGGCAAGCTAGGCAACTAGAGTATAAAATTTAAGAAAGCTCTCCCTTTCAGGTTTGTGCAAATGCCAGCACCACCCTCACACACCCCAAGAGAGAATGCCTCTTTTAATTTTAAATAACTTCATTCTTATTTTTTAAATGAGAAGAAAACCCATTTTTAGTTTTGGGATCAGTCATTAAGAAAACTAGACATCTACTGACCACTTGTTATATGCTTTCCTGTGTGTGCACATTTATTAAATTTCCAAATAAACCTTGAGATTTATGGCTTTGGAGAATATTCCATGACATGAGAATGACCATGCAGTGGGTTACATGCTAAGAAAAGCCTGAGGAAGATACCATTTTTTCCCACAATAATGAAGAAAAAGGAATAACAAAGAGATTGGGGCAGTAGAAACAATGGCAGCTATTGAGTGGGAAGAAGATAGGGCCCTGCTGATTAAAGATGATGACATGTTTTTATACACTCAAGTGCACTGTGCATCATTGATTTTATTTTCTAAAGGAAGAAGTGACCGATTGATAGTAGGTGGTGGGCAGTGAAGGAGTCTCTTTAAAAGGAGGTAGAGACAGTGTTTTAGGGCTCAGGGCGGTCTTTCCCTCAAACTGCACTTGAGTATAAAGTTAAAATAAATGTAAAATAAGAACACAGGAAAAAAACAAGTCAACTTAAGCTAACATGAGTGCACTAAAAAATTTATATGGGAAAAGTCCTTGTAAACGATAGACTAAAGATTTGTAGAGGATTCTACTCATACAATCTTGTTTGGAATATGAATGTAAAGCAGGACTTTTCAGATTCGTCCAAACATGGAGCAATTCTAACTTGTTCCACAGGACATTCTCTGACTAGAAACTGTTGTGTCAAGTAAATTAGTGAGTGTGTCTTAGCCTGGTACCATGATGCTGAGATACCAATTCTTATAGCATATTTTGTAGTATGTGCTATTGGGTAAGAAAGCCATTGTACCATTAAAAACAAACAAACACCAAAGTTGTTGTCTGAAGAGTGGTATAAGTTGAAAGCCATTATAGTAAAACTCTTTAACTAGTCGTTATGAGAGAAAAATGTGTACATCTAGAATCTGGCCACTTTTTTTCCATGTCTACTGCTATTCCTGTGGTCCAAACCACAATTTGCTTTTTCTGCACCACTTCTAAGCTGGTCTCCTTATCCTTCTAGAGAGTGTCCTCATTGGGGAAGCCATAGGGATCCTGTCAAAATTACACCTGATCGTGCATAACATCATCCACTGGCTTTCCATCTCTTTTGGAATAAAATCCATCTCTTTTGGTATAAAAGCTCTTAAATGCCCTCCAGTATCCTCTACTCATGCTAGATCTCTAAGCTCAACTTCGTCCACTCTACTGCTCCCTCTCACTGGCCTCTCCACACTGGCCTCTTGTTCTTACTCCACTCCTCAAACCCTTTTCTGCAAAGCAGCCCTTGCATGAGCCATTCTCTGGCTCTTCTCCAGAAAACCACAGGGGCTGCTTTCTCATTTTCTTCACAACTCTACTCAAGTGTTCCTTACTGAAGAAATCTTTCCTGACCACACTTTCCAAATAGCAGCCCCCACCTCCAGCCAAGAGATTACTTATCATCCTGCCCCTGCTTTATTCTTTTCAGAAACACTTATCACCACCTGGCTTAGTAAATCATATATTAATTATCAATTTATTTTCTGTCTTTCTCTACTACACTGTAAGATATGAGAGCAGAAATTTTTCTGTTTTGTTCTTGTTGAATTCCCAGAGCTTAGAACATGGCATTGTCCAAAGTAAGAGCACAATAAAAACGTGTTGGGAAAGGAATGTTTTCAACATCCTGATAGAAATTGTTCTGCAGTAAGAGAAAGTGTATCCACCTTCTAAGATGAACCATGCTGAGAGCTGGAGAAGAGGTTCCTGACGGTGTGACCCTGTTTCCAAGAGTCTTTGAGACCAAATGAATAGAGGCTGCCTTGTGGTTTCATCTTTCAGCTAAATCTTTCCAGTAAGGGTTTATTCATGGAAACCACTTCCAACAAATGGTACTCAGCAAACCTATTTTGTGTTACATTTTTCTCACTTCTTATTAAAGACTTTTCTTACAAATACCCATAAAACTTTTTGTTCTGGGGATGTCCAGGAAGTAGTAAATCACTATCTTTCTTCATTACTGCCTTTCTTGTTTTTTAGAAGACACCATCCCTCAGTCTAAAAATAAGAATAGGAGGGGAACAGCATATGGTCACCTTTAAATACTCAGCATCCTTACTATGAGATGGTGGCTACCTAGTTTTCCTGTTTCTTACTCAAGAGACAGGGGCAGTCCTGGGGGATCTTTTTCTTTCAGAATGTTGGGCTGTTTCATGAGGGTCAGCATAGATAGGACCACACCTATTTTTCCCACCGAACTTATGGTTAGTGGAAATTATTTCAGTACGCTTTTGGGATGTGCATAATTTTTAGTATACAAGACTGTTCCAAGGTATTACTTTTATCTGTCTTTTTAGGTTTTTGTGGTTGTACACTAGCAGAATGCTTATGAGTAGTTGATGCTTTGGCTCAATTTAAACTAGAAGTAGCCCTCTCTTTTTAAAGCTAGTAGTACTGGCTTTAATATGTGTCATTTTAAAAGTTTCAAGGAAAAATACTGCCTCCATATATCACTAAGAAAAGTGTGGCTTGTAACACCAAAACAAGAGCTATATTGCCCATAAAGGTAGTATAAAATGCATCATTTATATGAATAGTTTTATTAGTTCAGTACAAGAAGTAATGATTATAAGTCCCTTACACATATAAAGAAATTTATTCGTATTTTATGTCTTTAAAAGAGAAGGAAGGAAAGAAGGAAAAAGAAAATACTTCAAATAATGTGTTGGTATTCCTAAGATTTCTGGTACTTAATTTATAGAAAACAATCAGATTGGTTAACCACAGGCTTATTGTGGTCATTGACATCATGATACTCATTACTTATATGAGAATAATAAAGAAAATATTAACTATTCATGGAAATATGTAAAATATAGCCCCTAGTGAAATTGTAAATAAAAGAGTAATCAGATAAAACACCATATCAATGACCACGATTTACCAAACATCATTATATGTGAAGATTATATGTCAGAAATGAGCCCGTGTATATGCTATTGAAAGTTCTCTGCTGAAAAATCTTGGCCTATTTTTTTATATTAAATGTTGATATTTGATATAATGAAAATTGATATTAAAATGCGTTAAAATAATTGGGGAGCATGCTATTAAAATTCATCTGACATACTAGGAATTGTGTGATTTAAAACAATAAAAACGAATATAAAAGTTTATAAAAACTTTAAAATTACTGTTATAAATATATAGGCATCCACCTTAATATCAACATCACAGATAAAACAGGAATGCTCAGCTTGTCTATGTGTGTGTCTGTTAAGACTGCATTTGCCAATATTGATGGACTCACAAAATGAAAGTGTCTTGAACAAGGTAGAGATTTGCTTTCCTTCCACAAAATGTGAAGTCTGCAGGGAGCCGTTCTAAGGCTGGTTGGTATGGGCTCCATGGAAACACTACTGTTCCTTATTCCTTCCATCTTTCTGTTCTGCCATCCTAAGCATGAGGACTTCATGCACATGATGGTTTTGCCGTCATAGCATAGCTGCTGGAGCTTTACCCTAAGGACTAGATTCCCAAGAAAAAGTATACTTCAAATGTACAGACTTATCAACTCAGTACACATGCTTGGTAAAGCTCTCCTGAAGACCCACCACTCAATGGCTTTTTCCCTTGGCCACTTATTTTTATGAATTGCTAGAAAAATGTAGGCTTTTAGTTACTCACAATGATGCACCCCAACAGTGTAAGAGTTTGTGAGTATAGGAGGTAGAATATTAGGCAAACAAACATCAGCCTGTTTTACAATCTGTTACTCAGATCCAGCGACATGAAGGGAAGGACAATGCCAAGAGGAAGGATGCTGCATTTCAATAACTGAATGTTTTATGATAAAAGGGTTTTATATCTGAGAGATGGTTGTAAATAGTTCAATTCCACCAGAAAAGTTCTTTTTCTCCCTCTGTTCTAATTCTTTGGGATTTAAAAAAAATTATATTATTTTCTTGCTCTATGGCAGTGACAAGTGTTCAATGCATTTCAAATCTTTTAATGGTTTCTATTAATATTTTAACAAGCTTAAAAATGTTAAATTGATGATTTTAATGCCTTCTTCCCAAAGATATCAGAACTTAGAATATTTGAATTTTAGTCTACCTCTCTATGGTTTTACAGTATTTTCCCAATATTTCCATTCTGTATTTTTATTTACTACCCAAAATGCCCATTACTGCTACTGCTTTAGACTAAAGTCAGTATTACTTTTTGGCCACTAGTTTCTCACTTTCTTCTTTAGCAGGATTTGTTTTTAATCTGACTACATGTGACATCTCCCATGTGTACTTCCACAGTTTCACTGTGACATATCTCAAGGAGTATTTTCTCTTTTCTAAATTATTTTACTTGGGGATTGTTTCTTTTGAATAAGAAGTTCCATGTTTTCAATCACTTGAATATGATTGAATAATTATAATATAATATGCTATGGCATTTTCTTTCTAATATTCTCTCTCCTTTTTCTATTCCCTCCATCCACAAAGCTAAATACAGGCATAGTGCAGCTTCACTGTATATTCTCCATGTTTCTGATCCTCTCAATTGCATATATTTTTTCCCCTTATATTTCCATGGCCAGGCCCTGGCCATGGTGAATGGATTCCCCTTTTTGGCCAGAGTTGTATTTCTTTTGCAAGATTGTGCAATATTGTGTGATGCTGGCCCCCGAGACTGGTGCTGACGTGCTGATTGTCATTGATGTGCACACAGGACTAAGAACCTTCACATGCACTGACTGGAAAATGAAACGAATACATAATTATCCCTCTTCTACATATTCTTCCAAGTCTTCATTGATCTATCACTGCACCTAACATGAGCATATACATTTTGTAGTATTTTTTAATCAAATTACTCATATATGGGGACACCAGGGGAAATATTTCCTGAGGGAACACACACCTTGCAAGCATCTGAGAAGATCCCAGAGTCTTCGTACTGTGGAAGCGTCCAGGGTAGACATAGCCCTAATTTTCTCACCATTTCAAATGAATCTCGTTTTTCACTGTTAGTATCTGTGGATGTCCTGGACTTTTAAGAGTTTGTGTAATCTTTTAAAAGAATATTGGTATTTTTTCCAGAATCTGAATAAAAGTACCTATGTTTTTTTTTTGTTTTAAAAATCTAATGCGTATAGAAATTAGAATAATGCTTTATGTGTAGTAGGTGCTCACAAAATGCTATTGATATTTAATTGTGTTAAGAGATAGGGCTTATTTTATAAATAAGCATGAATAGTTTCCAAGTGCTGTCATAGTCTTGAGAGTTTCTAAAGTAAAATTGATAGTTTTCTGTAGTTCCAATAGCATTACCTCCTTGATCTAACCACTATTAAAGATGTAATGTGCATCTTTTTCATAATATTTTAAACCAAGGTGTATACATACTTCATAGTTATATACCATACATATGTATATATACACATGCTGTATACATATCTGATGGACACATTGCATTTGCTTTTTCAGTTCTTTAAAGATCTACCACCATCTGATGTGTTTTATTCCATTACATGGCTTACCAAATCATTTCTTTACAATCAATACATACATTGTGTTCTTTTTGTTTTATTTTTGCTGTTGTAAACCCAGCTTCATTAAATATCCTTAAACTTGCATCATTATGTGTTATAATCTAATTTGTAGAGTGAACATATATTACAGGGCCAAAAGTTACAGATGTTTAGCAAGTACTATCAGATAATTATTTCTAGAAGAGATACTTATTTATAGTCCAACCAACAGTGTAAGAAGTTTGTTTCAGCCCACTCCATCTGAATTCAATTTCTGTCACTACTAGCTTTGTGATCTCAGGCAAATGCTTTAACCTCTCTGTGCTGCAGTGTTCTCATCTCCAAATTTAGGATAATTATTGAACCTACCACAGAAGATTCCTACAATGATTAAATGAGGTGATACAAGAAAAGTGCATAGAAACTGCTCAGTGCATTAATAAATATTAGGTGACATTTCTACAGAACTAATGTGGATATCTTAAATTTCTAGCCATGCGTCTGCTTACTCTACTTTTATGCCCATTTGATTATATTTTTAAACACTTGAGAATTCACACAGGAATAACTATAATAATTATTATTATTATTATTTTCTTTCTGCTTCCCCCCCAAACCCCCCCAGTACATAGCTACATATATTTTAGTTGTGGGTCCTTCTAGTTGTGGTATGATTATTATTTTAAATGTAGAGATATTATCATTTATATTTCTTCCACTGTATGCAATTAAAAATTCGCAATTTAATTGCCTTAAGTACTACGTTTTCATAAAGTGTGATTTTTCTGATTAGTTTGGGATTATTTTTTATTTAGCAGTGGGTGAATAAGAGCCTTTTTTTCCTGGCACTTATAAAAGGCATGTTTGATTTATGGCAAATGTTAATTTTATTCATCTGTCCTCCAGATTGTCCAGCTATGTATTCTAGGACCGAAAATGTCATGGTTACTGAAGCACTATTTTTTTCTGAATAGGACCAATTAAACTATCGTGGGGTAAATGAAGCAGCTAAGGTATAATGAAATGTTTATTCAGTTGTTTGGTTCATAATAAAAATATGCAATCTTGCCACTCTGGCATCTTTCCCAAAAGGTGCTCAATTCTCCGGAAACTGGCCTTTTTATTTTCATGTTTTGTGGCTACATTACATCCATGCCCTATGTCTGTATTTCTGTTAAAATGAACATGATTGTCTTACGGTAAAATTAACACCCCCAGGTGACAACCAGAAAAGGCAAATGCCACAGAGCCAGAGAATAAAGAATCTTGGGGGAAAAAGTCACCTTAGAGAGTCCTCTGCCAATAAAAGCAAACTTTTTCATATGAGGAAAGAAACTAAGGATAGTTAAGGTGTTCGCATAAGTGTGCACAGCTAGTTAAGGACAGAATTAGAATGAAAATACACATCTACCCAATTTAATACCTATTCTACGGTATTGAGAGCTTTTTCTACTTAAAATATAAATCCAAAATGTCACTTAAAATATATGTGTGAAGACACCATCTTAAGAATTTGAATATTTCCCTTGAATAAGTAAAATAATATCACCTCATTCTCTAAAAAACAATCTGACTTGAAGAACATTCAACTCTTTGGTTAGAACTGGACACATCTGGCTGAGTGGAAAGTGCTTGTCAAAAAGAGCAATCCTAATGGGCTCTCATTTTATTCTCCTCCAGAGAAACGACCCCAAGTAAATAGTTATTTGAAATTTAAAATGCTGGTACTAAGCTTATCTGATTTCTTTTTCTTATTTTAATGTTAGATGTAGATTTATTTAGGGCTAAGGTGATAACAACTCCTTTTTAAAGCTATAGGTGGCTTCTGACAGTATTTGCAAATATTTTGTTCAGGAATTATACATCTGCCTGCAAAAATCATCCCAGAAGACTCTATCTTTATTCATAACGCTGAGTTCTCAAAATAGTTACAATACAATTTCACTCACTATTTGTTCACCTGAAACATTCAATCGTTGATGTCATTTCTTCTTGGAAATCTTCCAAACTACATTTTGGACTTATCAACTGACTTCATATACTCATGGTTTACACTGTCCCTCTATGACTATTGCGGAAGAGGTGTTTAATACAATAACATTTCAGAGGTCCTTGGTAAAATTTTCTTCTGTACGTTTGAATATTTCATAATGATATGGTGGCTCAGTGTACACAACTTCTAGCTAACTGTTTATTGCCTGCTTCTTAAAGACAAAGAAATATTTTAAGATTTTTTTTGTTTCTTTTTTAAACCCTTAGACCACTCTAAAAATTTTACTGGCATTTGGTAATATCTTAGTAAATAATAATATCAAAAGCACGACAGAGTTAAAGTTTATATTGAAAGACCATTAATGAGTATTGGTGAAGGAGAGAGGGAGGGGAGGAGGTGGGAGGAGGCTGAAGAAGAAAAATCATTTGCTAAAATCTAATATTTTGGTCATCTGCTTCATGTTCTTTTCTTGCTCTTAAAGGTATATATATTCCAACGTAGATTAACACTTCTATTTGTTTTCAGAATATGAAATTTGCTATAGAAACATTTAAGTTAGTAAGTGTCACATATGTGTGTCCTCTTAGCAGAAAAAATTAAGAATTAAGCAGGGGTATTTAGGTATATATGTTATTGATTATTATTCATCAAAAATAAACTTCCTAACACTGATAAGGGATCTTCGTATTTTCATAAGACTGAATAAACTTAAACTCTATAAGACATAATTAGAATCACACGAATTTGTACACAGGTGAGCTGATGAGGTGAGCTGTCCTGGTGACTGATCAAGAAAGGTCCAAATTAATTCTAAGGACCTCTGTGACTTTCACTAGACCATTAATTTTTGAAAATCACATAATTTCATTTTATCTTAACTTTATTGACTATAAAATTAAAAGATGTAAATTGATTACAAATGTCCAACTTTTTGTTTTTAAACAGAGGAAACATTTTATCAAAATCTGTCTTACTCATGACACCACCATACAAAAGACAACTGGAGAACAGAGGATTTAGGAGGCAAGTTAGTTCTAAAGACACATCAGCTGCTTCTCTTTTAACCTTTTCCTTCCTGGCCATGATTTACCAACCGTCTGTTGGCCGAGGTTTACCAGAGTGCATGTTCTAGTGGTAGGTTATTATGCCTCCAGTGCATCCATAGGTCTTTTTCTCCAACTGTCTCTCAGTCCATCTTTCCTTTAAAAAACCAGGCTAGGTGAAATCAAATGAGTGAATCCCAATACTGAAAAGTTTATGTTATTATTTTGAAAAAATCTGCTATTCCAAAGACGTGTAGCTCTATTCAAGTTCCTTAACTTCTTTCTATTTTAGTTACTTCATTTACAAAATGAAGATAATAGAATTTTCCTCATTAATACTATCAGATTGCCTTGAGACTGAATCATAGCACATACTTGGTAATCTGTCCTTTTTGTTTGTTTGTTTGTTTCCTATTCAACAATATCTCACTGGTGAAAAAAATAGAAAATATTCAGTGGTACCATTTCATGTTTTGATGAAGAGCTTAGGCATTAGAATCAGATGATCTGAGCCAGAATTCTGGGTCCATTATGAGGCCCAAGCTTCCATTTCTTCATTTGTAAAATTACATGTACTCTTTCTCTTCAGCATTTGTGTCACTCTTAACGTGGTAGGAATTTAAGAGTATTGACAATTTTCACGTCATTCATAGGGTTGGAATTCAAAGACCAAATATCTAATATACTGTACTTGCTGGTATGACTGAGTACCTCTCAACAACTTGCTAAAAGTCTATGCTTCCTCTGACCTAAAACGAGTTATCTCACCAGCCTTCTCTCCGACACTTCTTTCCATTAAGTCTGCTGTTTTTCCACACTGATCTAATGAGGAAAACTTATTTAAAATTACAAAACAAAAGGCTCTGAACTCTAGTGAGTTCTTACTATGACAAGCACTCCCTTGTCTTATTTCACTTAAAAGATTTTTAACTGGATTAACCAAGAGTCATCTCCAGCTAGAGATAGTAAAACAGACTATGTAAATGTGTCTTCCTCAAAACAATGACCATTTTTTTATGGTCTCCACTGAGATCAAAAAAAGAATAAATTCATTTGAAGAGATGGTTGGACTCCTTGAAGATAAGCCAATAATAGTTTGTATACCTCGTTAGCTCTGGCCACAATGACTTCCTCATTCTGTTGACATTCGAAGAATCCATGGTAGTCAACTAGAAAACTGAGACACGAAAGGCTGTAACTACCACCTCCTTCCCCAATTCCTAAGAAGGGGGAAAACTCTCACAAGAAAGTGAAATGATTTAGGGTGGATCATTGATTTGTACCATCCTTTCTGTTACCCGTTGCATAGCATTGCCAAGGTAGTTAGTATAAAGCACTCACTCTTATACTCAATGATCTGTAAGTCAGCTCACAGGGCTTTGCTTCATGTTGTATATCTGTGGGTCACTGGAACAGCTCCACTTCAGGTTCCAGGGCTTTGGGTCTGCTGGAGCAACTCCACTACAGGTTATCATTCTGGGACCCAGGCTAACAGAACAGCCATTTCACAGAACATGTTCTCATACTGATAGTAGAGTCACAAGCCAAGAAGCCCAAATGCACAAGCATATTTCACGTCTCTGTTTGTCTCACCTCTGCCAATATCCCATTGACCAAAACAAGACACATGGGCAAGACCATAGTCCACTGGTGGGAAAGAACATTCTGTCCAATGTAAGTCTATGGCAAGGGTGTGGATATATTATACAACTAAAGGGAAGTAAAGACTGATATAAACAATTCCATCTACCACATGTATTTACCCTCTATTTCATCTGTCTTTAGATTATTTATTGCTATCTATATTAAGTATTGTATTCCTTATTCAGATAGGGCTATATTTTAGTGCTCCAAAATTCTTAGTTAATAGATTATCCTTGATAGCACTTCCAAAGCATGGAGTGTGCAATGTCTTTAAGGAAAACCTTGTGGATTTTGACTATTTGGATGGAAGTCCTTGATAATGTACCGTACATTTCCAGGCATTCTTCAACCTAGCATACTAAATGTAACTTGATCTTTTAAATAAGTTAAGATCATTATTGTCAATATCAATTCCTGTTCTGTGCTGCCTTACCTTTTTCATCACTAAGCCTGTGCATTTGGAGTTAAGTTGCCTATTTTTGCATAGTTTTTCTTTTTTACTTAGCCATTTGAAGTCATTTATAATGCAGCATATAATATTGGAGTAAATTATGACAATTCATTCAATAATTATAAACTTGAAAACCAAATACCCCAACCAAATGTGATTTTATTTGTGATAAGAATAAGTAGTCTCTAAATGAAGACTAATGAATGTGCATATAATTATATAATTAAATTGCATAAGTTTTAGAGTATAGATTTAGTAACTTATAATTTCACTTTTAAGAATCAATTTTAAATTCTTTCTGTATGCATTCCAAATAGAGAAGGAATTGCTCTATTATTCTTTTTTGCTTTGCCTAATATGCAAGTGTCCCTTGACATTAAATTGTATACTTGTATGATCATCTGGTTGATATCAATGCATGAAAATTGGCTTAAAATTGATGAGTTATAATGATATTCATAATTCTCAACATCTTTTGTCTTTTAGCTTCTTTGATGTGAGATAGGGTACTTGATAATCCAGGTTTAATTTTACATTTTTTTTTTCTTTGTGACATAAAACCTATTTATTGTTCCCAGAGAAACTATTTCTGTCTTGGCTACAGAATGTTTCATTTTTTAACTCACAACAGGCATCTCATGGAACATTAACATCTAGGAAGAAACTAAATAAGCACCTTCATTTCAGTGCATCCATTGTTTAATGAGTGAGGCTATTTTTCATTTATTGATTTGCAGCTAGTTTCAGCATAAATTAATCTGCTCATGCATTTGCCATAATGATGAGACTAGCAGAGCATTTGATTTACACTTAGGTTATACTTATCATAGTGCTTTGAGGGGAAAGCACAGGCACTGTCAAGCTATTAAAATTATGATGGTAATGATTATGATGCTGCTGCTGCTGATAATAATAATCACAATTATTATTTACTGTATTAAAGGCAATTTTCAAAATGTTTTACATGCATTATGGTGTTTATTTCTCCTATCAAGGCAATGAGTTAAGTACTAGTATTTGTATCCTCATTTTTTACGTAAGAAATCTGAAGATCAAAATATATTGTTAACTTGCCCAAGGTCATACAGAAAACAGTGAAGGTGTGGTCTGTCTAAAGCAGGACATATCTGATTTCATAGATCACGTCCTCAAGAGAGCATAGGATACTGCCTTCTGAAGGCATTTTTTTTTTTTGTCAGTGAGACAACAAAAGTAACTATAACTCAATTCCTTGTGATAGTTTGTATCATTATTAAGGAATTCTTCTGAATCATTTTTGATAAGCCTTAGTTAAAAATAAGATTTTATTATATCGTATAGTTGCACAGTATCATATTTAGACTATAATTGGGTTGATATTTTTTGTCTATTTTTCATTTCAAAAATAATAAAAATGGCCTTTATAAAAAGAGAGTATTATGAAAAAGAAGGAAGTGCATATGCATATTTAGCTAACACTAGTGTGTATCTGGTCACTCACATGTGAATGAGCATCAATCAATCTGGACTACTTTTATGGACCACTGTGGAATAGGAATGCTAACATTTAATTTCTGCAAGGAACTAAATGGAATATCCATTAGGTTTCATATAATTCTCTGTGTTCCAGGTCTTCTGCACTTCCCATCAGTTTTTAGTAATCTATTTTTGATGTTCTATGTGCTGATTTTAAATATTTTTGCTACAAAACTGTTTTAAATCAGCCCTAACTTCATAGAAGAGTTCAGCCAGTTTTGTGGTACTTTATCAGTGTGGGAAAAACAACGAGAATGCATCATGCTATCACAAAAGCTTGAGATTAACTGAAGAGAATTCATCTTTTCTTAAGCATAAAGGCTGAAGTTTTTAAACGAATCATAATAGTTTTTCTGAAAAAAGGTAGCCTATTTTCTGTTGAAACAAGTTGTGACTTTGCATAGCACTCAAGAAAGTAACACAGGATGTATAATTTTCTGTTTCCACATATTTTAGGACATTTTTTGACAAACATCCTACATAAGTCATGTGAAGAAATTGTATGAATCATTTTATTCTGGGTCTATCAGGTTGAACTAAGAGATATGGAATTATCCAACATCATTCACATTATTCTGAAAAATATGAGATTTTTCAAATTCCATCTACTTTGTGCTTAGTCTTTGTTAACAATTAATGTTATCACTTTTGTTATATAGTCTCTTGATTATGTTACAATTTAATTTTAAAATTGCCAATTGATTAAGGAGGCATTTGCCTCAGAATATTTTTCCATTTGTCTGATTAAACTGTTATTTACAATTATTTTGGCCTCAATCAATAATATGAAAATGAATATTAATTACAACTACTTGCACTTGAAGTCACCCTGCCAATGCTAATTGTAACATGAGAACTGTATCTGTAGTAACTTTCTTTTAAATTAATGCAGCAGAGAATCATCTATCAGCAATTTCCGTGGGGATACTGTTTTATCGTGGTCATGCGATCATCATCTCATCATAATACATTAGGTTGCTCATCAATTAATATGGTAGTTTTGCAATTTACAAACAAGTCGCATGTATTTTTGTATCACTTGACCTGCACATCAGCTGTGTGGGACTGAATGGGCAGGCAGCATTCATTTTCTGCAGTCGAGAAACTGAACCTCAGAGAGATTGAGTGGCGTGCCTCTGAGGACTCAGAAATGAGAGGTACAACCGAAGAGACAGCCTGAGCCACCTTAAATGGGAGAAAATAGTTGTAGCCACATATATGGTAAGGGACTAATATTTAGAATAAATAAAGAACTACAACTCAATGACAATAATATCTAATATAAAAATGCACAAAGAACCTGAACAGACATTTCTCCAAAGAAGATATACAAATAGCCAACAAGCATATGAAAAGATGTGTCAACATCAACAATCATTTGGGAAACGCAAATCAAAACCACAGCCAGATACTACCTCATAGCTGTGAGGATGACCACTGTCAGAAAAATACAGAAAATAACAAGGATTGTTAAGGATGTAGAGAAATTGGAATCTTACACACTGTTGGTGGGAATATAAAGTGGTGCAGTCATTATGGAAAACAGTATGAACATTCCTTAAAAAATTAAAAATAGAATTAACATATGATCCAGCAATCTCAATTCTGGGTACATATTTATTCAAAAGAATTGAAAAGAGGGGCCGGCCCCGTGGCCGAGTGGTTAAGTTTGCGCGCTCCGCTGTGGCGGCCTGGCCTGGGGTTTCGCTGACTCGGATCCTGGGCATGGACATGGCACTACTCTTCAGGCCACGTTGAGACGGCGTCCCATACACCACAACTAGAAGGACGTGCAACTAAGATATACAACTATGCACCAGAGGGGATTTGGGAGATAAAGCAGAAAAAAAAAAAAAGAAAAGAAAAGAAAAAAAAAAAAAGAATTGAAAAGAAAATCTCAGAGATATTTGCACAACCATGCTCATTGCAGTATTATTCACAGTAGGCAAGAAGTGAAAACAACCTAAATATCCATCAACTAACAGATAAAGGAAATATGGTCTATACATATAGGGAAATTCTATCCAGCCATAAAAAAGAAGGAAACCCTAATCAGATGCTACAAGAGGAATGAACTTGGAGGACATTATGCTAAGTGAAATAAACCAGGCACAAAAACCAAATTCTGCATGACTGCATTTACATGAAGTATCTAAAGTAGCCAAACTCTCAGAAACTGAAAGTAGAATGGTGGCAGTCAGTGGCAGGAGGAAGGACAAAGAGAAACTGTTGTTCAATGGGTGTACAGTTTCAGTTTTATGAGATTAAAAACTTCTGGAAACAATATGCATATGCTTAATACTACTGTACTTTACACTTAAAATTGTTAGGATGATAAACTTTATGCTGTGTGTTTTTGACCACAATAAAAAAAGCAATAGAATACATAAGTATTAGAAAGGAAGAAAAAACTGAAAAAAAAGAAAAAAAGAAGAAATCAGAGCGAGGAAGTGATTTAGGAGAAACCCAAACCCCAAATCTGCCAATAAAAAAATTGAGGCAAAAATTCAAGTTCAGTGAATACTGCTACTAACAGTAGCAACATTTGCCAACTACTAGATCCTACTGTCCCTTCTTGGAATAATATCGTCAAGGTGCCAACCTATAATTCAATACCCAGCAATCATTCTCTCCGAAAATAAAAATGAAATAAAGGTACTATTAGAAAGCGAACAAGCAAAAAGAAAGAAAAGCCTGCGAGATTGTCAAAAGCAGGCCAACACTGGAGGAAATGCTAACAGCTGTCCTGCAGGATGAAGGTAACTTTTATCCCAAAAGTTATCCAGAGTTTTAGAGAGAAAAAGAAGGCAAATATCTAAACTCATATTTAATGCATAAAATAATAATTATGATGCTTATTGACTCTGTGACATAATATATATGAACATTGCCTAAAAATTTTATGATTAATGTTATTAATATTGACTTTACAGTAATTGTTATGAACATCAACTGTAGAGAACAACAATAAAAATTATATTTTTTAAAGTAGTATGTAGATCAGGAAGTGGGTAACTGGATTTAAGGGTTCGAAGGTCGGTGAATTGTATGGGAAGTGCTAAAGGTACTAATTAATGTTATAAAATAAAAGTAAAGGATTTATGATAAAGTTTTATAGGATAAGCATTAAAAGTTTTGCTAAGCTTTGTGGACCTGTGGATTGATGTTTTTCCTTGCTTTTGCAAAGTCCTTGGCCATTATATCCTCAGCAATTTCTTCTGCTCCATTCTCTCTTCTCCTTGTAGAGCTCCAATTACACATACATTAAAATATCTGGTAGTATTTCATAGACCCTCTAAGCTGTTTTCTTTTTTGTCATTCTTTTTCCAATTTGTGTTTTAGTTTGGAAATTTTCTGTTGTCTTTAATCCACTGATTCTTTTCTTTAATGAGTACAGGCTACTAAGAAGTCAATTCAAATATTTTTTATCTCTGGTATCTCATTTTTCACTTCTATCATTTAATTTTTTAAATAATTTCTATCTCTCAGCTGCAATTTTCTACCTGTTAATCCATGTTTTCTACCTTTCCCACAAGATGATTTAACCTGTTAGACTTATTTTAAATTCCATAATTGGTCATTCAAACAGCTGAGCCATTTGTGGGTTTGGCTGTGTTTTCTGGTCCTGCCATTGTCAGTTGGGGGGTGAGGATGGGGGGACAGGAAGGGGAAGTTCTCCCGGGATATGATTCTGTGTTTATTTTTAACCTATGATATTATTTTTTGCTTTTTTTTTTTGCCTGTTCTACTTTTTTTTTCCTTTCTTCTCTTCTTTTGACTTGATTGGTGCTATTATTGAATTTATTACCATCTTACCATTTTAATATTATTTTAGTAAATTTTCCATAAATTTTACATGGATCCTTTACTTCTTAGTATCTAATGTTAATTAGTGCTTTTATCACTCCCCATACAATTCAAAGTTCTTAGCACACTTAAATCCACTTTCCCATGCTACTACTTTTATTGTATTGTTTTACTAGTTTTATTAGTGTTCATACAGTCAAGATTGTATCATAAGGGTTTCTTAAAAGCAGTCATAACAATCTGAAGTTCTAATTCATAACATTATTGTTTTATGTGGTCTATTCTTATAACACAATTATTAGTTATGTTTTACAGTTATATTGTTTAGATTTATCCACGTGTTTGTCCCCTCTTGCTCTGTATTTCTTCCTGAAGCTCCCGATTCTCTTTTCGTTCATTCTGAAGGACAGATTTTAATATTTCCTTTAGTGTTGACCTACTTTTGAGTCTCACAGATTTTTGCTTTGTTTTCTCTGATAATATCTTTACTTCTCTTTTTGTTTTGAGGGAGCATGTTTGCTGGGTAGAGAATTCTAGATTATAAATTTGAAGATATTATTTCATTACTTAAAGGCTTATATTGTTTACGGTATGTAGCTAGATTTAATTTTCATTGTCTTTTAAAAATTTTTCTATGAATTTCTTTTCTACTTTCTTTGGTTTTTAGCAACTGTGTGTTGTCTGTGTGCGCGCGTGTGTGTGTGATTCCTTATGGACTTCTCATCACTATCATTTTAGATATTGTTTCTACCCTGTTTTCATTCTCCTGTTTTTCTCAGACTCCACTTATATACATAATATGACTTCATACTATCTCCTATATTTCCTTACACGTTTTTAGCTCTTCATCCTTTGTTTTTTTTCAAGATTCTTTTTAGACTTTTCTTTTTTTGTAATCTATATCCCAGTTCTCACTTTACTTGTGAATAGTCTACTATTGAAACCATCAATGGCATTCTTAATTTCAGTTATAATATTTTATTTCTATAATTTCCATACTCCTTATTAAAGATTTCAGTCTACTGAAATTCTTTATCTTGTCTTTTATTGCTTGAAAAATATTGAATATAGAAGGTTTTGTCTTGTTTTCCTTTTGTCTATGTTTTATAACTCCATTGTCTGGATCTCTTGTAGATCAGTTTCTCCTATCTTCAGTTTCTGTTGGATTTTGTTCACATTGTTGTCTTTTTTTCCTTTTATGACTATTTTTGTATGAATGGCAGACATTGTATATTAAAAATTTTAGAAAAATTTTAAAAATTTAAATGTTTTTATCTCTGTTTAGAGTTAATTTTCTTTTTCTATTGACTAGAAACTATGCTAGGGAAAGTAATATTTCCATATTATTTTAATTTTATTAAAGAATTGTTTAGGCCATTTGATGATCTAAAGTTTTCCAGTTCACTCTTGCTCCAACAGTTTCTGCACTCAGGCTTCCCACATAATACCTGGGAGTTTTACCTGGACTCCCACTTCTTGGTGGCCTTTGAAATCTAATTTTACCCATGTCGGCCCAGAAATCTGCCAAATGCTTCCACCAGTTTTGTGGTGTCTCAGCAGTCATTTTTGGAATCTGCGCCTGACTCCATAGAGTGACTCCAAATGTTAATGTCTCTCTTTTGAGTTTCTTTCTTCTCCTGGGTCTTGTTCATAGAATTCTTAATATCCTTGATACTTTCTGATTCTTTCGGAAGATAGTTTTTTAATAAAACAATTTTGTCTGGCTTTATTTCTAACTCTCAGCAAGAGGGTTGGCTAAAATTGCCAAGACTGACATGACTGTTAATATTCTCTCCATTGGAATATTTTGAGCAGTAGAGTTCCATGGTTAGCTTTTTGTTTTAAAAAGATAAATATTTCTGCTGAATTGACTTTATTGACATCAAGAACAGAAAAGAGAAGTACAAGCTGAAGCTACGTAATAATTCAAGCGAGAGATGATAGTGACGTGGACCAGGATGGTTACAGTGGGATTTTGAAAAGTAGGCAACAATCTGTATGTATTAGCTTAATTAGGGATTGACCTACTTTTACACTGAACATCACTACCAGATTTTGTCTTACTATTATATTCTACTAAAATAAAAAACTGATACACTCTCTCAGGTTCAGCTTTGTCATCAATAAAATGGGAAAGTAATAATATTTGATTATTTGAATATTTTCAATGTCATATTTCCTTACATATGTATGTTCTTATCCCGGGAATTTAAAATAATTTTAAATAAAATATTAATTATTCTGATGTTTAAAAATGTTCAAATCAAGGGCTGGCCTGGTGGTGTAGTGGTTAAGTTTGCACACTGTACTTCAGTGGCCCTGAGTTCGCAGGTTTGGATCCCTGGTGCAGACCTACACACTGCTCATCAAGCCATGCTGTAGTGGAATCCTACATACAAAACAGAGGAGGATTGGCACAGATGTTAACTCAGCGACAGTCTTCTTCAAGCAAAAAGAGGAAGATTGGCAACAGGATGTTAGCTCAGGGACAATCTTCCTCACCAAGAAAAAAAAGATGTTCAAATCAGTGACAAAATAATATTTTATAACATCCTATATTGCCTCTTTTATAATGTGATAGCTCTAATTCTATTACTTTGGGAAGTGAAAAAATGGATTAATATTACTCAATTCTGAGAGTTTGTGGTACTTCTTATATTTCATCAACTACACGAAGTGATAGGGGTTATTAATGGACAATCTTGTATCTTCACATATTAAAAAATATTTTTGTATTTATCTCAGGTCCTTCCATTTCCAATAAAATCAAATCTTTTCTGTCAATGGAGCCAGTAGAATATTCACCTTAGTTTTGCCATAGTGTGTGAAGGCAGCTTTGGAAGTGGGAGAGGTGAATGATTCAGGAGAGAGAGCCAGTTGGCCCTGATGGAGGTGGTGGTGATTTAGGAACATATTTAGACATGGGACTGAGCATCATCTAAATTAAAGCTACGTAGATTTTATCGAGATGGTTAGCTTGGGCGTTATATGCTATGATATACAATACCTCAACACTCTAGACAGGTGAGAAGTTGAATAGTTATTGTTAGAAGAGTGTGACAAATTATGCAGTTAGTCTCATCAGTTCACAAAAACAGCACAACAATCCAATATATTAGAGAGTTTGCCATATAGTTAAGATAATAATTTGTTGTAATTTTATCAAACTTGAGGTGTTATATGATGAACAGAATATGAATTGCAAATACACAGAGAAAACATGTAGGTACTAAATAGGACACAAAGGGATTTTGAATTATTAGGGATTTTCCACATAATCTCCTTTCACACACACTTATCGACATCCAACACATGTTAAAATGATTTTTCTAGTTATTGGGAAATAATAGGAAAATGTAATATAGAAGAGTATTGTTTGACCAATTGACTTCTATCACTGGTAAACATTTGACATACATAACGATAGAAAGAATGAGTTAAAGTATTGTTACTTCTTAATTTTATTCATCATAGTTTCCAATGGAATTTGAAGTTCTTTCAGTAATCCTCCTGGCATTCTAGCCTATATTATAGTGCCCCTGGGAATTTCAGCTGTGTAAACATCTGGCAGGTAGCATATGCAGCCAGATAGAGCATCAAGAATTTTAAATGGTTTTCTCAATGAACGTTTTCTCATGTAAAATATTGAGATACGTTTTAAGTTACATAGATTAGGAACAGGCTTTAGAAAATTCAGACATTAAATTATTTGTAATTATGTAGAAGACAAAGAAACAGACTTCACTTAACTAACTGAGCATAAAATATACATCAGAGCGTCAGATACAGCATATCATCAATATTTTCATTTTCAGCTTTCATATGCTGTTTGCAAATGTCCATGAAGCTACTCAAAAATTAATACATAATGCTTTTACTCTCTCTTCTCTTTTTCATTCTCTCTCTCTGTCATTTTCACCTGAAGTATTAAATTAAATCATTTGCGTGACTAGACTTTTGTGTAGAAGTAATTTACTTAGCTGATAGATAATATTTTCTTAATCAAGTCAATATTGCATTTATAGTATCCTTATAATATATGAAAAATAATTTTAATTCTTTATGAAATATAACCCAATAAAGGAACCCCTTTTAGTCTGGTTGGTCTGCCATAACAAAATACCATAGACTGGGTGGTTAAAACAACAGAAATTTATTTTCTCACAGTTCTAGAGGCTAGAAGTTCAAGATCAAGGTGCAAGCAGGTTTGGTCTCTGATGAGACCTCCCTCCTCAGCTTGAAGAAGCTCCCTTCTCTCTGTGTCCTCTCATGGCCTTTTCTCCCTGTTAGCACAAGGAGGCAGAGAGACAGGCAGAGAAGGAGAGAGAGAGATTGATCTCCAGTGTCTCTTCCTCTTCGTATAAGGACAGGGGTCCTATCAGATTAGGGCCCCACCCTTGTGATCTCGTTTCAGCTTCATTGCCTCCCTAAAGGCCCCATCTCCAGATGTAATCACATTTGGGGTTAGAGCTTCAACATATTGAATTTGAGGGGACACGCGTCAGTTTATAACAGAACCTAACTCTCAATGTAGGTATGAAAAGTACCAAGAAGCGGGGGGACCATAAGCGATGTGTCGTGAAAAGGAAATGACCATTTTAATTAAATTAACTAGACTTCATTGAATAAAAATATGAAGGAACTTTGCTTCTCTTTCCTCCCGTACTTTCTTCAAGTCCTTTCCAATGTTGGTTGTTCCCGACCTGTATGAAACACAGGCGCGTGCCACAGCTTTCTGGGTCATATGTGATTTTAGTCGAAAGAACAGTTTCATTTAAGAAATTAAGGTATCTAGCCCAGTTAAATAATCAAAATTCCAAATTTCTTTTAAGTTAAAGTTCCTCCCCAATCCTAGTTCAGCTTTACTTCAGGTTTAGAAACTCACAGTGGGTGTTTGATTTCCTTGCTTCTCTTTTTCTCTATCTAGTTTCTTCTTCGCAAAACTACAGGAAATAGATATTTCTAATCACGTTCTTTGAAACTCCTCTCAACTGGCTTAAGGGGAAGAGGACTCACACAGACTTCCCAACACCCCTCCACCCACCCCTCGTCATCCCTGGACTCATCACCTTGGTCAAAGATGTATAAAGCTGTATTCAAAGATATGTAAAGATATATTCTTGTTAATTTCCTTCCTGTTGACTACTCCAGCTGCTGACCTGGCCTGACAGTGGCCATCACTAATGCTGGGAGAAAGTCTTAAGCCTTTAGCAAATCCCGGGTGGCCTTGAAACTCCCTTCAAGATGTGGAGCTTATCTGATGACAATATAATGTTGCTAGCGCTCAAGACATATTTTATCCTAGTGTTACATGTACCTTTTTGATAAATTTAAGTGTGGAAACG
This sequence comes from Equus caballus, assembly GCF_041296265.1. Taxonomy (NCBI): domain Eukaryota; kingdom Metazoa; phylum Chordata; class Mammalia; order Perissodactyla; family Equidae; genus Equus; species Equus caballus. Next base: position 61,491,277 of record NC_091706.1, on the reverse strand, counting down.
TAAACAGTAACTTCTTCCTATGAACTATGTACCTTAGAAACGACGTGTTACAGTTCAAAAGTGATTAGGATTTTTTATCTGTGTTATTCTGACGCTTACTAATTTAGAGATTGGCAAAGTGCTCATACGCCTCCTAGAAAATGCCAAGTGTTTACTGTAATGTAATTTGCTTTCTCCGTTTAGAAAAAGGCTAGAATGCACAGTGGCATTAAAAAGCTTTAATCACTCCCTTATGACAAAGGGCAATACTCGTACATCAGGAAAACACTAGATGGTGGAACCAAGTCAATATCTTCAAAGTTACATATTTTTTTAGATCTGTAAAGCTTTCTAAATACCAATAAGCATAAACTATATTGTGATATATTGATTTTAAAAAGGTTGCAATATTTTATCCAGTTCTGTATCCACACCACTTCTAAAGCAATTTTGTATATCCTCCCATTAAGAGGTAGAATTTATTTTCCCAATTCATGAATATAGGCTAGCTTTATTACCCACTTTGGCCAATAGAATTCAGAAGATTTTATGGTGCTCCATTTCTAAGCTTACTCTTCAAAAAGGCTTGCTTTAATACATTTTGTGGAGCCTTGCCACAACCTTGTAAAGTAGCCCACGCTAGCCTGAGGAATGATGAAAGAAACTTGGCCCAACCATTCCCATTGCCCAAGTGAACAGCCAACCAACCACTAAAGAGGTGGTAAGACCGTCTAGACCAGCCAGTGTCCAATTGACTAGCCAGCTGACTGCAGAATCATCATCAAGGCTAGTTGATGTCAGTCAAACATCGCCCAGATAAGAACCACCCAACTGACCACTGAGAATGAAGATGATTTGTTATGAAGTAATAGTAGTTTAGGATCTGAGATGATTTGTGCCTATAGCAAGGAAATCGTAGACTGTTTTCAAATTCATGATTTCTCAACTGCTGTTGATACAATTCATAAAATTTTAGAATCTTAGATAGGAAGAATATTAAAACCAGCAGAAGAAGTAACTCAACAACACTCTTAATATTGATCAGTTAACTTTGGATTAAACATTTCCAGTCTCACCATTTGATAGAAAACTCTTTCTGTTTTACTCCATTTGATATTTGTTTTTAATTCCACCCACTTTTGGGGGATTTATCCTATAAGACAATATATACGATTAAATAATATCTCTCTTTTTCATGAAGACACTTCAAATTCTGAAAATATCTATGCCTTTGCTTGAAATCTACTTTTGGTTGAACAGTTTGCTTTAGGATACGTCTTTCCCATATTGGCTTGAATTTTTCAGTGTTGTTAGAAATGTTAATTTATTACTACAAACTACTACACTTAATAACCTTTCCTGAATTTATTGAATTAGTTTCCTATTACTGTTTATTTAGGTTATTTTCATTTTCACAATTATAAATGGTGAAACAACTAATAACTGTGCAATTTTCCTTATATCTTGAAATACATTTTTAGGATAGATTCAGATGTTGAAATAGCTTAATCGTTCGGTAGTCTTTTTTATTTTACTTTTATAAATTGTCTATTGCATTGATTATTATAATGTTACCTGTATCTACAAATCAACCCCAAGATAAAATGGCCCGAACAAAATAGAAGCTAATTTCTCATTCACCTTGAAGTTCTGTGTGGCTTCTGGCAGGTGGTGAGTTCGATGTGGGTGGGGAACTCCGTATGCCAATGCCAGAAATTTGCTTTGTGAGACAGGACTGTGTCTCTTGATCACGCCTATCTTCAAAGTGACTAAAACAGAGATGAGAGCACATAATAAGTGAGCAATAAATACATTTTGAATGAAAATTTTTGTGGATGAATGAATTACATGTGAAAAGAGTTGGAAGAGAAAGAGAAAGAAATGCTAATTAAGATGAGAGACAAGGAGGTCCTGGGGCAGATACTAAATAGGCTTCTAGCTCAGATGAGAAAATCCTAAGACCCCACTGAAAATTTCCTCTTGGAATCCTGCTCTGCTGTCTCCAAAGTCATAACACTTTCCTCTCAGCTACCTCTGAGATTGCTCTTTTTGTGTTTTCATAGAAAAGCTACTCTTTCTCTATTTTTTCTTTAAAAAAACAATGAAATGTTATTTATTCATTGCACAGTGTTAGGTACTTGAGATGGATTAGCTATTTCTCAAAATAACCGTTAAGAGAAGGGTATTATCTACATTTTATTAAATAAACAAATGAATACTGTGGTTTAGGAAGCTACAGTACGTATAAACGATCGCATAGCTAGTAAGTCGTAAAACCTGAATGGAGCTTGAGTTTGTAATGTCAGTGCATCTGCTTTTCACTGGATTGGACGGATGATCAGTTTTGCTTCCTCCTCTCGCATCCCCTCCCTCCCCGTCCTCTCCTCTTTCTGGTTAACGGAAGTCTCTTTGCATGTCGTCATCTGCAGTTTAGATACCTTGTCCCTGCATGTAGGCTCCGAAGCCATATAAAGGAACGTTCAGGAGGGCTTTACTTTTTAGTAATATGGCCAAATCCATGAACGGGGCTCACTCCTTCCAAATAAAACACCGTGTATTTACTGATGACTCCTGTGTTACAAGGCAATTTGGAATTTTCTGAGTTTTACAGGGTGTTCGACCCTCCTGATCTTCCCTCTTTCAACTCTCTCTCTCTCTTTTCTCTGACTCACTTTCTCCTGGTCTTCCTCTGGCCTCTGCGGCTGTCCAGCATCAATATTTGCTATATGTGTACCTCTTTTTCAGCCAAACTTTCAAAGTTCTATTCAGTGCCTGTATTTTCTCTCACTCATCCAACTCTCTGAGCATTTTCACCCACGGCCTCTACTCTCATTTGTAAGCTCCTGATATTTGGTTTGTTTCACTTGTTTATTTTATATGTCAAATATCTATTATGTGCCTGGCACTGTTCTAGGTGCTAAAGATTCACCAGGGTACAATGGCAGCAGAATCCCCTGCCTATATATATGGAGGTTAAATATAAGCAGGCAAGACACAAAAAAGTTAGCATCAGGTGGGGAAAGAATTGTAAAAGAACTCAGGCAGATTTAGGTGGTGGAGGCTGGCAAGGAGTGCCATCTTTTTATAAAAGAGAAGACCTGTATATAAAGTAACATTTCAGCAGTGACCTGAAAGAGGTAAATGAAGGACCTGGGTGATATTTAGGGAAAAAGCATTCCAAACAAACAGAAGCATGTGTGTAATAAGATCCCTGCTGTGGGAACATGCATTGGATGTGCAAGAACATCAGGCAAGACGGTTTGGTCACGGTCAGGTAAATATCTGGGGAACAGTAAGAGATGGAGGAGAAATCCTTTAAGGGCTGTTAGACTGTCTTAAAACTCTGGATTTTATTCAGTGCCATAGGAGAGTGAGTCTATGACGAGTTTGGAACAGAGGAGCGCCATGATCTGATTTTGCAATAAGCTAATTCCCCTGATGGCTCTATGGAGTTTAGAGTATAGGTTTGCAAGTGTCGAAGCAGATGATGAAATAAAAAGCTATTATAATAGTCAAAACAAGGGATAATGGTTCTTGGACTGAGATGAAAGCAGTAAAAGTGGTGACAAAATCTCCAGTTCTAGATGCATTTCAAAGGTATAGCTGAATGAAACCAGACCTTTGTAGCGCCACCTAGAGCTCTTTCTTAAGCCCCCAGCATACATGTTGATAGGCTTTTTAAATGTTTCTGCCTGGTTATACCATTGGTACCTCAAACTGCCAAGCTTAAAACCGACGATATCAACCTCTATACTCAACTTGCCCCACGCTCAGCATTCTTCCTGATTGATCTCAGAGTGGAAGTTATTTAGGGACTCTAAAACTGTCGACTTTTCATATGTCATAGGTGGCTGAAAACAACACTCCATCTCAGAATGGCTGTGGGAATTTACTGAAAACATTTGATGTCTCTGCTCTTGCCCATCCCCACACCCCCACCTACACACATTGTGCTTTAGAGGTACTGAATTCTTTAGTCTCCAGTAATAGTTTACAAGTGTCTATCGTTACCATAATTATTTTAGAAATTAGTTTAAGCACAGATTCCCCAGCCTTTACCTCTTTCCCCCCAAACTAGAGATTCTGATTTGTTAGGCCTAAAGTGAAGAAACGACATGTATTTCTTTCTTTCTTTTTTTTTTTTTTTTACCAAAGATCCCCAGATGTTTCCAATTCTAAACATCAGCCAGGTTTGTGATGCAGACACAGACTTCCCTGAAGGAAGCTGGCTCTTCCTTAGTACCTTATTTCTGTTTCCTCTGCCTGAATATTCTTTGCTATGCCTGTCAACTTGGAAAACTATTTTTTCCCTACAAAGCACGATGAAAGATCACCTTCTTTGAGAACTTCCATAAGCCTCTCACTCACTTTATTATTTTTTCCTCTATACGGACACTTTAGCTTGGAGAGTTCTCTTTTGCTCTATTTATCCCATATTATGTAATTTTTTTTTTTTTTACTTGTCTTTCTCCTTGTCAGATTGCAAAAGCATTGAAGAATAGAATAAATCTGCCTTCTTATTGCTATTTTCTGGCATCATACATACTGGATGGCACGCAAATCTATGTTAAGCTTTCTTACAAGTTGTAGTCCCTTGTTGGTTTGGGAATACAGTGCTTATTAAAAAAATTAAATGAAGGAGGGGCTGGCCCCATGGCCGAGTGGTTAAGTTTGCGTGCTCCGCTGCAGGCGGTCCAGCGTTTCATTGGTTCGAATCCTGGGAGCGGACATGGCACTGCTCATCAAACCACGCTGAGGCAGCATCCCACATGCCACAACTAGAAGGACCCACAACAAAGAATATACAACTATGTACCAGGGGGCTTTGGGGAGAAAAAGGAAAAAAATAAAATCTTTTAAAAAAAAATTAAATGAAGGAAAGCTGGAAGAAAGAAAAGAAGGAAGGTTGGAAGGAAGGAGTGAGGAAAGAAATAGTGATTGTCTTCCTACTCTCCACTCACAAATGGTCCTATCGTCTTATTTCTAGGATTTAAACACATGTCACCATACATTCTCCTGTGATAGGTGACCAAAGAAAGAACAGCTTAATATCTCATTTCAGCAATAGTGAAATATGATTATTTTTACCTGTATTATCATTGGCATGATGTTTATCATTTTACATGGAGAAAAACACATTCTCATTGCTTTGTGTTTGTGCCTGGGTATAATTTTTCTGATGCCCCATCTCTGTATGCCTAAGGTGCAGTCATTTACACTCAGTTAGAGGGCTTAACATGGAAAAGCCATGCATGTTATGAGATTTTGTTGAGCTTGTTATTTTTTTTTGGTGGGAAATTTGTGGGGATGAAGATGCAAATGGAGTGTAACAATACCCCATTAAAGAACTGAGCCCTGGGTCTACAGTTTTGTATTGTGTGTCTCTGTTGAACCGAAACTACCAGAGTTCCAGGACAAGAAAAGTTTCGAACTACTGAAGTGCAAGATTCATAAACAATCATCTTAGGGAAGAGATAGGGCAGGTTAATCACTACAGATCAAATTATTTCAATTTTTTCTCAATCTCATGATGGCATGCATGCTAAGGACACATCTATTGAAAAGGACACTGTGCATATTGGTAAGAAAATGAATATTGAGCAATCAGCATTTTTCCTGGAGGTGGGCCCTAAAGTCATGTAAAAATCATTCCAGTATACTTAATTTTTCAGTATCATTTCCAAATGAGCTGACTGGCTTGATTCTCTACAATTAAAAACACATAGAAATGCAAAATGCTATGTTGTATCTTAAGAATCATCCTATGATTGTAACTAAGAATTCATATTCTATTCTTCAAGTAGTCTTACTACCAAAAGGTCACTGTCATGTTATGTCCCAAGGAGAGATAAGAGTATTTGATCTGATAATAATTAGCCCCCTATTACCTACTAATGTGTAAGCTAGTTAGAGGTAAAAGCCTACTGCTGATTTACAACCTTGGGAAGATGGATGAGTGTTTCTCATCCATGAATGAGCAGAGAGCCCTACTTATGACTATTGTAGACAAGTAGACTAAGATCAATAAGATGCAAATTTGGAGTGAGTCTGCTTTGCTGTGATGCCTTGCTTGTTTGGAGAGTGAAATCCTACTTTGACAATAGTCGTATAATAAGAAACCCAGTTGTAATTAAATCATGGTGTAAGTATGTCTTTCTCATTTCATCTATCATATCCGGCTTGAGGTAGAATGCCATGATCCTGTCGGTATATTGTATATTGGTAAGTTAGGATAGGAGAGAGTGTTTCTACTGTTTCCTCTATACACTGAAACCAATACACATACACCATTTCCTTTTTTACAAGCCCACTGTTGAATCAGTAATTAATCTATAAAGATGGATTGGGAATGATTGGCATAAAATATTTTCCACCACAGTAAATTCCTCTAGTGACCTGTTCTACCAACTACAAATATTTCTTTTGAAATGTACCCAGAGTACTTAGAAAATTGATATCTTAAATTGTAAATAAAACCTTAATTGATACTAAAAAGTAAAAATTGTATACATTCTCTGAACACAATGTAATTAAAATTTAATTAAATAGGAAAAAGAGAAATCAAGAAAGAGAAAAGCCCAAACACTTCAAGTTTTATATTAAATGTTTCTTCCTCAATAATGCTGGTGTCATAACTGGAATGAAAACAATACCACTAGAAGAAATTTAGGAAAAGCAAAAAGAAAACTTAAAATTATTAAATATATGAAATGCGAGCATATCTTTACTTGAGGAAATCTCCATAGCTTTAAACATTTTGATTATTTTGAAGAACAATTGAAATTAAAATGAAAAATAATTCAATCAAGGGCCAGCTTGGTGGCATGGTGATTAAGTTGGCATGCTCCACTTTGGCGGCTTCGGGTTCCCAAGTTTATATCCAGGGCATGGACCTACATATCGCTCATCAAGCCATGCTGTGGTGGCATCTCCCACACAAAATAGAGGAGCATTGGCACAGATATTAGCTCAGGGCCAATCTTCCTCACCAAAAAATTAAAAAATAATTTAACCAAGCACCTAAAAGCAGCATATATTTGATATATTAATAAACCATATCAAAGCAGGAATTAATGGATTAAGAAGCTGAAAACTTTTGCAATTGTAAAATAAAATCTAAAGCTGTATTGTAGAGATCAATAAATAACTTGAAGTGTGAGGGGACATAGATTTGTTGTAATCTAGGTGCCGACAGAGGCCCTGGGTGATCTCCTAGTTCAAAGGACATGTTCTATTCAGTATCCTTGAACACCCCTGAACATTTACAAGGGTTCTAACCTTCGTTGAATTTGCTGGTTGAGTCTCAATTGGTAAGGTTAAGTCTGAACTGCCACTGAGGCGTCTAGTTTATGGAGACTCTGAGGGTAAATACAAGCTAATCCAACGTAGAAGAGCTCTTCCCAGAGCTTCAAGCCTCTGCAAACACATATCTATTATGTCTACAGTTGCTTTTGACCTATTACTCCTGGAACAATGTGCTTATCTGTGACCATTTCTGCTGAGGCTTAGTGGTGATCATGCTAATCACATGCTAATTAAGTTAATTACATAATTATCTTATATAATATGATTAACACAGCTAAATAAGTACTATATAATTAAATAAAAACAACATGATTAACTCGATAAAATTATTATGCTTAATTAAATGAATACTTAAACAACACAATAATAGTCTTCATCGGTACTGTATCTCTTATTTTTAAAATTACTTTTAAATTGCTGTTCCGAAAGTTAAATCATTACTTTATGCCAGATTCAGAAAACTCCATTATACTAGAAAAGTTATAATGCAAAATGATCTTAGTTTTCCACATCCTTGAAATTCAAGATTCTTTATTATTCAAATAAGGAATAACTAAATTTTATTGTCCTCCACTCAGAAAGGTGTAAGACGAACCAAACAATAATGTGAACAAGGCTAAAAGGGAAGTATAATTACTTTATAAACATTTTAAAGTATCTTAGAATCATCAATTGGCATTCAAACATCTGATAGAGACAGGAAAGAGGAAAATATCTCTTTTATTCAATACAATTTTGTAGAATCTGCAGTTAGAAATATTGTGTATTTTTATTTGTTAGAAGATATATCTTCAAATATTGAAATGAAATTTCTATATATTGTTTAATAATTCAGTTTCTGATCATGTAAAATGGCCCTCTCTTAATAGATAGTTATTAATGAAAGCTATTATATTTAACATTTAAGGTAATATTACATTCTGGTGGAATGGAAAAGACAGAGAATTTATAAATGATGCTGTGGTTTTTATATCAGGAATGGGTGGATTATAACATAATTAAAAGTCAAGTTTTCTTTTTTTAAACATTTAATTTTTTTTTTTTTAAGATTTTATTTTTTTCCTTTTTCTCCCCAAAGCCCCTCTGGTACATGGTTGTATATTCCTCGTTGTGGGTCCTTCTAGTTGTGGTATGTGGGACGCTGCCTCAGCGTGGTCTGATGAGCAGTGCCATGTCCGCGCCCAGGATTCGAACCAACGAAACACTGGGCCACCTGCAGCGGAGCGCGTGAACTTAACCACTCGGCCACGGGGCCAGCCCCCAAGTTTTTTTTTTTAACACAATTTTTTTAGAGTAGTTTTAGGATCACAGAAAAATTGAGCAGATGGTACAGAGATTTCCCACATACCCTCTGCCCCTACACATGCATAGCCTTCCTCATTATCAACATCCCCCCAAAAAATTGGTACATTTGTTACAATTGATGAACCTCCATTGACACATCATTATCATCATCCAAAGTCCATAGTTTACCTTAGGGCTCACTACCGATGTACATTCTATGGGCTTGAACTAATTTATAGTGACAAATGTCCACCATATAGAGCATTTTCACTGTCATAAAAATTCTCTGTGCTCTGCCAATTCATGCCCCCCTCCCCTTTAACCCCTGGGAAATGCTGATCTGTTTCCATAGTTTTCCCTTTTCTAGAATGTCGGTCGTATCGTTGGAGTCGTACAGTACGTAGTCTTTTCAGATTGGCTTCTTCCACTTAGTAATATGCATTTAAGATTCCTCCATGTCCTTTCATGCTTTGATAACTCATTTCTTTTTAACACTCAATAATACTCCATTGTCTGGATGTACCAGAGTTTCTCTCTCCACCCACTGAAGGACATCTTGATTGCTTCCAAGTTTGGGCAATTATGAATAAAGCTGTTATAAACATCTGCTTGTTTGTGCCATCATACACTTTCACCTCCTTTGGGTGAATACGAGAGTGCAATTGTTGGATTGTACAGTATGTTTAGTAAGAGTCTATTTTTATAAATAACATTTATTAACATTATTTACGTGATACATTTTTACATTATCACCATGAAGATGTTTACAAGATGTAATTTACTTATCTAGACAGAGACATTCATTATTCTAAGATAAGATGTTATTATATTATGCCTACTTTGAAGCCTAGAACTGACTTTAGACATTTTTTATGAGGAAAGAGAGGCCAGATTTCAAAGCTTAGAAGAGCTCTAGTCTGACCCAGGGTATAGCAAGATCCTTGGATGGACCTATGGCTTCAGTTCCCCAGGAGAGCTCTGTGCAGATCAGAATGTCAAGAGGCCAAGGTCCTAGATACAGACTGATTGAAGACCATCCAAGTGACTAGATTATGGAATTTAGCACTAGAAATAATAATCATTCAACAAGATGGAGAAACATAATAGACGCTACATCTTAAGAACTAAGAAAAATATTCTTTCTGAAGAGTTTCAAAGGATAGGAAGGAAAAGTCGCAGAATAATAGGTCACAGCCCCTTTCATCCTTTCTGTCTCAAGTGAGAATCAACCCTAGAAATTCAGAGACATTGAGTCTACAGTTGAGATCAAGTGGATTCAGCAGTTTCGAAAAGAATGATGCTGGTACCAGAGGGTCGGGCAGCCCAGGGAATGCATCCCAATTTAGCTGTGACTGGAAATAGACGCATTTAGCCTTGCATTTTATGTGGAAAAAATTGTAGAAATCTTCGTATTCGAGATATTGGATAGAGTTGTCACTACTAATACAGTTGTCGATGATTTACTGGACCATGTCTTATATGCCTTTGCTGGTAACCAAAATCGCCCGTGTTCCTTATTAACAGAATGGGTTTTTATTACTGTTTCAATGTCATTCTTTTAAATAAGATGAAAATTTGACATTATTAACATGCTCAGCACAGTTTCTGCTGATGTTTTCTTATTAAATCAAATGGTACATAAAGATAGAAATTAGGAAGAACCTGCTCTATATGACCTAATTTCTTCCCTGAGATGACTGTGGCACTAAGATATATGCATATGAAAGAGCTAGTGTTTCAGGGCCGTGGAGCATGCAAATAAAGTATTAGCTGATTGTACCTCCTGCAATCGATTTCCTACACGGGTTCAGCAATATTAAGAACAGGCAGATGCCGGCATTTTAAACTGGATTGATATCCCTGTTCAGTGTAGGAATCTTAGGTCAATTCCTCAAAATATGCTTGTAAAAACTCAGGCAGAAGCTTGGACTTCAAGAGGACATTCTATGCCGTTCCAGCCTCTGGTAATGAGGCTACCTTATGACATTTCTCTTTGCTGGAAACAAACGTGATTTCTTGATGAATAATTGATGAACAAGACTACTGATTTCAAAATGGCAGTTAGATTCCACCTGCCAAGAATCTCTGACATCTGTTGGAACAAAGGTGCATTAAACCAAGAAAAAAAAACTAAATTATTACAAGCAATTGAGTAAAGGTGCTATGAATGGACCGGAAATATTAATGAATAACTAAAAATAGGTTGTAGGTGGAATTTTATTGTGAGGCAAATAAAACTGGTTGAATATTAAAATAAGTAGAGACAGGAGACAGTTGAGAAATATGTGAGCAGGATACGATAGGACCACAGGACCATGTGTTCGGAGCAGCCAGGCTTACAGCCATCTTACAGTACGGAACAGTGTGTGGGGCACAAAAGGAACGCTACAATGACTGAGTTGAATCATTGTGACAGACCGTGTTTCCCATAAAGGCTAAAATACTTACAATCCTGCCCTTTAAACAAAGTTTGCCAACCAAGTAGAGGATTCAGTTCATTTCTGTATATTGACTTCGTAGCCAAGAATTTTGCTAAATTTACTAATCAATACTCATGGTTTTTCTCTAGAGCATTTTGAATTTTCTGTGTATGCAATTATGTCATCTTGTAATAATGACAGCTTTACTTTTTTGGGTTCCAATTTTTGTACTTTTATTTCTTTTTCTTGTTGTATTGTGTAGTTCTTGTTGAGTAGAAGTAGTGACGTGAACGTTTGGGTCTTGTTTTTTAATTCAAGGGAGGATAATTCAGTATTTGGTCTACAAGTATGAAGTTAGATATAGGTTTGTTTCTTTTAAGATACCTCTTATCAGAGTAAGAATTTCTTCTTTTGTTCATACTTAGCTGACAGTTTCATTTCTACCTATCTATCTATTTATCTATCTTTCAATCCCATGTATTTATAAGACACGCTGATTTATAAAAATACAATGGTTATAATATACAGGCCTTTTTATTGAAAAGTACTGTCTAAATATGATATGTGTATTCATGCACAAATATGTACATACACACAGATATACATATGAATTTATATGTAAAGTATATAAGGAATATGTATGGAAAGATATACTAGAGAATATATTAGTGTTTATGTCTCCTGAGCGAGATAGAAAATCCTAGAGTGAAACTAATCTTTCGTTCTATACCCTTTTATATGTGTACGTTATACATTGCCCTTTTGTTTTTTTCATAAAAATGATTATAACCAGATGCTAAATTTTTTAAAAAGTACATGCCACAACATTATATATACCTCATGATTATACATATAAATTAATTTCATTTTCACTTAACAAATTCTTACAGAGCCCTTAGGGTGCACCATGAAGTCTTATGGGCACTTTAGACATTGTAACTCACATTCACGTAAAAATATTGAAAAGAGACATCCCCAAATACTCAGAATATCACCTTACAGGCATTGGATTGTGGAAATTTTTTTTCTTTCTATACTTTTGAATTGTATTAAATTATATTCACTACTAAAATTCAAATTACTAAAATTTTAGGAAGTGTGAATTTACCGTTATACCTAATGTGAGCAGACAACAGGCACATTTCATTTATGCAGATATTTTATGATTTCATTTTCCAGGAAAGAAGGAGAGCGTGATGATTGCTTTACCCTGAGGACTCATTTTTAAATGCTGGAGTTTGAGGCCATCAGATTCTAGGTTCTGCTTAGACTTGATTAGATTATGCTGCTGTTTGTCGTGGTGGTTACATGCGTGCACAGGCACCCATTATTTTTTAGGTCCAATTATCATAGCTGTCTAGAAACTGTAAAAAGGATAGGGTTTTGAGTTTGATTCATTAAGGTGAAGGTTTACTCTCTCTCACAGCTACAAAATACTGCCACTCATACTTCTGCGGCCTCCACAGAAACAAGATTGATTAAGGAGAGGCTACGGATTGACCATTATGCCCGCCTTTTCACTCAGCGGGCGGGGGCAGTGGAATCATTCCCTGTGCGCTTGAGTCACTAGGTCAGCTTTCCAATCTCGCATCGAAAGCATCCTTCATATAAGCAACTGTGTCATCCTAATTGCACCACGTGATTATAGGTATTTGATGAATGTGTCTATCTCTCATGTTCGAGAAAAAATATTAACCCATTAAAACTAGCCAACCTGTCAGATGTTGATGGTAATGATTTAACAAACACACTCCCGTTTAGGCTTCTGAAGCTCAGTGATGTAGATAGAAACCGAGGAGATGCGGTGGCCACAGGAAATAGCTCAAAACACTCTGATGAGTTCTCTCTCCCTTCATTTTGCCTGGATGTTTAAAATTATTTATTCTGTGGAAATGCAAATGTTGTTCTACCACCTGCTATATGTACTTTTCTTTCATCTGATTTGCTGCTGGCTTATTACCACAGTGCTTGACTTGATAACAACCTAGATTCTTTTCAGAGAAAGTGACTTCTATTGCCACTGCTGGAAAAGCTTTTCCTCTACTACTCGTCATGTCTTACTGTTGCAAAGCGTGTTCTGTTCGATCTTAATTATGGCTTCAGGCAAAACAGGTGGACTCCTTTCCTTGTTTTGAGCCGCCGCAGATCAAGGTTCTGCCATGGTGGGTAAACCTGGAGCCTTCATAAAGCTGAGGTGGTTGTGTGCAAACTTTTCTCATTTTGCACCTATCGTTTTTCATCATGGTTCATCATAACTACCTCATGCTGTGTAGCCACATGGCCACCAAAATGACATTTACCATTACAAATAAGAACACAGCTTGAGGTCTTACCTGCATGTGTAGAGGGAGGATTTTGAGGGAAAACAGAAAAGAAAAGAAAAACAATTGATTTTCTAACACATTTTAGAGTGTTCCATATAATTTTATCTTTCTTTCACAATTTAGGTCTCACTATACAGGTACTGATTTTTACATATATTTCAGAAAGGAACTTTGACAAGTTATAGTTGGAAGAGTATGTAACGGAAGATTTGATGACCAATAGTGATCAACAATAGTTTATTAACCGTCTCCATTGAAAAATGATCAAAAGAAAGCAAATGAAAATAAAGCAAAAAATGACTTAGATAACTCAATATGATATCTTATATATCATATTGTATATGTATATATATATGTAATTTATATTCATGCTCTTTAGCAATCAAAATGCTTATCACATTCTTTTATGCAATTCATTATAAAGAAACATTATGTGTACATTTCTCTGGATAGGAGGTTAATAATAATTTTATACACTTCCGTCTTTTTCAAATTTTCTGCAAAGACCATATCATAACTATTATAACCAAATCCATATTTAAAGTCAGATTTATTATCTTGGATATTGTGTAGAACTCACTGAAAACACAAGAAAGTGGAAAATTAAATGCAGGCATATGCACATGCAAGCACTGGTCTCATACGTATTGACCTGTAACAAAAGATGGTTCCAGGGAGTCAGACAATGCATCCCTTATTTCTCCTATTCAATTAATCTGAGTTGCCTACATTTTCTCTCATGGATATATGTTGTATAAAATGAGGAAAATAAGTGTATTTGAAAAAGATACATTTAAGCTCATAGAAATCATTCTGACAAGCAGAATAATGTGAGGTTAATTCAAACACCACTAAAGTCAGGAAAATAAATGTAAGGTTAGCATTTCTGTAGGGAAGTAACTGATCTGTGCATTTAGTAGTTTGAGATAACTACCCAGGTGAAAGGTGATTATTATTAAAAGTACAGCCCCAAATATGGGAAACAGGTTTCAAACAAATAAGAGGAAAGCTATAGAAGAGTCTAGGGCATGAGATATTGTAATGAAAAATGATTTAAGTTTTCTAAAATCACTATGTTTTCTGAAGTAAAGTCTACTTTAGTATTTGAGATGAACTCAAAGGAGAGAAACACAGAAGTTCTGAAAATGCCAGTTCTGAGAGAGCTCTGTACAACTCATAATGACTAGGCAAAAATGATAGGAAGAAATACATATAAATGAAGTTACGTAAAAGAAAGGAATATATTTTATTATCTCCAGGACCTGTACTAAATATATAAATTTATTCAAAGTGGTTTCAGAGACAAAACAACTTAATGAGTTGCCATTATAGTTCATACATTGTTTCCATTTTGAGGCTGCTGAGTTATTACCAATCTCCATAGAGTTTTGAAAGTTTCAACAATGAGAAATCAAAAACTTGTAATAATACGAAAATGTAGTTCCAACCCAGAGATTTCCTAAATCTTATCGCTTTGCATTTTTATATCTAAAGAAATCCACAAAATCATTTTGTGAAAATTTAAGTGCATTTTCAAGTGCATGCTGAAGTCATTGTATTCATTTTTGATATTAGTACCTTATGTCTAGATGCAGAAAAGATGTGGATTGCTGTCAGAGAATAGTTTCTTGGGCTTCTTTTCATTATATATTTTTGGGTCCTTGTTAATGAGAATGAAAATATACGTCTACTGTATTTATTGGACTACGAAGTTAGAAACTTTACTGTGATAATCATTATAGTCAATGTTCCTTTGATTTGCTCAGTTCTCTTCATACAAGCTGTGCTCAGTCAATGTTTATTAAATTGAAAAAGTAAACAGAGTCATTTATTTATAATATGAATTTACAAACATCTTCGTTCACCTTAACAAAGCAATGATTTTGTGTATAAGACCCAGTGACTGCAAAAATTAATTAATGGTTTTAAATATTCACACGACATAGTTTCTCCGTGGAATGGCTCACACACCAGCTTCTGTGTCACTGAGAGCATTTAGAAGACCACATGCAATTGAAAATCAACTCCCTGCTCTTGCAGTCAGATTGGCACCAGAAGTAGTCCTTAAGCAATTTGAGCAACACAGGTGTGTACGTGTGTAATGACGCCCCTCAAACTCTTCACAGTTCACGCAGTGAAAATGAAAAGCAGTAAAATTCAAGGTAGAGAGCAGACTGTCTTTTCTTTTTTTTGAGTTTAAATTTTATTGTCAAAGTATCAGAAGAGTACTGACAATTTATGCAGCTACAATTTCTGTTCTGTATAAAATCCCTGTTTTCCCCATAGATTTCCTTTCCCAATAAGAGTTGGAGGCAGCTTTCAACGGAAAAATTATACTCTGAGGATACAAATTAAAATCGATTGCACCTGTGACTTGGGTACTTTTTTTTTTTTTGTAAGTTAAAATACAGTAAATCATGATGCATATTCATTCACTTGAAATAACTCACCTAATCCAGTTGTCTTCCTGGATTTGACATTTTCTTTTCTTAAGGCCGTCTCACTATCTTTACGCAGAAAGTGAGAAAGCACAGAGAGTAAATAAAGTTATTGAAGATCATTTAAATTTAGTGTTGATTCTTACCGTATTTCAATCAATAAATTTGGGAGTCAGTCAAACATTGAACATCCTCTTCTGTTTATTTTCATATTTTCCTTAAATTTCTTCTGATATGATTGGTTTATACGATGTTGATTATAAATACTAGATTTAAAATTAATATTTATTTATATTTGCATAATTTTATTTATAATTGAGGTCTCAAGTCTTTCTACAATTAAGACCAGAAGTCCACTGCTGTGAAACCAATACTTGTAAATTCAGCCATTTATCATCATAATTATTGGTTTGGGTGATAGAGTTGTGGAAGTTGAAACTTGAAATCTAACAAATAGTTCAGTTGTGAAAACAGGTAATAGCAGAGGCAAGTTGACCAGAAATCCACAAAGAAAGTAACTTATTGAGTACAAAATAATTCAAGACATCTCCATCTGAATTATTATATTAAATACTCCAGAAAAATTCCATTTTTACTACTCTTTTTTTAATCTCAAACCTATCTGCCTAATTATCCACCTATCTACCTACTTATCTACTAGATTTTCAGGAAATTATTTCAGAAATCGTTATTGGGTAATAACACTTCTGACTCTTGGCCTATATGGAAATGCCAATGTTTAGCTCCCTTAGGCTTGATTAATATTTTGTTTGGACAGAGAATTTCATTTCTTCTCAAAAGTTTTCATGACTTTCTTTCATTGTTCTAGTATCCTGCTTTTGATGAAAAGTTGGCAAAAATCTGATTCCATTTGTTTGTAGATAAGTCTTTCGGTTTTTGTGTGTTTGCTTGGGTCCCCAACTCCTTCCGCAATTTTCTTTTCATATTTGGAGTTCTCAAATTTCACTGGGTTATGCCTTGGTGTCCTTCCTTAGTTTTAGAAGATAGTGTGATATTTTATCCTTATTTCTTCACCATTGCTGCCCTTGTCTTCCCCTTTTGGAACACTTAGTTATCAGTCTCCTCGTGCCTTTGCTGTGCTTTCTGAGATGGTCCCAGGGCTCATGAGCCATGTCTTTTCCAACTCTTGAAATTTTTTTTCATAAATACTTTTCAGTAAAAAATCAGAAAGTATCCTGAAAACATAACTCTCATTCTCATTAATAAAAGTTCATATATCTTCATTTTGCTTCTCATAATTTTTATAGAAGATAAACAGCATATTAAATCAATTTAAAGTTCCTTTTCTATTTCCCTCACTCTGTCCTCAAAGGCAACTCTTCTCCTAAATTTGATATAAATTCTTCTAGTTAGTATTTATATATTTGCTAATTCTATCTTTCATAACCAATTCATTATATTATGTATTAATGTTGTAATAATGTATATATATTCTTCAGCAAAGCACCATTTTTATCTAAGATTATTTATTCAAAGCTTATCTATATTAGCAAATATATATTACATTTTATGTATAACATTTTATTTCATATTTTACACAACTTACATTTTTAATTTCCAAAAATATGTATTACATATATTTTATATCAAAATGCTTATTTTCATGGATGTGATATCACTTTGAGGATCTTTATTTTCCTTATGTGCATAGCCTGGTAACCTATTACTGTGTGAAACAAACTATCCTCAAAACCAGTGTTTTAAAGCAAGAATAATTTTGTCATCAACGATTTGCTCTTCGAGCAGAACTCAGCAGGAAGAGCTTGTCTTTGCTTTAATCAGCATTACCTAGTTTACTCCAAGGCTGGAAGTCAAATCACCTCCAAATTTGTTCATTAACATATCTGGCAATCAATGCCATCTGTCAGTGGGGACCTCAGTAGCGGTTGTCTATCCAAAAACATCAACATGGGCTCTTCATGTGGCCTCAGCTTCCTTAAAACCTGACATCTGGCTTCTAAAAGACAAGTATCCTCAAAGAGAGAAAGCCCGGTGGAAGCTGCATTGTCTTTCTAACCTGTCCTAAGATATCACTCAGTGTCACTACAGCTATATGCCATTTACAGTTTGGGACTCCAAAGCCCCTCCACCTCTTGACAGGGGAAGCCAAGGTTTGGGAAGAGGAGGCTGGACTGAAACATTACTATGGCCATTATGGAAAATATAGTCTGTCACAGTCTGCCTTCTCACTGTGACAGTTCTCATCCCTCCCACAGGCTAAATACAGTCACCTGTGTCCTAAGCCCCACCCCCCCCACCCCCCCCCAAAATCTTATTCCATTAGATAATCAGGCTCTGGTTGAGGTTCAGGATCGTGTCATCTAAATCAGGTCCAGGTGTGGGTGAATTTGTTGGGAGTGGTACACCAACTGCAGCTCTATCGATTTGCTCTGTCTGAAACCTGAACCAATAAGGCAAGTTATCTGTTCCTTGTATTCAATATACAACAGGGAGACAAGTATAAGAGGGCTGCAGTAGGGCTCCCACTTAGAAGGGGGAAACACGAGGCCTGCAGTAATCTCTGGTGCTATCAATCCTGAATTCCAGCTGAGTGCTGGTTGCCAGTTGCTCGTTTCCCTAATCACCACTCAGTCCTAATTCTGGGAAATGATCTCCATTGCTCTTTGCTCTGCCTTCTGATCTTTCGTTTTCATCTCATGAGTCATTCTCCCTTTCAGGTAAGAAAACATTCATGTTTGCAACTGAGCAGTTTTCTCAGCCTACTTTCTGCCCGTGGTACTTCAAGGGTCTAACTGCCTCTTCGTTTTCACTGTCTGTGTCTCTTTCGGTAGAAGCTAATATAATTTGTTTAAAAACTTTGTGCGTTTATATTGTTATAATACAATCCCTCAGACAAAAGCCACACTCAGAAACTTTTGAGAATAAGCTCTGCTTTACTCAGCACTTTAAGGAAGTACCATTGTCAGCTGGCCTTGACCTTTTCTTACAAGAATTAAAGCACTATTTTTTATCATCGTCTTGTATATGCGAACTGTTCTTTTCTTACAAGAATTCACGAATTATTTTTATCATTCTTCCTCTCTGTGCAAAATATTGATTCTATCAGTACTTTTCCTCTAGTTTTTGAAGTTTGACGGTGATGCTCCGGGGTACAGTTTTCTTTTGTTCATCTTGTTTGTTGTTCATTGAGCTTCTCAGCTTCAAATTCGGCCATTATTTCTTCAATTTTTTCTGCCCCATTTAACCTTTTTTCTTTCTAGACTCACTTGATATCGTTCTTCTTAGGCCATTGATTTTGCCCTACAGGACTCTGAGTACCCTTTACATTTGTTCTCATTCTTTTCTTTCTCTCTTTTGGTTCTTAAAATTAGATCAATTTATTGATATCTCTGAAATTTCACATTCACTTACTTCTCCAGCTTCCAATCTTCTGGTCAGCCCATTCAGTGAATTTTTCATTCCTGATATTGTAATTTTAACTTATAGAATTTCTCTTTGGTTCTTTGTTATAGTTTCTATTTTTCTGCTATTTCCCATCTGTTTGCTCATTTTGTCAATGTTTCCACTTAGGTTCTTAAATATACTTTTAGTATCTTTTAAAAAAAATTCTTGTGTGCTAATGCCTATATTTGTGTCATCATGGTGTCTGTTTTAATTGACTGATTTTTCCTTTGATTATATTTTCCAAGTTATTTATAAATTAGTGATTTTTCATCGTATTCTAGACATTTATAGTAACGGAGTCTGAGTTACATTGTCTTCCTTTAAAAGGTGTTGAGTTTTGTCACCTGCAGTCACATAACTTACGGGTAGCTCTTTGGATATGTTACATGTGGTCTTATTACTTGTTAAGGATAGTCTAATTTTATTCTTAGTCCCAGCGATTAATCTTTCTCTAGTTTGCCATCTTTACTCACCAGGTGTGGCTGTTCTGGAATCTACATTTAATCCACGAGTAATTAATTCCCAAAGCTCTTTAATCTCTAAGTAGAATGTAAGTCAAAATGCTCCCAGCTCTCAGCAATCTCTGTCTCCATTCACTTATCTGCTTCTGAGGGGCTGCAGTCTCCTAAACTAAGACTCTTCTCGTGAATGAGAAGCTCTCTGTCAAACACTTGTTGGGACCTCCAGACAGACTTCTGGCGCCAGCCTCTGCATTTTTCCTTATTTCTGGGGGATTGCATAACAAATCTTAGTGCTTCATCAGCAGTATCTAACTCCATTCTCTACCACCTCAACACAATGCATCCACTGTTTCTTCTTGTGCTCCACTTTCCACACCTGTGGTCCAGAAAGCATCCCACCCTCCACGCAGAAAGCCAGAATGAACATCAGACTCACCTCGTGTGTTACCCTTTCGCCATGATCATAGTCTTGAGCAGCCTATTGGTTCATAACTGGAAACAAAAGGATTGCCTTAATTACTTTGTCAAGTTTTCTAGTTACTTATAGTTGGAGGGTGAGTTTGGTATCAGTTATGCTGGAAGTAGAGACTATCACATACATAGATTTTAGAGGTGAAACTGTTATAGAGTTTCTGATTGAAAATGGCACATTTTTGAGTAAAAAAGAAATTATTAACTGTACAAAAATTCACAAAACTAAATAAGTTTAACGTCAATTGACATATTAAAATACCTCAATGACACTTTGTAAACTGGTAGCATTTATCTTCTAAAGTCATTAAAGCTTAATACCGTGCTAAGATTTTTGGACCTCTGTGCAGACACACACACACATTTGTATAGATACATACATATATACATATATGTGGATATTTATATCTGTATCTTCAAACAAGGAGTACACTAACATTTCATAATAGTGTTAAAAGCTAACAACCTGGATATCTGGATAATAATCCAAAAGAGGATGTGAAATGACCATGTCCTATTTATTTTTTAAGACTAGTATGTTTTGGACTATGACAATGTTGATATTTATTGGTATTTCTACCAAAAAAACAAAAAAAGATTTGCAGCTCTAATCCAGTGTAATTTGTTGTAGTATATCTTTTTCAAATGTATCTGTTATTTTTCAATGACTGGGAACATGAGGTTATTGTTTTGTGAGAATTTATGAGCTTTCAGATGCAATTATATCATGGTTGGAATTCCATTTATGTTAATTACAAAGTGTATATTCTTCAAATTACTTAAACTTTCTGAGCTTCTATGATCTCATTTTACAAGTAGAAGTAATAAATGATAGCTCAGATATTTCTTATTAAGATTAAATCAGGTAATGGATGTGAAAATGCCTGGTAGCGTGACTGGCAAAAATGGCACTGGTTAATTTTAACTTTCATCTTTGTATTGTGACAAATCAAGTTATTTTATAAATCATATGATAATTTCACATAGGTAGATCACGTCTGCAGGAATGACCTATTTCAATTCTTAATTTGTCTTCATTTTCAATGGCCGACCTTGTTTTATCTTAAAATATATAAACATCATTCTCGTATAATATTCACTCATACTATTGAACAACTTGTTAAATATCTTTAAAAAACCATTGAGAAGAGTCAATGGAGCTCTAGAGTTGTAAAATAGGAGTGATCCATTTTGTATACTGTGATACAGTGGACATCAGTAGGAAAGTGGATGTTTGTTGATAGGGTAATTGTTATTAGGTCCATACATTTTATGCCGATATAAGCTTTTGGCTGATGCTATCTGATATAATTCGATAAAACCATTGGCACATCTCTCAGGAATCTAAGACACAAAGTTTAAGCAAGCCTCGGTTACACAGTTAATAGCAGTGCAAGGATTTGGCATTAGAGCTAGAGCCTGCATTACAATTTTGCCATTTGTGTAAGTGCTAACATCTGTGGTAAGGGATATTTACAACTCTGGAATGCATGGAGAGGCACTAAGGATAAATCAGTGCATTTGGATAGACTGATAGAGGATCAATATTTTAGCTAAGACATTTGTGTTCAAAATAAATTTAGAGGTTTAGGTGATATGATTGCTACAATTTGGCAATTGAACTCTCTCTTTCCTGACAGAAGAACCTACAGGAGCGGTCTCTTCTTGATTCCAGTAACAAAAGAAGTAACACCATCTCATGCTCTATCAATTTTTTATTTACTCAGCAAAATTTCTCAGGGGCGGTAATTAATATTTAGGGCAGCTAAGATTCTTCAGTTTGTTTCAGGGTCCAGTTACCCCGCAGTTTATTTCCTTCCAATACACTTCCTACAAAAATATAAACATTTTTTACTGTAACTAAAAATTTGCATAGAAAAGCGGAGGCCAGCCCTGTGACCGAGTGGTTGAGTTCGCACGCTCTGCTTTGACGGCCCTGGGTTCCCCAGTTCGGACCCTGGGTGTGGACCTAGCACAGCTCATCAGGCCAGGCTGAGGCGTAGTCCCACATGGAAGAACTAGAAATACTTGCAGCTAGGATATACGACTATGCACTGGGGGGCTTTGGGGAGGAAAAAAATAGAGGAAGATTGGCAACAGATGTGAGCTTATGGCCAATCTTCCTCACCAAGAAAATAAATAAATAAAAAGAGATAAGATAAAACTATAGATTCCTATTTGGGGAGAAGCAGACTCTTAAAAAAAAATAAGAAAGATATGCAACAGAGGAGGAAGACATCACATTTCTACCAACTGGTATTTTTTGGCTCTGGAAGAGAGAAATATGAACAATAAGTAGATGTACTGAACTTGAGGGAAAAAGTCTTTTTCTGTGTCAAAGATTGAAATGTAAGCTGCAAGCATAATTCTGGTTTACTGCACATGTGCAGCAAATTTTTAAGGAACAAGAAGTTTATTATGTCAAGGACAGCATGAGTCAATGGTTTTAGGGGATTTAATAATAACCATGAAAAATCTGCAATATGATATATTGGCTGTGACATATCTCGCAAAGTGTCGTGCAGAACTTGCTGAATTGTGTCATGGAAGGCTGCAATCCTTAGAGCAGAGAAAGTTCTTTAAATGTAGGTCATTGTGTTCCTTTGTATAATCAGATAGAAGTAGCCAGAGAACTTTTCATGACGCTTCAGACAGGAAAATAAAAACCATATTATTAATTCATTTTAAGATACAACCCATAATAGTTACAGCATAAGTAACTATTATCTAAATGTCAGTTAATGAAGAGTATACCTTCAAAGTGCTTGAGGTTGAGTTGTTAATAATAATGTATTTGATATGAAAAAGTGAGCTATTCAAAATAATGCGTGAGTTCTATTTTATCTGTTCTGGAAAGTAGAGTGGTTTGAACACACAAGTTTGTCATGATGTTGACGGCGTTGTAGCGGCAGCAGTAGTACGGCAGCAGGAGTGGTGGCAGTAAAGCTAAAACCCACCGCTTATTGTGCATGGCATCTGTGTCAATCAGAGACATTTAATGTTGCCTTTCAGTATGTCTATCAAAGGCAGGGGAAGAGTCTGGGGAGAGGAGAAGCACACAGAGATTTGTTAGTGAACTGCAGCTGCTTTTTCTAACGGAAGTTACCAATGCTCTCAATATTGGTGTGTGGCTAAGAATTTTGGGCTTTGGCTGTGTAGAGGCCACTGTTGCAGGACAGAGATTCCAAAAGTTCTGACAGAGCTCGAATAAATATAGTAGAGATTTGCAGGTCCTCAAATGCACTGATAATTTTTTCTCAATTTATTTTTTAAATCTTGAAGTTGTGGGGCTGGCCCAGTGGTGTAGAGGTTAAATTCCCATGCTCCACTTTGGGGCCCTGGGGTTCTGGGTTTGGATCCTGGGCTCTGACCTACACACCACTCATTGGGTCATGCTGTGGTGGTGTCCCACATGCAAACAGAGGAAGATTGACACAGATGTTAGCTTAGGGACAATCTTCCTCAAGCAAAAAGAAGAAGATTGGTAACAGATATTAGCTCAGGGCCAATCATCTTCAACAGAAAAAAAAGTAAAAGAAAAAGAAGTGGTATTGGAAGAAACCTAAGAAGTCTAAACAGAAAGTGTATGAAAAGAATAAGGTCTTTTTTTAATATTCGTTCACTGCCAAAGACCCAAAGATTACAGTTTAGGACCTACCAGAAGAAGAGTTCCCATTGTACATATCAAGCTTTCTATTTCAAGAGTGTAGTATTTTTTCTTAGATTCTACATATAAGTAAGATCACATAGTATTTATCTTTCTTTGTCTGACTTATTTCACTTAGCACAATGTCCTCAAAGTCCATTCATGTTATTGCAAATGGTAGGATTTCCTTCTTACTCATGATTGAATAATATTCCTTTGTCTACATATATATACTCATTTTCTTTTTCCATTCTTCCATTGATGGACACTTAGGTTCTTTCCATGTCTAAAGAAACAGAGAGTAGAATGGTAGTTGCCAGGGGCTTGGGCGTGGGGGAAATAGATGTTGGTCAAAGGACACAGACACCCGGTTATTAGGGCTGAGGACCTAATATTCAGTGTGATGACTATAGTTAACCATATTGTCTTATAGACTTGAAATTTGCTAAGAGAGTTTATCTTAAATGTTCTTACCACGCACACAAAATATTATAATTATATGAAGTGATAGGTTAACTAACCTTATTGTGGTAATCCTTTCGAAATATACATGAGTATCAAATCATCACGTTGTACACCCTAAACTTACACAATCCTATATGTCAATTATATCTCAATGAATCTTGAGAAAAAAAAAAAAACAAAAGGCAGAATATTTTTAAAACAGACTCCAGCAGCATGCCCTGGGCATGCTGGCATGCCTTCCTCTATATGTGTTAATGTACTTCTTATTGAATAGAGAAAATGGAGCAATATAAATACAATAATAGCTTGATAAGCAGGAAAAAAGAAAAAAGAGAGAGTGTGCTTAGGTACATTCCGGGAAGAAAGATGAAACAGAGGTAGGATGAAGTCTTGACAAAAACTGAACCTGGGTTCGGATTGGCTCAGACACGATGGAATTAAAGTAGTCATTCTCCAGCAGGGGAAAGAGTGAACCTTTCTTGAAGAAAGGTAACATAACCTGGAGCCTTAAAAAGTTAAAAATAGTGTGTAACATTCAATAAAATTATTTCTAGACATGCTAAGTGACAGGAATATATTACCAGAAACAAGAGAAAAAGAAGATAACAGAAATGAAATCTAGATACTGAAATTATCCAGCAAGGACTTGAAAGGAGTTATCACCAATATGTTCAAGAAAATAGAGTAAATAAATGACCAAATAGATTAATAGATGGATAATTTCACCAGAGGCTTAAATTTAAGACAAATTACATGGAACTTTTTGAATGAAATATAATATCTCAAATAGAATATTAGACCCAGGAGAAAACAAAATGGTATCACTGGAAGAGAGTATGGTAGAGAACATTCAAACCAAAGCACAGTGAGAATAAGAAAAGGAAGAGAAAAGTCAACATAAGACCCATGTGAGAAAATGATGTCACAGAAAATCAGAGTCTAATTCACTTAGATTCTTACACAGACTGAATTAAACTGGATATTATTTCAAGTGTAATGAGAAGTGATTGAAGACTTTTTAGCTCCAGAGTAAATGACCAGATACATATTTTTGAAGATTGCTCTGGCTGCTGTGTAGGTAATAGGCAGGGAAGGCCATTTAGGAGGCCCCCGTGGAGTACAGCTAAGCCATCGGAGTGATTGGGATTACAGACTAGTGATGCAGGAATTAATCAGAAACAATTTGAAGGTTGAGTTTAAGAGATTGAGTGGATATAGGAGACAAGGAAAAAATAGGATAAAAATGCTCTAGAAAGTTGTGAGAGTATTTCTTCATGAAAGAGTCAGAGAGTTAATGCATTTTAATGAATAATTTAGGGAATGGTGAAACCTAAATAACAATTTGTTTAGTTTTGTTGCTTTGCTTGATTTGAAAAACTATATTTCTATAAATTTTAATTAAGATCTTTGACTATTTAAATCTATTCTTTGTTTTAGATTTTATTTTCCTTTCATTTGTGCTTAGTATTTATGCATTCTTTATTTGAAGAACTCCGGATGTCTTCTTGATTCCGTAATCTCTGTGTCTGTCGTCATAACCATTTTATATTCACGTCAAGAATTATACCATATGTGTGTGTAATACATACCTAGTGTTTATCAGAGATCCCATTAAGATAATCCATTGGTAATGTAAAAAAGGGGCATTTGACTTTTAAGGTGTTCATTTTTTATTGCTCTTTATTTTTCCTATCAATATCTATAGCCTTTTTTCTTGTACTAGCTATAAATCAAATACACCTAAAAATACTATTTCTTTCATCCACAAATGTCATTGTATTAATGCCAATCAAACTGCCTATAATATTGTCTCCTGACTCTTCACTAAAATGGTGAAAGTCAGTTGTGACTTGAAAAAAAAATACAAAAAATAGGAAGACCCTAGGAATGAGAAGAATACTGACACTCTTATTATTTCCACTATCTGGATGGAGAAATAGGAGATGAGTTAGAGAGAAAAGAGAGTAGATCAGGGAAGAAAGGAAAATTGACAGAAAAAGTGAACGGGAACCTAAACAGAAAGCTCAAAGATTGCACTAACCTAGCAGGCATGTCTGTGTATTTGTGTGTATTTTAGGCATAAGATATGATGTGATAAAAGGAACATTAAAAAGGACCCCTGCCCGAACAATTTTTTCAGGCTAAAGTTCCCCTATTAGAAGTCATTTATATAATTCTATGGGAAGCTTTATGCTGTGTCTAATATGAGATGCAATTCACAATGAGTACAATAAATACAATAATTTGGCCCTATTTTCCAGGCCTTGGTATAATAAAGGCTTTCCTGCTGTCCCCATTATCACATTAGCTCGGATTAGTTCGTCTATTCATTATCTGCCAAGTAGGAGATAATTGGGTCTAAGATAAAGGAAGCACGTATGTTTTATTGCAGGCAAAAGGCCAAATAAGCTCCACGTCTTGAGGTTGTGCCTTAGACAGACCCCCAGGAGGCGAGGCAGGGGTTTCCAGGCACTTTTATGGGGCTGATGGACAAAGTCTGCAATCGACAATTGTAGGGAAGATGCAGAAGCTCAAAGACATATTTGACTAGCTGAGAATTTTGGCTTTTTGCAGCCCTGATAATGAATATCACGGAAGGCTGTAGCCTGTTGTTCCAGAATTAATTTTAACACTTCTATAGAGGTCAGCCTCAATAGTGAGAGAGCTCCCGGATCGGGGCAGAAGCAAATTCTTCAGGAGGTTTGATGTCTTTGGACTGTAATCTGAAGCACAGGCTTTGCTGCAATTTAATGCAGTTATTTTTTCCCTTTCATATCAGTTTCTAAAAGCACTAGCCCCAGATGGAACTATTTCCCTCCTGTCTCTGTTGCAAAAGAATGTGATTTGAGTATCACTCCAACTCTAGCAGTAATCAGCTATACCTCAAATATGAATGTGCTCGAAGAAGTTGCAATTACAGTGAAAGAAAATCATAGTTTGAAATAACTTTCAAATAACATTTGAAAGTAACTATGCAATAATCATATGGCAAATATGCAGCTCTCTGAATCAACGTCTCTATCTAACACTAAAAAGAATCTAGCCACAAGAGGCCTGCGCAACCAGAAATATATAATGTCTGTATATGAATACATGCCTTTTTCTATAACAACAACAAATAAACATGCTAACTTTGCTACTATAAACCATTAAAAGGTGGAGATAGATTAATTAATTTAGCATTCTATGAGTATCTGATTATGTATCTAAAAATGTCTTCTCTAGGTTTTGTAAGTACTTGGGCCTATGCTATTTTCACATTACCTCAATACACTCATCTTCCATGTCTCATCACTCCTTTCTTCTACTGTGCGCCTAATCTGCAGTATAGTCTTTCTGAAAATTCAAATCCAACGGAGATATTCCTCCATTAAAAATCTGAGATGGTTCACTATTGATCTCAGATCAAGTCCCAACCCCTCATTATGGCTTACTTGCTGTTATATGGTTATTTACGATATTCCCTACTTTTGTCTGTGTGGGCTCATCTCTCACCTTATACTCTAGCTCAAGGCATCTTGAACCTCTTCTTCTGTCCTGTTTTGCCTTAGGTATAAAACTAAAACCCTTACACATATGGACTCACACAAATAGACACTGTAGTAGGGGTGGATGGAATAGTTCTCTATGCAACCAGTGTTAAATTGCAGCGTGGGCTTAGCCAGAACATCCACTGTAAACCCAAGACAGATTAAATGCACTGATACCTACATACACACACAGAGACAAGCGCATATCTTGTTAAGGAGAGAAAAGGCAATACATATGTTATGCTTATATAGATTAGCCACGATGTAGAGAGGGATCTGTCCTGTTTGCTCACCTTAGTAAAATGCCTGATTGTAGAAGGCCTTCAGAAAACATTGTTGAATGAATGGATTAAAATTAACGCCAAAAATTTCTAGCTCAATGTATGATGCTGTGCCTTTCATTTCGATTATGTTAACAGACCCCTCAATGTGTTGGGAAAGCCTGCTCTGCTGTTAATTTTCCTCTTCTCAGCTTTGTTGATTTTAAACTCATGCCTAAGGGGCAAAAATGTAAACATTAAAAATACAGAAAAATCTAACTAAACGTCAGTGCACTTTTTATTTATCTCAATTTCCAAGTATTTCTTCTATTCTTGTCAAATATGTAATTAAAAATAATGATGAGAATGTTTTCGATATTCTGAATAAGAAAATATTACATTGCGTGTGCATTGATGTATGAAAAGCATGCTAAATATTTGATATAAAATTTCATTCTACAAATATATGTCATTTCAAAGCCATATAATTTTTCTTTAAATTATTTCCAGTCATGGAAATTCACTTTGTGCAAGGTCTTTTCTTTCTTATGGGAAAAGGCACCATTTATTTATTAGATTCTAAGATTTTGCTGTTTATTTTAATTTAGAGAAGAGGTCCAGCCAAATCCAATGAGAAAATACTCTTTCTGTGGATTTTGTTACACAGTCTGTTAAATCACAGTGTTCTGCAGACAGTTAAATATGCATTTTTCTCAAAATAATTCTGTCGTTTCATTCTGTAGAAGTTGGGTCTCTTTGGGGACGTTCATCCCAAGTCCAATAGCTGTTCATTCCTTCTAAGTCTGTCAGGGTAAGTAAAATATTTAACTCAATCCATGAACTTTTAGAAAAATGGTTTCCACATATCAAGAAAATTCGGAGCCCTTTGTTACGGATGTATCGTTTCCTCGTTAGCAGAACAGATACTCAGCAAATACGAGTTCAGTAAATTCATGAATGAGGGCAAATGATGATGGTAGAGAGCCTGGGGTCAGATGGACCAGTGGTGGATAATCAGCTTGTTACATGTTAGCTGTGTGCCCTTAAAACTTGCTTCTCTTATCCTAAAATGGGCAAAATTTATGGGGTGGTTTTGAGTTTTAAAAAAGATAGGCAAAATACAGAGGGTGTCTTAATTATTAAAGTGGATGATACATGAGAAGCGTTTAGAACCGTAGCACAGAGTAGGTTTCATAATGTTTATTACTATCAATAGTATTATTATCCACCATATGTGTATATTCAAATCAGCTCTTAGGCCACCTCTTTAGTCTCATTTTCTAAACCGTTACTGTAGCCGCCCCTGACACAGGAAGGGTTAATAATCACTGGAAAAAGCTTGCCAACAAACTGTGACCCGGAGGTGAGAAGGCCGGTTAGCCAATGACGGGTAAGACCCCCTGGGGGGCAACCTAAGCCAGGCGGCGGCCGCCCGGGGGCACAGATGGAGAAACGATATCGATATCGGGAGCAAGAGGGACCGTTGCCTAAGAGACCTTGCCTGCTCTGAGATAAAAATATAGGAGCACAGCAACAACATGATAATATCAAAACAGAGGCCAAGAGAGGGCTCCTTGAGAAATCACTAAGAATTCTTGGCATTCGCTAATTACTTCATCCAGAACACCTGTGTATGTTTAACAGATGTAAGCTGTGTATATATTGAAACGCTGGTTATAATAAACTCAGAGTGGCCATCAGCCCTCTCCGCATCTATCCTGATGTGTACATTGGATTGCGACACCGACAGTTACAATGCAAATGATTTGGAAGAGATGTGGGATTGGTGAGACAGACAGACCTTGAGGAATCTCTCAGATCACAGCACATGACCAGGCGTAGAGCTGGCATTGAACCCAAATTGCTTTGGCTTCAGAACATTGCCGTGCTTTCTGTTCTGTCTGAATTCCCTCATCGTACCCAGGGTTAAGGACCACAACTTCTGGGTGGTCTGGTTGAGCTCCATTTCCACCCTTCACAGGCAATAAGAGATTTCAGAATCTTCTTATCTATGGTCTGAGAGATATTAGGGGTAGGTATCTCTATTCATGGTAGGGGCAGAAACCAGAGGCTCATGGGAACTTTGGAACCTGAGTAGGAGGGCCTGAGCAAATTAGGAAACACAAGCAGAACTGGAGTCTCTTCCCTCAGTGGCCTAGGAAGAAGTAGCTGATATGTTTTCTGTGAGTCTTGGGGGTATTACCAAACTTTTCTTAGCCTCAGTTTTTCATCAGAAATTGTGTGTTTCCTTAAAGCTCTAAAATACTTCTGACTATAACATTCTAGGAGATCAAACCCCAATCCAACACAGATAATGTAAAAGAAATCATGTGGAAGAAGCATCAATAAACAGCCTCCAATGTGCTCATACGATAATGTTCACACTTGATGGTACAAGGTACATTGATGCAGGACAAGATTCTGGAAAGAGAAAGCTGTTGAGAAACACATTCCGGCTGGTGAAACTCAGAAAGACCTGATAACGAATGTGTCAAAATGCTTTTTACTGTTTTCCTTTAAACAGCACCTCTGGCCTGATTTCTTTGAAATCATTGGAAAGAGAAACTATTCTCTCAAGTTGATAGCAATGCCTGAGGGGAAGTTGGAGAAAGATCTAAAATCTTGACCATGAGCCCCAAGGAATATACATTTTTAATCAAGGACGAGGTGTGGGTAACATTATTGCTACTGCAATGCCAGGATACTTAAGTTTTAAAGCAAAAAATCCCTGGAGACCTGCTGACAGCACTAGCCTTGCTGCTCATCCCTTCTATGCATTTAGACCAAGGCTTTTTGCAAGTGCACAGAGTCCAGATTGTGTCATGTGGGGAACCCCAGCAAATGGTCACTTGTGATTAATTAGTCACAAAATGTCATCCTCACACTTTTCAAACACAGGGGAAAACCATTCTTTCAAGAGGGAAAGCTCTCCTGAAAGGAAACAATGCACAGAAGGAGGTTTGCTTATGTAATAACACCTTCTTCATGACCTGCTTTTCCTGCTTCCGTTGGAAAATTACAAAGAGCCACAGGATGTTTGTTAAAACATTCCTATCCAATCTTGTTTGAAAACAAGTAATAGGAAAAATAGTGATTTCCTGACAATGTCCGTAATTTTGTATCAGTCAAGAAAGCAGTGAATACTAGAATAGTAGAAAGAATTCCCCTGAATTCCGTAGGGGAAGACCAAAATTTCACATTTTTATCATATATTTATAGGAGATGTCCAAAGATGACTCGTGTGACTTTAATGTTAAATTTGATATTCAAATATATTTTATAGGTATATTGACAAACACTGTATTCCCAAGAGACACACACTTTGAACCTTCCTCTTTCAAATGAGAGCAAGAAAATAAATCGAAGGTGACAATATCCACTATATTAATCATCAGTGATGTCTGATTCCTCTCTATTCAAATTCTTTAAGTAAATTTTTGATTTCCTTTTAATTTGATGTATCATGAAAACACTTTAATAGTTTTAGAACAGGTTGGCAAACCGATTTATTTTTAGTATTGCATGTCCTTATTAGTGATCAGCAGATTTCATAAAAAGCTACATCCCCAGTTTAATGCTGTTGATATGGCTGCAAGATGGTTGTTTCTGTCAAGATAATCTGTCTTAAAGCATTAGATTCGGTAATTAAGTAATTGCTGTCCTTTTTTGTGTGTGTGATTTTTATGCATATTAATTTTAAAATCTACATTCCTTCCAACACTCATCCAAACTAATCAAACAATCTACTTCTACAACAAGGTGACATTGGAAATGGGAAGGGTAAGTCTCAAAATATTTATAAAGTACCATACAAACAGGTGAATGTCTCTTTCAACTCTGGAAAGACTTTAAACTCTCTAATTCCTTCCTTCCTGTCTATAAAATGGGGATATAATGCCTATATGACAGGATTGCCATTAGGATTAAGTGAAATTTTGTACTATATTTGAGGCAACAAGCGAAAGCCCTGTCAGCGATAGTCTGTCACATACACACAGCAGCTCCTACTATTGTTATTAACAAGATTAGAATTGTCTTTCCCTCCTTTTTATTTATTCTCCTTTCCTTTCTCCTTCTCCTTTGACGTCTTTCTTCTTATCAAAAATGTTCCAGGGCTGGTCTCGTGGCGCAGCAGTTAAGTTTACACATTCCACTTTGGTGACCGGAGGTTCATTGGTTTGGATCCCCAGTGAAGACCTACACGCTGCTTGTCAAGCCATGCTGTGGCAGGTGTCCCACATATAAAGTAGAGAAAGATGGGCATGGATGTTAGGTAAGGGCCAGTCTTCCTCAGCAAAAAAAGGAGGAGTATTGGCAGCAGATGTTAGCTCAGGGCTAATCTTCCTCAAAAAAGAAAAAAAAAGAAAAGAAAATTGTTCTTGGCTATGAATATACCAGGATGAAGAGGGAAAAGAGATGTCACTTACTCCCAGAAAAAAGTTTACTCAGCCCCTAGTGACAGGGCATGTCTATGGTCAAAAAGATTAAAAAAAACTACTGGTACACTTGGTGGAAAAGTAAGTAAAATTTACATTTGCAGATATAAAACTACTAGAGAAAGAAATTAAACAGACAGAATAGAAAATTGCAAATAATTACTTCACTTACAATAAGATGTAATTTATGAGCTCATGAAGCCAGACTCTCTGTATGTGTGGTTAACTAAGATACAGGTTATAGCTCATTTTCCCAAAACTTTACATTTTTAAGACATTTAAAGCACAACCACTTGTCATAATAATGAAGCAAGAGATATTTTCATAGTCTCCATTTTAGAGACTGAAACACAGAATAATTTAATTTCTTCAAAGCTTGCTCTAAACTAAGTCAATATTATAGAGTCTTTACTAATCTTTAAAAGCTGCCCATTTCATTATTTTCAAGCTAATTATTTCTCAATAAAGTTTATCTTAGTAAAAGTCTGTATGGATTTTTCATAATTTCCCACAGTTTCATGGTTAAAGAGTCTACTTCTGTCAATAAGATGTGATTTTCATAGTTAAATTGAACTAAATAATTAACTATAAACTAGTTAAATACCGTGTGCTAGAAACTAACCAGACTCAGAATCATTGTTTCTTTAGGATTTAAGAAAAACTTGCATATGAATAAATTCCACTAATCTTTAAGAAAAATCTTCAGTAAATAAACTGCATGCCTGATCTATTTCTGACTGCTTGGTTTCTCTGCATAAAAAATAACTTTATATGCATTTGCAAGTTCCATTTTTTGCCATAATGTTGCTAAATATACCGTGTTTTCTTCCTTAGGATTATGCTCTTTAAAACCAAAGTTTATGTTATCTCTAAATTTAATACAAATAAATTCATTTTACACCAAATTAAAGGTAACAAGGTAATGACAGTCTTTGACATTCCTCACAGCTTCCCCTCTGAAGAGTGAGTCACTTTAAGAATGTTTTTATGCAAAGCATACATTTTGTTGCTTTTATAGGTGAATGAGTAACCAATTTAAGCTGATTAGTGAATAATTATGAATTGCTTACAGATCAAGTCTCATTTAATATTTTCAAAGAATCGTAAGATAGAAACAAAATTTTATCATATTCTTCTGGTGATAAATTAGGGAAGCCAATGATTGACTTACGAGTTTGAGGATATTTTTATCATTATCTCTGACAAATAGGAAGCACCATTTAACCAATAGCTTATCAAGTGTAAACAATCTTAGAAATCTAGGAACAAGAGACCTCTCTATATTTCTCTTGTATGTAACAAATTGTTTCACCAATAAATATGATAGACAGGAACCTGCAGTGTGGCGGATCAGAATTTGCTTCCCCAAAATCTGTTTCTTTGGCTTGATTGTTTCTAAGAACAAAAGACTCAGAAAGAAACTTTGACTTTCCCTCTACCTGCCTAAAAGAATTTAGGATAGAAGGCCTGTTCCAGGAAAGAACTATCACCATGGATAACTATAGTATAATGTGAACCAGGTGTGGTGGACAGGGAGGAACCTAGCAAGGCCCATTTGGTCAGAGTCCTCCCCATGTCCCATTGTCACTGCAAGGCATGGCAAACATCTGTTGACCAAACATTTGCTTTTCCATCGTTATGTGAATTGCTTTCCTCCTCTTAGAATTCTAAGACCACTACCCCCAACGTCCTCTTTTGTTGTTAGCTGAAGATAGCATTTAAGGTGGTGGCTTTGGCCATTTTGGTGAGTTACTCAGTTTTCCTGGGTTTAATACATACATATTATTACTTTGGTTGATTTTCTCTTGTTATTCGTCTCCTGTCACTTTGATTCTGAGACCAGCCAGAAGAAGCTAGATGATCCAGGAATATGCCTTCCTCTCCTACAGCAGCTACAGATGCATTTCTTGTTTTTTCGTGTTTAAATATAGAGAAATATCAATCAATATTTTGAAGTTATCACCACCATCATGATACCTGCCACATATTGGAGTGTCCATGATATATTTAGTCATTGTGTTTGAACCTTTATATCCATCTCATTGACTTGACACTGCTTATATGTTTCTAAGAAAGGATTTCTGGTGAGAAGTATCTGGTATCTTTTTACATATCAGCATAACTATATAAAATCATGGAATTCAGAGGCAAAGAATGTCTTGGGTCCTATTATTTCAAATTTTATATATATATATATATATATTTTTTTTTTTTTGAGGAAGATTAGCCCTGAGCTAACATCTGCTGCCAATCCTCCTCTTTTTGCTGAGGAAGACTGGCCCTGAGCTAACATCTGTGCGCATTTTCCTCTACTTTATATGTGGGATGCCTGCCACAACATGGCTTCCCAAGTGGTGCCACGTTCGCACCTGGGATCTGAACCAACAAACCCTGGGCCAGCCGCAGAAGCAGAATGTGCGAGCTTAACCACTACACCACCAGGCTGGCCCCTCACATTTTATATTTATTGGTGATGAAACTGAGGCCTGCAGAAATGATAGGGCATTCCAGAGTAAAATGTCTAGAAAATGACTGATTCTAGTTAGAACTTATTTCTTCTGATGCCTAGGTCTCTTTCCTTCTTCAACATAGTTTCCTTAATTATATTGAAATATAAGAAGCTCGTGGTGTGCAACTGTAATATTATGATTTATATAATAAGAAATATAGGTTTGGTCTTTGTCCCTGTTTCTGGCACAGAGCTCCTAAAAACTTTGGAGATTCCTAAGTGATGAGAGCTATACAGATATCTTTTGTATGTGCATGAGGTGACTTTTGGACTGCATCTAAGGACGGAGACTGGTTGCCAGGAGAACCAACCATGTGATTAGAGGATTGGAGATTTCAGTCCCCGCTCTCACCCCCAACCTTGGGGAAGGGGAGAGGAGCTGGAGATTGACTCAATTGCCGGTGGCCAATGATTTAACCAATGATGCTTATGTAATGAAGCCTCCATAAAAACCCGGGAGGATTGGGTTCCGAGAACTTCTGAGCTGGTGAATACATGAAGGTGCTGGGAGAGTGGTGTGCCCAGAGACGGTACAGAAGCTCCATGCCCCTACCCATATACCTTTGCCCTGTGCATCTCTTCCGTCTGCGTGTTTATTTCTATCCTTTAGCATATCCTTTTATAATAAACTGGTAAATGTTTCCCTGAGTTCTGTGAGCTGCTCTAGCAAATTAATCAAGCCCAAGGAGGGGGGTCCTAGGAACTTCTGGTTTATAGCCACTTGGTCTGAAGACAGATAACAGTCTGAGCTTGCAACTGTCCTCTGATGTGCGGGGGCTTGGGGTGGTCTCGTAGGAGTGAACCCTTAGCCTGTGGAATCTGATGCAATCTCTTGGTAGATAGGTGGCCAAATTGAGTCAAATTATAGGACACCTAACTCATATTGCAGAGAATTGCTTGGTGTGGAGAAAAACCTCCACACGTTTGGTGACCAGAAGTGAGCAGTCCTGTGTGAGTGTGGTAGTAGTGTGAGAGTCAAGGAGACACACAGGGAAGAAATCCAGAGGAGACAGACTGAACTGAGGTTTTCTCTACAACAGGAGGGGAAACCTGAGGTTTTCCTTTACAGCGTCTGTGTTAGTGTTTGTCTGTATCTGTGTGAACAGGGATAAACAGTCTTCTTCCTTAGCAAGAAGCTCTATGGCCGATGTTAAGGACCAGAAATTCTCAAAGACGCCTGTGAATGAAGACATGCAGAGGGGAAGCAGGCACCAAGAATTCCTTCTTGTTGTGTCAGCTCTAACATGGCTTCACAGTAACTGTTAGTCCACCCGGATCGTTCAGTCTGTGTGAACTTCGAGACAAACTCAAAATAGTTGGACAGTGGACACTTCAAATTTCCTAATAGGTGAATAGAAGTAGAATTTTATTTCAAGATAAAATACACCATGAATTATTCACATTGCTACTTCCACTCACGACTACAGAGATTTTATTTAACCTCAATAATCTTATGTCTGTATTTCCTTTTTCCACACCAGAAACTCCAATTCTCAAGACTCCAGTATAATTACTCATTTACTTTATCTGACAATACCCATTTAGTAACATTGGTATAAAAATACCAACCCTACCACCAACAAAAGAATTACTGAAAAGAGTTGAAGATTTTTCCTTTATTTGTATCTTTAGGGCATATGCCACTAAAGAGGCGTGATGAAATTACTGTACCTTAAACTCTTAAACTGACATGAAATAGTTTCTCTTTGGGTGGTTATGCCACTAATTTAATACACATGTTCACTTGGTTAATTTTATTTTCAAAATTTAGGGATTGCTTTTTTGTTTAATTTTGTTGTACAACTGTGTAAAATATTTACAAGGTTCTGAAGTCAAATCTAGAAAGTGAAGTGTATTTAGAGAGTGTTAGATTCTATGTCTATCTCCCCAAGGCTGGTTCTTTCCTCCCCCATAGGTAACTATTATTTTTAAATTAAATTTTTGATTTATTCCTCTATTAAAAGATAAGCAAATGTGTATCTGTATTCATTTCTTTTTCTCTCTTTTATATAGACAGCTGCGTATTAGATATACTTTTCTCTGACTTTTTAAAAATTTAATACAGTCTCGTATACTCACTCAGTGGCAATATATAGATTTCCTATTGTTGTTTTTTTAAGTAACAGCTTTACTGAGATATAATTCACATTACGTAAAACCAATTATTTTATAATATGTACTTTAATGGCTTTTAGTATATTAATAGAGTTATGCAACCATCCACCGCTATCTAATCTCAGAATATTTTCATCACTCCCAAAAGAAACCCCGTATCCATTCGCAGTCACTCCCTATTGTCCGGTATCCCCAGTTCCTAGTAATCACTAATCTGCTTTCTGTCTCTATGAATTTGTCCATTTTGATCATTTAATATGAGCTGAATGATATGTTATATTGTGAGTGGATTCAACTTGGCGTAATCTTTTTGAGGTTCATCTTTGTTATAACATGTATTAGTACTACGTTCCTTTTTACTTCCAAAGAATATTCCATTGCATGCCTATACCACATTTTCTTGATCCATTCATCGCTTGATGGGCATTTATGTTGTTTCCAGTTTTCAGTTACTCTAAATAATGCTGCTATGACATACATGTACGAGTTTATCTGTGTACGTATGCTTTGAATTCTCTGGGTGTGTACCTGGAACAGAATTTCTGGATCATATGGTGTCTCTATGTTTAATATTTTGATGAACGGCTAAACTTTTTCGAAAGTGGATGTGCCATTTTACAGTATATACGGTTTCGATTTCTTTGCGTTCTCACCAGCACTCATTATATTACCTTTCTTTTAGACTATAGCCATCCTAGTGGATATGAAGTGGTTCCACAATGTGGTTTTAACTTACATTTAGCTAATGGTTAATGATGTTGAACATCCTTTCATGTCCTTTTAGCCATTTGTATGTATTCTTTGAAAACATGTCTATTCAAATCTTTTGATCATTGTTTAAGAGAGTTATTTATCTGTTTATTATTGAGTTGTAAGCTTTCTTTATATATTCTGGACACAATGCCCTTGTTAAAAAATTTACTTGAAATTATTTTCTCGGATTCTGAGAGTTATCTTTTCACTTTCTTGATAGAGTTTTATAGTTTTAGCTCCTACATTTAGCTCTGTTATTCATTTGGAGTTAATTTTATCGTATTGTGTGAAGTAGGGGTCCAGCTTCGTTCTTTCGTTTGTGAATATCCAGTTGTCCCAGCACCATTTGTTGAAAGACTATTTTTTAACAGTTTTTTCAAAGCTCACTTAGCCTAAGAAGATAGCCTAAGAGACATCCTGAAATTCTCAGGTGGAATCAGAACTCAGCTCGTTGCTGAGCACAGCCTGAACTTACCAGTATACTTATTCCTGATCCTTATTATTAAAGGAACAATACCCATGGTTTGAGGTTAGATAAGACAATAAGTACACATAAAAGAAGACTTTGCTAAAATATTTATCGATTACATTACTACCAAATAAGGCAACTTGCATAAATTTGCTTAAAATATATGACTCTAGAGACATGACTACATACTTTTTCAGAAATTGCAGGGGCACCTTTAAAAAAAGCACACTGTATTTTTTCTGAAACCACCTTGATGAGTGGAATGCACTTTACACAGAAGATTTTAGCATGAAAATATAAAATAAACATGATATCCATTTGCCATCTGGTGTGTTGTAAACATATCGTTGTTTACCCTTTTCAGAAGCCCTAAATGAATTTCGTAACTGCCTCATTATCTGTAATATGTGGTACATCCATGGCCATTCTGGAGATGATAACACGTGGCTTCTTTAACAAAACAAAAAGCAAAATGAAGAGATGAGGGAAGCCATCCAATGAACCTATATGCATTTGTATATGGAGAAAGATGTCTCTTGAAATAATACCGGCTGAGGTTCCACTGCAGCTTTAAGCAACGTAACTAATGTCATTGGCTTCACATCTGTAAGTGTGTCACTGAGACTATAAAGCATACTTTGCTAAAAATAAAATTAGAGACAGAGCAGAGTTTAGCAATAAAAGGTGATTGAGATGTGTCTCCACTGCAGTCTTCCTCTATTACCTTAATTCTACTCTCCTGTCTTTTCAGAGGGGTATAGAAGGGCATGATAAAATGCAGACCATTGTCGAGAGAGCCACTTTAGCAAGATATTCTCCTTGCTTTATGAGAGCCCGTTTCTAAATATATAATCTCTATAATTACATAAGCTTAGCAAGAACTTTATATGTAACATGCTAACTCTCTAACAGAAATAGATGCTGTTTTGGTGCTTGAAGTCGCATTTATTCTCAATAAAAACTTTAGACCCTTGATTCTCTTGTTCCTGATTTTGTTAGGATTCTTCTCAGTTAGGAAACATTTGACAGCAGCGCCTTATATGACATGTGCACAGGAATCGTGAGTGATCTCGTGTTGAGAACTTCTTCCACATTGACTGTTTACATGGAGCTCCAGAATAACAAGGTGGGAATTGAGAGACTTCACCCATGCATGGATTTATTGTTTGTCCAATACAATTTATGTGCATCCATTGGGGACCTTGGGGTGAAGACACTTAGTTTTGATCCAGTTTTCTACTTTATCCTTCACTGCTTCTATCATATTTTTACTGGAATTTTCTCCTCTCTCATAATTGTTTCCTTTTTAAAATATCCTGCTACCACCCTTGGTCCAGGATCCCATCACATCATGGCTCTTTTACCAAATTAATTTCCCAGAAGCCGTTAATGGCTCCAGTTTTTCCAGTGAAGAGTAAAAAAGAAAGGATCATGCCTTTAGAAAGCTTCTTTTTTAGAGTAGGATAGAAGAAGTCACTTGAAAGGGAAAGACTTAAAAATCAAGAGGGAGAGGAAAATATTTTCCAAAGAAAAAAATTATATGCATGCACATATGCATGTATACATCCATAAAATACGCAAATCATAAGTGTCTAGCTCATGGAATTTTCATAGATTAAACACAACCATATCTCCAATACCTGGATCAAGATAGAATCACTAGTGTGCCTTTTGAAACCATGTCAAACTATATATATTTATGCAGAATATATTGTTTTGTTTCTGGTTCTTTCTGCTCAGCCTATGTTTGTTTGTGAGATTTGTCAATATTACTGTCTTAAGTTTTAGTTCATTTATTTTAATTTCTGGATAGTATTTTGTTGGACAAATATATCACACTTTATTTATCCAGTCTACTGGTGGGTATTTTTGGATTGTTTACAGTTTTTAGGTCTCAGTAATAGTCCTACTATGAATACTTGCTTTTTTGAGGGGAAAACATATATACCTGTTTCTATTGGGTATTTACTTGGAGGGAAATGTTTAGGTCATGAGGCACATTCAGTTGTAGAAATTTGCCAGTTTTCCAAAGTGGTTGTACCAGGAGCACATGAGAGTGTAAATTTCATCATGTCATAGATAACCTGAGGCATTTTCTACCTTTTTATGTTAGCCATTCTGGTGGATGTGTATTGGTATCTCACTATGTATTGGTATTTCATTGTGACTTTAATATTAATTTCCCTTATGAATAATGTATTTGATTACTTTTTCTCAAGTTTATTAACCATTTGGATATCCACTTGTATGAAGTGTCTGTGGTAGCAGTTGGCTTTTTCCTCTATTGAAGCATCTACTTTTTTACTGGGTTGTAAGAATTATTTATACATTATGAATATGAGTCATTGCAGGATATATATTGTCTCTTTCACCATGTGGCTTGTCTTCCCTAAAATGACAAATAGTCCATTGAAAAGTGGGGGAAATATTTGAACAGACATTTCTCTGAAGAAGGCACACAAATGGCCAATAAGCACTTGAGAGATTACCCAACATCAGTAAACACTGGGGAAATGAAAACCAAAAGAAAAACTAGATACCACTTCATACCCATTGGGAAGGTCATAAAAACAGAGAGATAATAACAGATGTTGCTGAGGATGCTGAGACATTGGAATGGTCATATATTGCTGGTGATGTTTATAATAGTGAACCTGCTTTGGAAAATAATTTTGCACTTCCACACAATGTTAAGCATAGAGTTACCCAATGATACAGCAATTCCGCTCCTAGGTATGTACCCAAGAGAACTGAGAGCATATATCCCACAAAAACTTGTCCATGAATGTTTAAAGCAGCATTATTCATAATAGTCAAAAAGTGGAAACAATCCAAATGTCCATCAAATGATAAATGATGAACTAAATGTGACACAGCTGTGCAATGGAATATCATTTGGCAATAAAAGTGAACAAAGTACTAGTACTTGCTAAAACATGGATGAACCTTGAAACATTTTGCTAACTGCAAGAAGCCAGTCATTAAAGACCACATTTGTATGAATTCATTTCTCTGAAATGTCCAGAATAGGCAAATTCACTGAAACAGAATTTAGATCAGTGGTTGCCAAGCACTTAGAAATAAGAGCACTGGAGGTGACTTCTAATGAATATGGGATGACTTTAGGGTTGATGAAAATGCCCTAAAATTATACAGTTGTAATGGTTTTACAACTCTGTGAATAAACTAAAAAACACTAAGTTGTACACTTTTAAAAGGTGATTTTTGTTTTTGGTTGAGTTGTGTGAGTTCTCTATATACTTTGGTGATCAACTCCTTGTCTGATAAATGATTTGCAAATATTTTCTCCCAGTTAGTGGGTTGTCTTTCCATTTTGTTCATGGTTTCTTATGCTTTGCAGAAGCTTTTTAGTCTGATGTAGTCCCATTTGTTAACTTTTTCTTTTGTTTCCCTTAGACGTGACTAAGACCAATATCGAAGAGTGTACTGCTTATGTTTTCTTCTGGGGTTTTTACAGTTTCAGTTCTTACATTCAAATCTTTAATTCATTTTGAGTCTATTTTTGTGTACGGTGCAAGATAATGGTCTACTTTCATTCTTTTGCATGTGGCTGTCCAATTTTCCCAACACCATTTATTGAAGAGACTTTCCTTTCTCCATTGTATTTTCTTGGCTCCTTTGTCAAAGATTAACTGTCCATAGATGTGCAGTTTTATTTCTGGGCTTTCAATTCTGATTCATTGATCTGTTTGTCTTTTTTTGTGCCAGTGCCACATGTACCCCTATGTTCATTGCAGTACTATTAACGATAGCCAGGGCATGGAAACGATCCAAGTGCCCATCAACTGATGACTGGATAAAGAAGATGTGGTATATATATACAAGGGAATACTACTCAGCCATAGAAAGACAAAATCATCCCATTTGCAACAACATGGTTGGATCTGGAGGGTATTATGCTAAGCAAAATAAGGCAGACTAAGAAAGACAAACACCATATGATTTCACTCATATGTGGAATATAAACAAACACATGGACAGAGAAAACAGTTCAGTGGTTACCAGGGGAAGGGGGGAGGGGGGTGAGCACAGGATGTGAAGGGGAGCACTTGCGTGGTGACAGGCAAGAAATATGTACACCTGAAATTTCACAATGATGTAAATTATTATGAACTCAACTCAATAAAAAAATTAATTAAAAAATTTTTGAAAAGGTGAATTTTATGATGTGTGTTATATCTCAATAAACCTGTTTTAAAAAAATAACTGGAAACAACCTAAATACCGTCAATGAGAAAATGAATAATCATCATGATATAACAAAATAATCGAATATTTAAATGATGAATATGTTAAAGTCATGTATACTAACAGCAATGGCTTTCAAAAACATAATGTTGAGTGGAGAAGTCCAGTTAAAAACACATGGGAATGATAAACACTAAATTTAGGCTAGTGATTTTATTTTCAGGGTTTAGTGGAAGAGATCAAGACATGGTACACAGGAATCTTCACCAGAGTTAGTGATGTTTTTAATTCTTAAAATTATTGTGGCTACATGGGATTTCATTGTATTTTTATTTACAGCTCTTCTTACTTAAATATTTTATAATCAAGAAAGATTAGTGATATCAAAGTACAGGAGATTTAATGGTAAGAATTAAAATCAATTAAATTCAGGGTGATATGTAAAATTATGTTCTTTTTGATTCATTAAGTAAAGCA
This sequence comes from Equus caballus, assembly GCF_041296265.1. NCBI lineage: Eukaryota > Metazoa > Chordata > Mammalia > Perissodactyla > Equidae > Equus > Equus caballus. The sequence goes on along the minus strand of NC_091706.1, from coordinate 61,448,300 downwards.
ATTTTCTACACATAAATAATAGAGGTCGATTAACTTTGAGAGCAAAAAATCTGTAGCTTCATTAACATGAGTATTCAAGTTGAAGACAGCACCTTGCCTAGGACTTTTAAACGTGTCCAGTTGTCTTAGACTTTCATTGCTGGCACATCAGCCAGGAAGTCATAAGGCACATAATAGTACCACTTTTCCAGACAATTGCCCATGATAATTCTGTCCCTGCTCCAGCTCAGTGATTCTCCACCCTGGCTGGCTGCACACTTGAATCATCTGGAGAGACTTTTTAAAATGTGCCACCGAAGCCCCACCTGCAGATCTTTTGACTTAGTTCTTTCTGGAGGGGGCCTAGGCATCGGCTGCTTTTGAAAGCACACCAGGTTGTTCTATTACGAGACCAGTTTTGAGAGCCATTGCTCTCGACTTTGTGCTCCCTACCCATTTCCTGTGCTCTCTGATCTCTTTTTTTCCAAATCCAACTCTTTCTCTCTCTTTTCGGGTCATTGATATTGATGGGTTTTTGGGTTCCCTCCGGCATGGACCAGGTTGCTTTTTCTTGTGTCTACATGATCACTTGACTTCAGCCTGGCCCACAGCTCCGTGAGAGGGATGCTTCCCACACCTTGTTTTCCCGAGATAACCCCCAGTGCTCACTCCACCTGGGGAGCAGTTTGCCTATTTGCTGATGAATTTCCATGTTGACGAGCAACAAATATCAAATATGCCATTAAAATTAGTGTGGATATAAAGTAAGGATTGGAGTTTTATTGAAAGACTATAGAAGGATTAAGGAAGATGACATTTCTTCACTACCACACAGCCGGGCAGTGGTCCTGCTAATCTGACAGTCGTTCTGATGACAGACACTCTGAGACATGCTCTCTTAGCCTGGTATTTACTGCTCTGTGTGTCAGGCAACCTTCAAAGTGTTTTCAAGCTTTTGGATGCCGTTTCCCTTTTCACTGGGTAGCTAGGCTGTGCGACCAAGGGTAAAAGTTAGAGAAGCGTAACCCGGGGAAGATGATTCGAGGTTGCTGAGAATAGACAATACGCACACCAGGCTCAAGTGGTGCAACATTTACTCACAGCAAGAGGAGAGGAAAAATGCACGAGATCCAGCCACTTGCAATGCATTGGTCCCCCCATGGCCAGCTGATGCTCTCTGCAGCCGGCTGGGACAATCCAGCTGCACACGTCCCACCTGGTGCTGCAGTAGGAGCATGATGAGCCTTCCCCCATAGGGCCTGAAATACAGGGAGCTGGGGGTGTGCCTGAGGGTCACGGTTGCACAAGCAGAACAAAAGAGTATACATCAAGCCCCAAACAGGGAAAGATATTCTCTCGCAAAGCAACAAGCCCAGCGCAGGCTGTGAAGGCTCTTTATCTCCCAATAAGGAAATGCTCCTGGTCTGTATCAGCTGTGGATGGGATGGCAAGATCACATAATACCAAGAATGGCAACTCCCGTGAACAGAAGTCCTCACGGAGAGGACAGGGCGTGAAAGCTGCCAGGGCGCTTGAGATTTCCCAGAGAAGACAACAAAACTTGACACGGCTGTTGGGGACATCCAAGATTGTGAACTATTTTAGGAATAACGAAATTATATTACAACCACCTATTAATTAACTTGATGGTTCTGGGAGAGTGAAAGAATAAGACTTTAAAATATAATTATATACAAATCAGTTTAGCATTAAATATAGGATATAACTTAATAAAGAGACTGAGAATAAGTTGCGTGTCTTTCTGTTTATCTGAAACATTGTCGTTATTGGCAGTTTTCTCTACATCGAATTTTCAGTAAGACCTTGGAGGGCAAATGTCAATAATTTAGTGATATAATTTTAATCACTTTCCAGTAATGCCTTTTACAAGTACAGATAAATTAATTAGGATCAAATATTATCCATTTTGAAATGTCAACCAAACCACAATATAGATTTTTGATTCTAGAGTTCCTGGAAGGAGTTCTTCGATAACTATCATTCAAGTAATTTTAAAACATCATTATACAAAGGCAAAATATCTTTTTGGACAACCTTACTAATTTCTGATTGATTTTTAGTATTGAAAACACATATTTTCACCTCTAGTCTTTCTACGGTTGCTTATAACGTCCCCAGGCCTTGGATAAAAGAAATTTCTATTTTGTTTATACTTCTAATTCTCTACATGGTTTCAGCACTTGATTGAGAATGAGGAGAAATGTGGAATTTCAGCAAACCACACTAATTTCGGCTCTGTCATTTAGCCTTCTGGCTTTGGATATATTTCTTAGCCCCTTTAACTGTATGCGCAATACGTGGGAGTAATAATGTCTAAATCAAAGATGTGTTTTGAGGAGTAAATCATATGTTCCTAAACCTAGTATGGTGCTTAATCCAGAATAGACTTTAGTAAGGGTGACTCTTCTAAGATTTGCCTGCTTTCTTCTTCCCCTTTGCGTATAGTCTCCACTGTCAGCTCTATTGATGATCCCCAGGAAGCCTCACACTTAATGCTCCTTTAATCTTTGTTTGCATAAATCTTTAAATTCATAGTCAATGCCAGGACATTGGACTATTTCTTCCTAAGATTATTTTCTTCAATTAAAAATCACAAAAGTCAATAACCCATGCATTCAACTCCTCTAGAAGCAGGAGAGCAGTTTACTAGAACATCTGATTAGTAAGTTCTCCTGGGAATAATCTTGGCCACACTCAGCTTCCTGACCTTTCCATATGAAATGGAGAACCTCAACGGTATCCACCACAAACCCACACCAGATTTTCTGCTTAACTTATTTGAATAATGTTCTCTTCTGTGTCATTTCCTCTTTTAACATTCTCTGTGTTTGCTGAAACATTCTTGTCTCTGAACCTATTTGTAACTTTTCCATGTCAGAGAAAAAGGGAGAATCTTTTAAAAAATCTATACTGCCAGTCTTTCCAGTGGTAAATCTCTATTTGATGGCAACATAATAAAAACTTTCATAATCATCACCTTTTATTCCCACAACAATCCTGCAAAACAGGTATCGTTATTTCTATTTTAAATGTGATGAGTGTGAGATTGAGAGAAATCATCACTGACTACACAACTAACAACTAAAAGAGCTGTCTTTCATTATAATTCTGGATCATGTCAAAACCCACACTGTCAACTTTATAACATGAGGTTCATCAATCCAACTACCATCCCACAAGTATGCTTTGAGACAGAACTTCTTAGGCTAAATTCAGTAAGATTTTATCAGCCCTCTCCCCTTAATCCTTCATTGGCTGGCAAAATTGATCAAGTCATTTCACAAAACTCACTTGAATAGTGGCGCATCAGCCTCGACTTTGATGTTTCCATTATTGCAATTCCTAGTCTTCTCCTAGGAACTGCAATGCCTTCCAATGCCCCTTCCCCATTCTCTTTTCTTTAGGACTTTATTCTGGAGACTCTGTTTGCATGTAGAGTATCAACTCTTAGACCAAGTTAATGACTCTCAAGTCAAGACTTCAAGCCCTACCTCTCCCCCAAACACAGCACTCCATAGCTGTGATAGGCTGATAATGGCCCCCAAAACGTCCAAGTCTTAATCCTCAGAACCTGGGAATATGTTACCTGATAGGGCAGAATAATTTTTCAGATGCGATTAAGTTAAAGATCCTGAGATGACAAGAGTATCCTGGACTATGCAGGTGGGCCCATTGTAATCTCAAGGGTTACAGAAGGATCAGAGTGAGAAGTGGTAGGAGATGTAACAACAGAAGCAGTACGTTGGAGTGAGACAAGGGAGGGAAGTGAGCCAAGGAATGGTGCAGATGACCTCTAGAAGCTGAAAACATGGACACAGATTGTCTTCTTAGAGCCTCCGGAAGGAACCAGCCTTGCCAACACCTTGACTTCAGCTCAGTGAGAATGATGTTGGACTTCTGACTTCCAGACTGTAAGATAATAAATTTATTAAGACATTAAGTTTGTGGATTTATGTTACAGCAGCAATCAGAAACTAATATAACCCCTATTTCTGAAGAGAATTTCCTGGGTGAAAATTAATAGGTCTAAAACGGAACTTCTGTCTCTGAAACCAAACGTTATATTCAATTCTTTCTTACCTCAAGAATCAAATAGTTGCCCAAGTTTTACTGACTTTTTCTTCATCGTGTCCCTTTCTTTCCTCTCTGACCTCATTTCCCTGGTTCGGCACCAATCAGCTTATGCCTGAATCACTGCTGTACAGAAGTCTCATTTGATCCCTTTTCACCAAGGTTTCTCTACCTCAATCTGTTCAAGGAAACTTACATCAACCTTCTGTAGGGTCCACATCCCTCCCCTTTACAATTTTCAAAGCTTACGTATCACTTACCAAGTAAATTACAGATTCTGTCAGTGGCTATTCAAGGATCTCTCCATTTTCCAGTACACGTTTACATATTCTCCATTCTCCAAAAGAAAAATTCTCCCTCTTCTGTTTCAAGGCATTTAACATTTTATATCATATTTGTGTTAAATAATACTATGAATTACTGTTTTAAGTATAAAATTAACATACATATTAAATTGTATTGTAAGATTGTGAAAAAGGCAAATGAAGCCTCTGCTTAATAGTCTTGGATTTCCTATGCCTTATTTTATAGCATGTTAAATGGAATAGTATTGAATAATATTGGTCGATCCAAAGAATAATCTAAATTAAGGATAAAGTATGGCTATTTAATAAGTATTGGCACAATTAACTCATTATTTTTTCTTGAGAGAAAACCAAGACAATGAGGCTTATCCAGAAAAGGGGAGAAGTTTTTGAAATATTTTTCAACAATAAGAAATTATGTGTAACTAAACCAAAATGAACGTATAAAGTTAAGTAGACAAATTTTCAGTATGAGCAGTATTGTGTTTCATTTATTAGTTTATTTATAAATATTATATATATATACATATATATATATACACCATACCAGGGACTGTGCTAAGTACTGTGGAATCAAAAAAATAAGTAAATAAAGTCTCCAAAGAAGCTTATAGTCCAGTAATTGAGATTCTTGGTTTCAACACTTAAAGTCGTCTAAACTAAACTGAGCCTCAATTAAAATGATCAATGGTATCTCCTTTCTGTTGTACTACACACACGCACACAAACACCCATGCACATATACACACACACATTTATATTTGTCAAAATGTGGCATATACACATCATTTTCCTCAGATCCAAGTTGTCCATAATATTTTAGTGCTAAAACTGAGATATTTTATTTATTTTTATTTTGAGGTAGATTAGCCCTGAGCTAACTGCTGCCAATCCTCCTCTTTTTGCTGAGGAAGATTGGCCCTGAGCTAACATCCGTGCCCATGTTCCTCTACTTTATACATGGGATGCCTACCAAGCAAATATATATATATATATATATATATATATATATATATATATATAAATTCTAAATTAAATAAAGCCAAATAGGACATAAATATGGAGTCATAGAGTCACTTTGTCCGTGATAAAACAGAAGTTACCTCCCTGAAGCGTCAACCAGAATCACGTCATTCCCTCCTGCGATTCGCGTTGTGGAATACGTATCACTGGTTATCTCTGGAGTCAACATCTCGGTTTCCTTTAAACTCTCCTTCTAGGATACGCTTTCAAGTCATGGCATCACCTTTGCCTTTACCCCTCTTAGAGTATGGTGTTCAGAGGTGGATGTAACTCTTCAGGCTCCTGTAGCACCAGGGTAACTTAGGACCATAAAGGCTGGAGAATGAAGTTCCACTGACATTACTCGGCTAGTATCTATGTCTAAGACTACTTGAACCTTCCAATTCCTGATCCTGGTATATTTCATTTTTTAGCTCTTCTTTGATTTCTTTCATCAATGTTTTGTAGTTTCAAGCATAGATGTTGTACATATTTTGTAGATTTACAACTTTAGTATTTTTTAGTGATTGAAAAATATGTTGAACCTTTAACTTGTGTCTTTTTATTGCTAGTATATTGAATCACAATTGATTTGTATTGTGTGCCTTTTATTTCCTTTTTTTGACTTACTGCACTGGCTGGAACTTCTATTACTATTTTGAATAAAAATGTGAGACTGGACACCCCTGCCTTGTTCCTGGTCTTAGGGGAAACTATTTATTGTTTCATCATTAAGTGTAATGTCAGTGATAGGTTTTTTGTAGATACTGTTTATCGAATTGGGGACAGTCTCCTCTATTCCTATTTTTCTGAGAGTCTCTGTCATGAAATGTGATTGAATATCATCAAATGGTTTTTACTTTGTTTATTTTTTCTGCGTCAGGACACATAAGTCTTTTTATATATTGTAGAATATTATTTGCTAATATTTTGTTAAGGGCACTTGCATCAACCCTAACGAGAATTGTTGGTCTATAGTCTTTTCCTTTTGTACTGTCATCATCTTGTTTTGGTCTTAGAGGAATACTAGCTTCATGAAATTGGTCAAGAAATATGCCTTCCTATTTTGTTTTCTGAAAGAGACCTTGTAGAATTTACGTAATTTCTTAAGTGTTTGGTAGAATTCTCCCGTGAAAACTTCGGGATTGGAAATTTATTTGGGGGCAATTTTTTTTTATAATTATAAATTAACTTTCTTAATGGCTATAGGACTCTTCAGATTATGTTTTATACTGGGTGAGTTGTGATAGTCTGTGTTTTGGGGGAAGTAGCTCATTTGATCTAGGTTGTCAAATGTATGCATGTACAGGTTTGGTAGCATGTCCTTATTATCCTTTTTAGTATTTTCAGAATCTGTAGTGATATCCACTATTTATCTTCTGATGTTGGTAATTTGAATCTTTTCTCTTTTCTATTTGTCATTCTTGACAAATATTTGTTCATTTTATTGATCTTTTCAAAGTACCAGCTCTTTATTTCATTGATTTTTCTTTATTGCTGATTTGAATTCTTTCCTCCTTTGTGACATGTGAAGTTACATGTAAATTTCACTCTCCACGCTGCTATAGCTTTGTCCCACAAATGTTTATGTGTTTTATATTCATTTTCATTTGGTTCAATGAAATTTTTATTTCCCTGAGACTTCCTCTTTGACACTTGGATTATTTAGAAGTGTGTTTTTTAGTTTCCAAGTGTTTCAATGATTGATTTCTATTTTGACTTCATTGTGGTCAAAGAACATGCTCTATATACTTTCAATTCTTTGAAATTTGCTGAGGTTTATTTTATGTCCCATCATGTGGTGCATCTTCGTACGTATATCTCGGGCACTTGAAATGAATGCGAATGCTGTTCTTCTGTAGAGTGTTCCTTAAATGTCAATTAAATCTGTTGACTGACAGTGTTGTTCAGTTATTCTGTATCCTTGTAGGTTTAATCTCTAGTTGTTCTATCAGTTTTTAAGAGAAGTGTATTGAGTTCTCCAACTATAGCTGTGGATTTGTCTATATTTCTCTTCAGCTCTTTCAGTTCTGTTTCAGAGTTTGACACAGTATTATTTGATATGTACACATTTAGGATTCTATGTTTATTGGTAGATTGTCCCTTTTCAACCATTATATAATGTCCATCCATGTCTTTGCTAATGTTCTTTGTTTTTAAATCATCTTTATTTTACATCAATAGACATACTTTTACTTTCTTTGGATTAATATTTGCATGGTATACATTTTCTGTCTTTTTACTTTCAACCCACTTATATTGTTATATTTGAAATGAGGTTCTTATAGCCAGCATGTAGTTGGGTTGTGTTTTTCAATCCACTCTGCCAATCTCTATTTTTGGTATATTCAGAAAATTTATACTATTGCGACATTAGGGCATAAGTCTGTCATTTTACTTTTTGTTCCATTTCTTCTTTCTGTTGTACACTTTCCAGTTTTTTTTCTCCTGCTTTCCTGTAGGTTTCTTGAACAATTTTAGAATTGTATTTGATTTATCTCTGGTGTTTTTCATCGTGTCTATGTATACAGCATTTTTATTGGTTTCTGTACGTAGTTTATTACATAGACATAACTTATCACAGTCTACTCGGTTATCACAACCAATTTGAGCGAAGACTAGAAATCTTACTTCCCTTTATGTTCCTCTGCTCTTTCCATTTACAATATAATTTTCTTAAATTTTACTCTCTCTATATTTAAAATCACATCAGACAGCATTATAGTTTTTACTTCAACCATCAAACACAATTTAGAAAACTCAAGAGGAAGAGGCTTGCCTATTCTATTTATCCATAGTATTCTCACCAAGTTATTTTGTCTTTCCTGACATCCCAAGATTACTTTTATTGTTTCCTCTGTTTGCAGAACTCTTTTAGCCTTTCTTTGAGGGCAGGCATGACGTTGACAGCATCTCTTAGTCTGAGAATATCTTAAGTTCTCAATTACCATGAATGATGTTTTTGCTGACTATAAGATCCTGGAATGTGTGTGTGTGATCCAAGCCTGAGAAGCTGGAAAGCTGCTGATGGTGTAGTTCTTGTCCAAAGGCCAGCAGGCTCGAGACCCAGGAAGAGAGAATGTTTTAGTTCAAGTCTGAAGGCAGGAAAAAAACAATGTCCTAGTTCAAAACCAGTCAGGTTGGAGAAATTCTCTCTTATTTTGGGGAAGGTCAGCCTTTTTGTTCTGTTCAGGCTGTCAACTGGTTGGATAGGGCCCACTCACGCTAGAGAGGATGACCTGCTTTACACAGTTTACCAACTTAAACGTTAATTTCAGACAAAAACACCCCCTCAGGAACACCCAGAATTATATGTGACCAAATATCTGAGTACCCTGTGGCTCAGTCAAACTGACACAGAAACTTAACCATCACAACAACAATGAAGGATAAACGATAACAATTCATTCAAAGAAACATTCAACATCTATTAGGATTGATGGCTATGAATACAAGGTGAACACAAGGACATGTGATATCTAAAGAGTACTAATTATTCTAAAAGGTAAAATGGCAGGACCTATGTTTAATACTAGATGGTATACGCCCGTGAATGAGATTTAAAAACAATGCATTGAAGTGACAAGAATTGAGATTATGTAGTAAGGTTTTTAGTTATTTTATTTTTATAACAAAATATGATTATATTGATTTTATAATAAAATATTAATCATAATAAAATATCAGTATTTTTTTTTTTTAAGGATTGGCACCTGGGCTAACAACTGTTGCCATTCTTTTTTTTTTTTTTTCTTTTCTGCTTTATCTCCCCAAACCCCCCTGCACACAATTGTATATCTTAGTTGCAGGTCCTTCTAGTTGTGGGAAGTGGGACGCCGCCTCAACATGGCCTGACCAGTGGTGCCATGTCCGCACCCAGGATCCGAACCCTGGGCCACTGCAGCAGAGCGCGCGAACTTGACCACTGGCCATGGAGCCGGCCCCCAAAATATCAGTATCTTTTAAAGTGATTTTATTTTCACAAATTGATTGAAAAAGTTTTCGAAATGCGGTCATAGAGAAAGAAGGCAGTGCCATCAATCTCATCACATATTCAAGGTTATAGTTAATATTTTGGTCTATTTCTATGTTGTAAAGCAATACAGAACATCGTTCTAAGTAAGTAAGTAAATATTGATTGAATGCCAGCTTGGTTGCCTGGCTCTGTTTTATGTGATAGGTGTGTAGCAGAAAGCTACAGTGACAATAACAACAACAAAGCTTCCCTCCTTTGTGAAGCTTACATTCTAATGATCATCTTTAATGTTCAAATATGTACTTGGCTTCATTTAAAAAAACGTATCACACGAATTTCCATGTTATGACACAATTTTATAAGGGTGATTTCAATACATGCATTCCATTCCCTAAGATGGATACGTGGAAGAATTTTTTAAAACTGTTTGTCTATTACCCAGTACTGGATTTTACACAAGTCTTCAATAATAAAAATATTATTATAAATAAGTTGTATATTTGTCCATGATGTTATTTTATTCTAGATTTGTGTTTTATTCAACCGTAAGATGTTACCAGAAGTTGAATTACTGAGACTAAATGAACATATATTTTGAGGATCTGGATATAGTTTGATAGGTTGCTTATTCAAATGTCCCTGTTCAGGATTCTAATAGCAACACGTGAGTGTGCCCACCTCACCTTACACTGGTCTGGACTGAGTGTTATAGAATTATTCTTCAATTACTGCAGTTAAAAACTGCCACCCAGTGCTTTCTTTCTCTCTCTTTCTCTTTCTCTTTTTTCATTTTTTTTTTTCTGTATTAAGATCATCCTGTCTCCTGTTAATACCGGCTCCACACAATGTTGACAAAAGGGAAGTTATATTGTAGAAAAGAAACCATGTTGTGACTTTCAATGATGTCTGACTAACTGGCCCAGACAGGCTCTGTAGATTTTTGTGGCCCCTCCTAGCTGCTTTAAGATGATAACTTTGTTCTTCTGAGTTTCTTAGGAATGTGATGACCCCCGGGCAGAGAGCCTATGCTGATAGCTGTCTTCAATGACCACTGAAAGATCAGGGTATAGGGCATTGCTCCCGTCTTTGATGCATATCCAGCAGAAGAACGGATTATCAGGAACTGGGATCTGACATCTGTTCCCACTCAGAGATCAGATGGAGGCCCCACACAGAGATGAGACACCTCCCACTCCTGGAGACCAGCCCCAGTATATAACTGGCTTATAGTCTTTGTTCTATAAGATGGTTCTTTCAGACATTAGTTGGTCATCTTCCCACTTGCTAACAAGCTGTAATAAAAACCATTTCTCTCCACCACCTTGCCTCCTAACTATTGACATGTCTTGCAGTGAGCAGACGACCTGCCTTGGGTGCTAACACTACTGTTTTTGCTTTCTTCATTTAAAATTATCTGTTTATAAATTTTCTTTGTCTAATTAGCTATTGAAGTCTTCTTATTATAAATTGTAAGCTCTATGTACATAAAATGTTAATTGTGCACATTTTTTCAATGTGTTATATTCTTTCAATTATGACTACGTCCTGACACAGGAGTTACTACTCTTGTTATTGTTGTTACCGTATGACTCACAGCACGAGTGGTGTTTTCATGTCATCAAGTTTGATAATCTTCCAGTGTGCTGATTTCTAACCTGGAGAGTCATATTTTCTGTGATAATTTGCTGAATATTCTCAGCTTTACAAAATTTATTGTATTCACATTAAATCTGGAATCACTGTCAGTGTTAGCATGAGGTAAGAATCTGAGAAGATTTTTCCCTTTCAAATTCTAACTAATTCTCCCAGCACTTTTAATTTACTAATTTTGGTTAACTCATTGATTAATATGGTCTTTTATCATTGCAAAATTATTATCCAGTATAGGGAGAACCCTTTTTAAGCAGACATAATCCATATTTTAGTATTGCTTATATTTCAGCTGAATATTTTTCCTCTGAATATTTCATTCTCATTGATCATAGAGCGATAAGTGAGTAAAGGATGACTATCCAACCAGTCAGATGAATGAACGAGCCCTGACGCTTAGAGTAGGGGAGGCAGAGCACTTTAATCACCGTGCATCCATCTCTTCGATGTAGAAAAAAGACAATTATGAAACATTTAAAAGGCAAGATGTAATCAAGCACATGTGACGGCTGAACTCAAAGCTAATTTATTTTATTTGTTTATACATTTCTATAGCTTCTTCCATTTCAGAAGTCTTCTTAATATCTTTCATCACTTGTGATAAAGATTCTGATTCCAGTTTTGATGTTTGACTGCTGATAGCCTTCAAGCCTCACCATTGCCCTTTCCTCTTCTATCTGGGCAATCTGATAAGAAAGACTGAGTGTTCCTTCCTTGGTCACCAGTGAGAAGTTCAAAACACCCAAGTCCCACTGCAGAAGCTTTACACCAGCCGTGCCCCCCAATCACCAGAACACCTTAAGCCAGTCACCCCTCCCTTCTTTCTCAAACCATATTTGGATATGTTTGGAGGAAATATTTTCTTATCCTCTTAGTGCATATGTGACATCATCAATCTCAGCATCCAAACCGATTCTGGGATACATCCTGCCTCTGTGGGGTGACCACAACACACTCAATCTGATTTCTATAGTAATGATGCAGGTACGATTCTGATCTGTCAATTGGTAGCCCTGATTGCTGAATTTAAATCATTTTTCCAAGCAGTCAGCCTACTTTTCTTTTTTAAAATTTAAATGTAAATTTCAACTGAAGGGAAAATTATGATCACTAAATTGCCCAATAAGAATAAGTTTGTAGGTACTTCTTTCTTGAAGGAGAAAAAAAAGTCTGAGAAATTGTTTAGCTATTTCTTCTTTAGTACAAGGAAGAGATTGGTAATAACAGAAATAGTAGAAAATAGATATGAATGAGGTGAGAAAATGAGGAATATGTAGCCTGTAAACACACTGATGGATATCCAGAGAAATTGCATATAAGATGAACATAATCACAAAGAATTATTGGTGGTTTGAAAAAAACGAAGAAGATACTGACAATAATGTGTGTTTTACAATGCCTTTATGCAGAGAAGTGAGCAATAGGAAGAGGGAACAAAATGTTTTTGCAGGTCTATGAAATTTAAAAGCCTGGGCACATTACCTTAATGTATGCTGAAAATAATCTAAAGGAAAAAAATCTCATTTTCTTTCCCTTTTTTCTCCTTTTCTTTCCTTCTTTCTTTTAATTATTTCCCTGCTGTCTTCATTTTCACACGTATGGATCTTATTCCACTAGTGAGTAATAAGTAATAAGTAGTGAGTCCGCTTACTGGAAAATGCAATAAAATAATAAGATTTGCTGTCTTTGACTTGCTGCACTTTTCCTCAAAACTGTGTCCATTCTAAGTGATAAGGAATTTCAAAATTGAGAAATGAACTTTAAAACGACCTCTTATTATTATTGACCATATCACCCACAAATAGACAGGAGGAAGCCAAGTTCAAATCACAAGACCAATATTCATAAGCAGAGATCTGAATATAGCCAATAGAATTTCAACCAATCTCTCCTCTTTGAAAATCAGTTTTCAAAGATTAGCTCAAGGGACTTACCCCATATTTCTAGTCCTCATCTTCCACTCAGCATCAACGCTGACATGTCTGTCTAGAGTACATCTGGAGTACTTTTTACAGCTTTACTGAACAAATGGTGTCCTTTGCAGGAATCTTAGCTACAACACAATAAGTACGTTAACAGTAATCATGTAAGTAAAGAACGCCATAACTTACTCCAGGAGTTTTCCTGGTGCCACTACACATCAGCCAATTTTTAATTGGGAAAGGAGAACGTTTCTCTTCTCCTCTATTTTTCTTCCTATTTCTCGTTCTGAATCTTCTGTTTCTGTTAGTTTCTGGGGAACCAAAGCAGTGCTCTGCCGATGCTCGCATGACTCGTACAGTTGAGGTGAAGCAGCACTTCCGAAAGCTTGGTTCAGTGTTTTCCTCAAGACTGTAGTCCCTAAAATGCAAACACAAGTGTCTGATAGACTTAGGAGGCGAAGAAATTGAGGAGAGGTTGAGGTAAGAGAGAAATGTGAGAAAGAAGTGGCTGTACTAAAATTAACCTTGTCTTGTGATATAGTAGTTTTGCTATTGAGTCAAACTTAAGTTGACGGATTCTCTCCACTCTAGAGATCAGACAGTCCCTCCCTGCAAGACATTAGGAAGCTTGGCTGGCCGTAACATTATTTCAGACATTGTCTGCATTGTTTGGATCTTTGCATACTGTCAACATGGGTTGTGTGTGTGAATATATATACACACATATGTATCACAGAAATATACTGAAAAAAGTTACATATTTAGTTTTAGAAGTGTGTTCAATTATTTTCAAATATTTAATGAAATAAAGTCATAAAGTTGTCCAGTGGTTTCCATAAGAGGAGATAGTTTTTATTTTTGAAAAATTGTTTTTCAAATTTTGCTTTTTTCTTTAGATCCAAGGTAGGCTATAGAGAGAGAAGAGGATTGTATTTCCAAACTGTCACTTAGGTATTAGTCTGAGAATTATGATCTTGTAAAATAAAGGAACAAGAGGAAGTGATATGCAGAAAGTTCAAGAGAAAGAGTTTGCTTAAACAGCCACCTGCCTTGCTTTAGAGAAATTTTGAACCTTAGACTGGGAATTTGAGAGATGATTTTATCAATCTTACCTTGGGAACCCTCATTAACGTTCCTTCTCACACTGCACAAAAGGAGTTCTCATACCAATGTTCTGTTGGTTGTAGGAAAAAAAAAATACCATATCTTTGGAAGGATGGGTAAGATATTGTACGGGTTATTAAAATGTTCAACCTCTCATTGCATGATCTGACTTCTAAGAATGGAGCTAAAGAATATAGTGAGGGGGGAAAATAACGTAACATAAATGTCATAATGTTTCTTATATTAAAAAATATTTTTCATTCAAATCAGTTGAAATTTAGAAGATTGTCATGACATATTAAAATGTGATATAGCAAAGAAATGAAGGCCCTAAAATTTCACACATGCTACTTACAAACTATGTAAATATCTCTTTTTGAAGATAAAGACAAGAAGAGATAGAAATATATGTACAATGGAAATTGTGAAGACGTTATTTTAATAATACAACCTTTTGATTTTCTATAGTAATGTTTGTGTAATTTTAAATAAGTTCTTGTATTACTATAATTATATAAGTGATAAAAACTTATGTCACACATCAATTTGGTGACTGAGCAAGCTATCTTAGTTATTGAAGAGTTGTTCCCTGAAGAGACATGCAGGACGGCACAACTGTTTAGAGTATTTCTGACCAGGAAGATAACTTTTCCCTAAACCAAATATTTACGTGCATTCAAGTACAGATGTAGTTATGTATGTGATTAAAACTGGGCCAGTGAGAACACTTCCTTTGAGAAAAAGAAATTATCTTTGAGAGGGAGTTGGTTTATGTAAATTTAATCTAGGACTGCAGAATCCTGGGAGTAACTGACGAGGTCAAGAAAGCTCCAGAACCCTGGGCAATAGTCCAGTCCCAACAGTCATCTGGAGTAAAGGAAGCTTGGAAGTTGGACACCCATGATGTCTTAGAGAGTTAGAAGGGGGCTGGGGTCAGCCAAATATCTGAGTACCATGAAGAGACCAGGTACAGGATTGGTGCACCTGCCTTGAAAAGTCAGTTGCAATGAAACGCTTTTGAACGGAGAAGCATCTGGAAGTTCAGGATATCAGAGAAACTGCCTGCTGTTCTGGAAGTGAGTTTTGGGCACTCTCTCTTGGACAGAGATGGGGGCAGATTGAGCTAAGCTTCCTATGAGGAGGAAGGGAGTATAGAAAAGCCGGGTCACTTAGTGGACAAAGGCTGAGGTGGTCATTTTCCTTCCACAGGAGATCAACAACGCCTGAGGAAAGAGAACTTACAAATGACCAAATGACTGTTCTGTGGAGGCTCTGGGTCGCCACAGTTTTCCTGAGGTAACCGTGCCATGCATTTACTGTTTGCCTGAGTGATGGCTGCTGCCTTTTATGTTGGTTTCTTTTCTTTATTCATCGGTGATGATCTGGAAAGTGGAGAGCGGAACAAGAAATCCTGTAACCCTAAGGATTGCCTCAAATGCAGCCCAGAAAATTATTGCCTGATTGAGACTAGAATTTCTAACTTTTAAGACTGTATTGAAGTAAACATGGATATCAATTAATTCTTTCCGGTTAGGGCCAGCATAATGAAACCCACAATTATGTATCAAGGGGAAGAGGTTATAGATAAGATTCGTTTTATTCTGGTTTTGGATCATATCAAGATCATGAGGCTATTTTCTTAGAGGGAACTAAAATGCTTTACCTGAGGAGTGACTCTTAGAGGGAATGTGCTGGAACAAGAAGAGAAGCAAAAGAAAGTCACAGTGACTTGGGTGGGGGATGTGAAGGTATGGGAGCCAGGGGCACTTACTGGAAGCAGAAAAATCTAAGCAGTTAACTGTCAGAGGCAACATAACTGCCGGATGGGAGTTGAAAGTGTTAAGAGAGGGACAGAACGGAGCAGGCATAAGAGTTCCGGGGGCATCTGCCATGCTCATGAAGAAGCCCCACCATTTCCACTCCAGTTGGGAGCAGTGGTCTGACCAACAAGGTGATGTGATTTGGGTGAATCTGTTAACACTATGTCTGGGAAGGAAGAACGTTAGAACGAAATAAGGAAACCTCTCTCTTCCCTGCCATACCAGGCTTTCACCAAAGCTGAAGTCTGCAGGTGCTAGTCTCTAGCACGGTGCCTAATAATTGGTAAATATTCGATATCCTTGTGTGTACGTGTGTATCTGTCTGTATGTGTGTGTACTGAAACATAAAAATTCATTTTCCATTTATTTCTTCTCAGCTAACCTGCCTACAAGATGACTGCCATGCTGTATCTGCTGGAGGTAGTCTGATCAAAAACACCATAATTGTGGAGATGATTCTTCTTTTTATCTCATGTAATACCTATACCTTTCCTCTACCCAAATATTAAAGGGAGCACTTGCCTACAAATGTACATGTTATATGCAGGTCCAAATGGTAACGAGTATGCAGATAAGTTAGAGGCAGGATTTAATGCACAGGAAGAGAGGTTCTTGGTGTCCTGAGGGGCAATTCCCTCCTCCTTGTCTACTAGTCTGGGCTACACATCTTCAGCCCCCCAAAATGAGACCCATGTGGAGAAGGATGACATCGAGCAAAGAGCATAGGTGCAAATTCCTTCTCCCTCCAACACATCCTCAGCCACTCTCAGCTCGGAGGGTTAAACAGAGCCAGAAGACTTGCTTCGGTTGGCTGACACCACTGTCACCATGCCCATGTCAGTTCCTAGGAGGGGTGTATAGGAAGGAGAAAAGAAGGTGGCTCTCATTGCAAAACAGGTAAGGGCTTGAGGATTAAGAGGACACTGAACTGGGCTCAGCAAACTCCATGCTGCCAGTAGAGATGATACCGTGTCTTGAGTGGCCAAGGGAAAGTCACAGATTGCTTTACTCTGGTTTCCTGGAATACTGGAGTTTTCATGTGAATTACTAAGGAAAACACAGTTTTACCTAAGGAAGAAGCATTTCACAAACTTATCAAGGTCATCTTGAAGCTGAATCTTAGTACTTCGTATCCTTCATTAGTACCAAGAGTGCAAAAGGGGCATGCTAATAAGCAGAAGATATAAAAATGGGCTGTAGAGAGGAGCACATTAGAATATTTGACAAAGGATTTCAGAAGACCCAAGGATTATAGGGGCCAGGGGCTGTGGAAAACATGGCTGTGATGTACAGATGGGATTCTGGATAGGTAAATTCCTCGGATAAATCCAGGTGTTGTAAGGGATGCTAGGGTCAATATAGGGTAAAAATGTTGCTCAGGAATTCCATGTGGTGCCCCTTGTTCCCCAGACAGACTCTCAGCAGGCCCATTTCTTACATATATTGTGGCTATGGGGCAGGTTACTCTTGCTCCCTGGCTAGGTTAAATGCTGAGTAATTTTCAACAAAAAAAGAAGATTGCATAAAGGTCAAACTTAAAGGGTAAAATATAATAGAAAACCTTGCTACTTAGGCTAGGTGACGTATTGTATATCTGCTCTCACCCACTGTTGCAGTCATCTTACTAGAAGCTAAGCATTGGCCATCTGAAATTTCACCTAAGAATTTCTTTTAGGTTTGTGTCAAATGAGCCTTTTCCCCATTTGTTCTCTGGGTCAAGGCTTGAGATAGCGGTTTCTGCTCTCATTGCTGCACGGGCATCAGGTGCTTAAAGAAACAAAGTACAGGAGAAGTATTTATCTAATGGGGAATTAGGATAATGATGTTTGCGTACAGATGCCCAGGAATCACTCTCTCTCTAAAGGAACAGCAGGAATAGTAGAAACTACTTGGATGACCAATGATCAGACAGAGGAGAAAAACGGCCAGAGCAGACAGCAGGGAGATGGGAAAGGGTGGGAGGCAGCAGTTCTGGCAGAGAGAAGGAACATAGACATCTCTGGAGGAGAGGTAGGGAGAGCTGAGCTGTGACAGACTGAAGCAGAGGGTCATGGCCAGGCCCCCACACGCTCTTGATGGAAGGGCTGGGTCTAGCGCGCAGAGATGACATGGGCTGGCCTTTGCTAGTATCTTGGTAGGAGAAAAGCAAGAGAGCACTTCTGTCCAAATGGTATTCCTATGGATGAGCAAGTGAAAGTACAAAATGTGTCTTCTCTCTCCTCAGATAATGCACACATAGGAAATTAAACGGTAGTGAATGAATAATGATACAGCCCAGAAGAGAAAGTTGTAGAGAAGCGAAGAGAGGTCCAAGTGCTAAGCCAGCCATAGAGGAGATGCCCACCGGTGCTGGACAATTTGTAAGTCCTTCCCAAGATGGAAATCTAAGCTCTTCTAGAAATCTGATTTCAGCCCAGGCTGTGGCTCCTGCCACTGGTTAGAATGGCCCTCCCAGCTTGGGCATTTTTGTGCGAAATTATTGAGGCACTGGCTTCCTTATAGATTCCCATATCCACATGGAGTTGGTGGCCTATAGAAATGTATAGCTGCCACCGGCATTATTTCTGAGAATATTTGGTCTACGTATTTCTTAGGATCTCAGAAAACAGGTTCCCTGGAAATTTCAACTGGGTCATTGAGTGAAGAGTTATCTTCTGTGAATAACTGATACCCGTGGGGGAACTCAGGTACCACATGAAAATCCATGAACTTCCTTGATCTTAGACTTTTATCCCAACTTTGATAGTCCAAGTGTTTTGAGAAACAGTTACTGATAGTGGAAGCGAAAGGACTGGACGGTCTCTCCTCTTTCCATGAATACTTTATTCTCAGGAAGTGTCTTTCTGTCTCCTGCAGGGAGTCTCTGAGGATTTCTTAGAGATGGTCACTTAGAGGTTTGCCTGCATTATGCATACTGTCTGCATTAATAGCCTCTGTTATTGAGGCCTTGAAACCAGAATGTAGCTGGAATGTAACAGTGTGGAAACAGCAGCCTTGGGTTACAGACCCCTGAGCCCTCAGGCTGGCAAAGGCTTGAAGGAGCCCATCTTGTGGGTTTCCACTGCATTAGCCCTCAGCTGTGAGAGAGCCCTTGGTCTAACAAGAGGCAGAAGGGGCTGGGAGTTGATATTTCCTAGTTGTGTCTGTGGCTGCCTGGAGCCAGGAAGAAAGACATATTGCCTTCCATGGGAAGAAAAGCCCTAATGTCCCCAAATGGGAAGAGGGTAACCAACCTGCCTCAGGGCAAGAAGGCCATGATGTATTCCCGGGTCTGCTCAGGTCCAGAATTTGAGCTTATGAATGGGGCATCTCTAAGACAGGAGAAGGTGCAGCGAGAGGAAGAGAAAATCCATCCAACTCTGACAACAAAAATTCTGTTATTGGCTTCTGTAGGAGCCAATTCTCCTAAGTGTTAGAGATGCCAGAGTACCAGTCATTTACTGAGAAAGCATCAAATTTTTTAGAGTTCTGACGTCAACCAACTTCCTCTAAAATTTATTTCCTTAGTAACATGTTTTATCTTTGCAGATTTTGGAAACAGGGCTGAGAATGGGAATCTGATCATCCAGCAAAAAATCCTAATCTGTAAAGAGGCTCTCTCATCTTAGCCAAATCGAACTTTCTCTCTGGAAATCATAAGGGTTCAGAAGAGCAGAACACAAGCTCAGTGTTCAGCTCAAGAGCAGAACAAGAGCTGTGGAACCAGACACACTTGAACGAAAATTCAAATGCTTTTACTTACTAATTATTAGATCTTGTGTGATTTTCTCGTTTCCCCGTACCTCAGTGTTTTCATTTATAAAATGGAAATAATAGATACACGCACTTGTTGTAAAGTTTGTTACATATGTACCTAAAACACTTGGCACGGTGTATTGCATATAGTGCATTTCCAAAATGGTAGTTACTGTTTTATTATTAGTCCTAATGTGCTCTTCTGAGTATTGTTTCCAGAAACGGTGGTTATATGCCACAATTCTTTGATAATGTAAGGCGAGTTTTGAGGTGGCAAAAGGGGATGGTGAGATATCCAGGAATCATGTCAGATGACAAAACCTGAAGAACCTGGTAATGAGAGCCTTAAAGAAATAGAGACTGGGGGCCGGCCCGGTGGCATAGTTGTCAAGTGTGCTTGTTCCGCTTCTTGGTAGCCCGGGGTTCACCGATTAGGATCTCGGGTGCAGACATGGCACTGCTTGGCAAAAGCCATGCTGTGGTAGGCGTCCCACATACAAAGCAGAGGAAGATGGTCATGGATGTTAGCTCAGGGCCGGTCTTCCTCAGCAAAAAGAGGAGGATTGGCAGTAGTTAACTTAGGGCTAATCTTCCTCAAAAAAAAAAAAAAGAAATAGAGACTGAAGTCAGAAATGCTCTTGGTATGAATGCAGGATCCCCTCTTATTGGAGGATAGACACAAGAACAGAGGAAGTTGCAGTGAGTAGGATTTAGTAAAGAAATTCCACAGAATTGGTGATGTGGATAAGTGCCAGGTGATGAGCTCCCTGTCAATAACTGTTCACACACAGGCTGGAAGGCCGCATGAGGATATTCTTGAACTGAGTAAATATTACACATTGGTTTTTAAACCTTTTCCCTCATAGATTACATATAACAAATTCACATCAGGACAAACTGACAACCAAACACACCATCCAGGGATAATCAACATTTTAATTTAGATATGCTATATATTTTACAAATGAAAAGTCAAATCAGCCTGCACATATTTTATGATCCACTGTTAATTCACTGAATATAACGCCATATCAAGGGAATTTGACATTACTCACATGAATCAATTTAATTCCTTATTATATGGATGCATTTCATCACTGATTATTTAGTGCCTTCTATGTACAACCACTCTGTTAGAATGACACAGTCATGGTCCCTGTTCTCAAAGACCCTATATTCTGTTGTGGAAGGCTAAATATACAATAAGTTAAAAAATATTCTTGATTAGTTGTTCAGGTAGTGAAGATTAAAACCAAAATGAGATCCAGTGCACACACACTTGAGTGGCTATTATCCAAAGACAACACCAAGAGTGGGCAAAGATGGAGAGAAATTGAAGCCTTCAGGCTGGTGGGGATGTCAAATGGCCCAGAATCTTTGGAAAACATTTCGGCATTTTCTTAATTGAACATAGGCTTACCCTACAAACTTAACAATTCCAATTCTGGAAATCTACACAGAAGAAATGAAAGAACATGTTTACACCAAGACTAGCATGCCAACATTCATAAAATTATTCATTATAGCCCCAAACTGGAAACAATCCTAATGTCCATCGAATAATGAAAGGATAAAGAGTAGTACAGCCATATATAGGATACTGTTCAGCAATAAAAAGGAACAGACCCCTGATGCAAGCTACAACATTAAAAACACCCAAACAAATGAAAAAACACACGTATGATTCTGTATACATGAATTTTCCAGAAAAGGCAAACTTATAGAGGTAGACAAGTGCTTTCCTGGGGCTGTGGGTGTGAGCTGGGATTGGTGGCAAATGGGCTCAATGGAAGTTGTTGGGCTTAATATGTTTTAAAACTGTTTAGTGGTGATGGTTGTCCAACTCCACAAATTTACTTAAACACTGTACACTTACAGTAGAATAATTTTGTAGTACCTCTCTAAAAGCTGTTAGACTGATTTAAGAAAGAAAAAATACTCTGACAAATGCAACGAAGGAAATAATTTGACTGTTGTGACAAAGAACAAGCGGAAAGCTAAGGGGCGATTTAGAGACAGCGCTCAAGGAAGTCTCCCTTGCTGGGGAGGGGCCTTTAAGCAGAGGCTGAGCTCCAATTCAGAGGACGAGTAAGAGTTAGACTTGTTCGGAATTGGGCGAACGGCTTCCTGGCTCACCACATAAGTTCTGAGCACAAGTCTGCCCTGTACCAGTCAGCTATGTGACCCTAGGAAAGGGACCTAGCAGGCCACGTGCCTCTGAAGAGGAATAATAGGCATTCTTACACAGACAAAAATAATATGCACTTTCTGGCATATGGAAGAGAAATGTTAGGTATTATTAACCAATTATGGATTGCTGGTCTGTTGGAATATTTATGATGTTTTAATGAGTACTTTTACAGTTAAATCTATGCACATACTCCTGAGTCTTTCCTCAAGATAAATTCATAAAGGTAAGACTACAGTTCATACAAAATACATATTTTTAAGGTATTTGATACCTCTTGACAAATCAGGAAATGCCAATTCACGTTACCTAAGTATATGGAGAGTGGCAAGAACATTAACACATCTTTAACAAAATTTCTATTTTGACCTGCAAAGGCAGGGCCCGAATCTGATTCATCTTTTTATTCCCAAGATTATCTACAATAATGTTCTGCACACTGTTAAGTAGCTGTTCACTCCATGAGGGTCTGACTGAATTTTCCAGAGACAAGGATGATCTGATAATTGGGGACTTTCTTTGGTGACCAGAAATATGTAGGCAGTTTTACGAAGCCCTTAACATAGTTTCGTCCTAAGGTTTCATCCCTGAGGGAGGGGGATGAAGGTCAGACACTCCAGAGAAAATATCGGGATAGGAGCTGCAGAGGAGTGGCTCTGCTGAAAGGGCAATGTCTCCCTAAAACAAACTCGTGGATTCCCTATGAGTTTTCTTTTATCAGTCACAAATAGGGAGCCATTTTATGTTTTTGAGATAGTTTAGCAATGGGAAAGTGACAGAAAAGATGTCAGTGATAATTAGAATAATAAAATCACCAGTTGATAATGCATGAGAGCTCCTAATGTGTTAGATACAAATTTTGGGATGAATGAACACATTTTGCTGTTATCAGGTCCTCACGGTGTCTGTATAATGTTAGCCCGAAGCATAATTATGAAGATTGGAAACACGTCTTTTGTGTTCCAGAGTATATTTTTAATTACCTCCTCTGTCACAGGTGGTCCCTTTCTTATTCAGATGTATGCTGGCCTGCCACCCTTTCTCTTTCCTATCCTTTCCATCATGACTTACTCTCAGACAAGCAATTGATGTGATATTCTTTCTTCAGTATACTTCTAAATACTTGAACAGGAAGTTGACAGTGTATATATATATACATGTATACTAAACATGTGTGTGTTTATAAATATAAATGAATTAGATTACTGAGGCATATATATTATTATTATATATGAATTATATATTTTATTATATACACATTAATGTAAACATGTATATGAAGCTATACATATATATATACAAATGTGTGCATGTGTGCATATGTGTGTGTGTGGTTGAAGAAAGACATAAATGAAGAAAGATTTTTCTTTGATTTCACTTTCCTCTCTAAGAGCTTACTTGTTTTATTTTCAGAAATACTTTTTCAATGTCAAATGAAAACTCCGTAACTCATTATAAATGGTCAAATAAAAGATGGTAATAATATTCTGATGCAATAATATGTAAGTTTTACCTATCTTAACACTCTTTAAAATATTTTGAAAAACTAACTAAGGAATTGGCTGGTAAATATATTTTAACATAAAGCAAGAGAGCCATTATCAATGTTTCATATGAACCCACGGGCGAGGAGAACGCTGCACCCCTCTTCACAAGGACTTCTTCAAATATGTCATCTGCCTGGAAGGTCGAACAAAGTCAGTTTCAAAAAATCTTGATCTGATATATGCTTATAAAGAAGAGATGACAGTCCTCAGCAGTCACAGCAGTAACTTAATTTACTTGAGAGAGAGAGATAAATGACAGGTGGAGACAATTTCTGCCAAGCCTTGGAGACCTTGAGACAAAAGTGAAACTCTTCTTTATATAACCAAAGGTCAGATCCTTAGTACTTTTAAGAAGCCCTCCTTGATGGTCTCTTTTCGTTCTTGGTGTCAAAATGAGATTGAATAAGTCTTGGATTTTTTCTCAGTCTTAATGGAATCAGACCCTCAAGTAGATGAGGCCAAAAGAACAAGAAATATGAAACTGTGAATAGTTAGACTCGAATTATGGATTATTTAAAATAAGTTAAATATGTTTGTCTTTATTTTTATTACCCATTTTCAAGATTGGAAAATTTCTATAATCTTTGAAGGTATAATAGATTTGGTCAATTATTATAAAATTATTACTGCATATTATTCATTCTAAACTATGTTATTATTATGTGTCATTGTCTGCAATTATGGATCTTATAATTAAGTAGAATGCAGTAATCATTCAAATAATCTTAAAGACAATTATGCACCGAGGTACCTATTATGAAAGCTAAATACAGGATACTATGGACAACAGAGTGGGAATAGTCGTGCTATTGGTTTCAGGGAAATTATTTTTAAGGAAATGGAACTCAACAAAGAAGGGCAATATAGCTGGAGCGCAGGCAAGAAGAAAAGAGAATGTGTTAGGGCTGGCTTGGCACACACCACAGGCCACGGGAAGATTTTACTTTTTATCTAATGGGAGAAAATGCATTGACTTTTTGGCCATGTTTTAATAACATCTTTATGCATAAAAAAATGAATACTGATAGAGTAACAGTCGCCTTTGAAGCTCAGGAACTTTACAAAAGAAAATGATGCTTTAAGCAAAATGAATAATGTGGATGTTAATTACCGCTAATTAAAAAAAATTTGGTTCTGAATATGTCCAACTCTGCTTATTAAGTTCAAATCTCTATAAGGAATAGTAAGAGAAAAATAAAACCAGAGGTACAAAATCATCACAGGAAATAACCATAAAGGAAGTAGGAGAGTCCAGCAGGAGGTGTCCAGGAGTGACAGTCCTGAGGTATTAATTACCCAGATAAAAGAGATGGTCTTGAGAGCCTCAGTTTGTGCCCATATGATATTGTTATTCAAGTTATTTTCTTTCTTCTGAATTTCCATAGCATATATTTCAAATGTATAAAGTTTCTTTATCCACTTCTCCTTAAAGACCACCACTAAAGCACTGAAATTTTTCTTATTAGGAAGATGTGTGATAGCAGACAAAACTGGAATAACTTCGGCTTCAACAAAATCACTCACATTTAACTCTGCCTGTGCTTTGTCGCGATAGTCCCCTCCTATTATATAGACAATGATATGAATGGCCAGAAATGAACTCTGTGGTTACAGAATTTGGGGAGCCTCTCATTTCTCTTCCACCTTTTGCCCATATTTTCTTTTTCCCATAAATGTTCTGCTCTACTACCAGGTTCATTGCCAGTTACAGAGGTAGATTCCACAGACCAGCGTTTTTATGGCTTTTCAGCAGTGCCATTACAGTTACAAATACATGCTTGCAGGATTATGAAATGGCACTGGTGTGTGGTTACAGTTTTAAGAATGTATGTTCTTAAGAAGTCAGAAAATAGTCATTGCATTTTAATTGTGCACATTAAACATACCTATAATAACAACCTTTTATTGGCCAACTGCCATGTGCCAAGCTCTGGCTTCTATGATTTTATTGAATCTCTGTGATATAATAGTCCCGTTTTATCAACAAAGAAACAAGGGTCAGAGAGTTTATTTCACTTGCCTAAGTAAAGCAGTTATAAAGCCTAGATTCTAACCTAGGTTTGCCTGCTTTCATTGTTCAGTTCATCATATCTTTAAAATTCATTGTGCATTGCATAATTCCTTTGGTTCCACTTTATTTTCCATCAGGCTTATGTCTTTACCTCCCTTGCCATTTCTCACTTTCATTATTGCCTCTATTTTCTGTCTTTGTCTCTGAACACAGGTGTGAATAGATCTCCTAGACTTAGCCATCTGTATTGGGCATGATTTTCATTGTTACGAAAACATTTCCTTAACTCCTTGCACATCCCTAACTAGACTTGGTCATAGAACTACTTATGCCATTAAATAAATTTATCCAAAAATGTGCTTCATGGAACACTAGTCCAATGACGTGTTCCCTGAAAGTGGAATAAGTTTAGAAAATTCTGCTTCTTTTATCTCTTTCTTTATGTTGGGGTACTCCCAAGAAACATTAGCGTATTAAATTTTCATCGACTTTGTACAATAAAGCAATATTTTACCCATCTTGAAAAAAATCTTTAACCACAGGAAGAAATTGTTGATGAAAGGAACTCTTTCGTAGACTTCTATCTTTGCTCCCCTTACTGGTGCTCCCTTGCAATGTGCTCAGGGTTCACCAAGCTCACGTTGCTACATGAGTTGGAGTCTACAAACAGTTATTTAAAAAATATGCACACATATGTATATTCTTATATCTATGATTATACTCATTTTCCATGCATTGCTATGACTCACAAAGGTCCTATATAACCTTGGGAAATTGAACGTATAACATCCATTAGATTTCTACGTGCTCACATCCTATTCGCCTAGCAAATACTGGAATTTTAGATGCAACATATGATCTGTAAGTCATTTTGCCATTGATCTTACGTGACAACAAGTGAAAGCCATAATAATATTTAGCTTTTTATGAGATATTATCCTGATCATGCATGTTTTATAGAAGGGTATAAATTGTCATTTTTGAAAGAAGTATGATATGCCTAGGTTGCTACATATGAAACATGAAAAACTGTGAAAGGAACAAGAGGCAGTTCCATCTCTCAAGCATATTTGATTTCTGTAAATCATTGACATGAGAGTAAATCTGTCCTGGGAGCGTTATCAGAATAATTATTATTTTTATGTTTTTCTTTTGAAAATGGGAAGAAAATTACTAAAATATCAATAAACTACACCAACAGTCTAGGTGTTGATTGATTCAGAAACTGTTTACCTCTTTGCATAATTCTACTATCCAAGTAATTACTGCCTAAATACACACGAACTCAAATCCAAGATCCCACAGAGAGAATTATTGGTTTCCGTGACAAAAAGACAATGTGTAGCAGAGCATGACCAACTAGCTTTACTGCTTCCGGGCGATTGGTAGGGCATGACCATCTCTATGGGGACCTATGCAAAGCATGCACGTAAGTTCTATTGAATTTGTGACCAGTCACCCATAAGAGATAATTAAATATGTCTGAATATAGGGTGACCTGATCGTCCTATCAAACCTGGCTTTAGAGCAAACTGTAATTATGATGGCATTTACTGTACAGAAAGATGAATAAAAATACACTGGAGCGCTTGCTCACAGTGTTTTGGAGAGAAATATAAATAATTGAATCTAGGATGAGAATTAAATTTGCCCAGTCTACGGAAAGGCTCAAGACAAGATGCACTTAGGCAGTAATGTTGTTTAAGTAATTCATCTTTGGAAGTAATGGTCAAAGAGAGATTCTACTTATTCTAAGGGAAAGAAAAAAAGTCATCTTGATGAGTTAAGGTGGTCCTGTAACTGCTTTCAGCCAAATAGTTTTAATCCCATAGAAATGTCCACCAAGGTCTGGAGTAGAGAAACACTGAAGGTATGAGATGCTAGTAGAGACAAGGCCACCTCTCACTATGGTTATAAAGAGGAGATCTCTTTGTGGAATCTTGTCTTGATTTGTGCTGGAGGTTCTGTTATCATATACCATCCGTAGATAAGAACCATGTGGTCAGTGATTGATTTGAGCCAGGGAGCCTAATTTCTGGGCCCATCTTCACATATTTTGATTCAATATGTATTCATTATTCATGTGTATGCACACATATATAAATGTAAAATTTCCTTGTATGATATTGATAGTTTGATGTGGTACCTACTGGGTGATTACTTCAAACAACAGCAAATTTGTCTAATATAAATATATACTATAAAAGTTTCTATTATTTGATCACTGATTTCTGACAAGACTAAAACTGATCTTGTATTATCTTTTAAACTAAGTCAATACTTTATTTTCCTCGCTACATAAATATCAATTCTATTTATTGATCACCCATACCATCATCCAAACAGTATTTTTACTACCTTTTTTCATACATTCATTTAAAAAAAATGTTTACTACGTGCACACAAAATACCATATACTGCTGGGCATTTACCTTAATCAACTCTCCGCCTAATAGGAGACATGAAAATGTTCATAAATATTTATTTTACATTGAGATAAATGACATGAGAAAGTAATGCACATAGTGCTATGGGAGCAAAATAGACGAATGTTTAAATAAGACTGAGTAAAGTTTTCTAGAAAGAAAACCTTAAGCTCTATCCTGAAGAATAGATAGGCGGTAGCTCTAAGGAGAAGTCATCCTAGTGAAAAATTCCCAGGCAGCAGATAGGTTGTGGAAGAAAGGAAGCCTCCAACAGCATGGCTTGTTTGAAAACTGCAAGTACAGCTCTGAGTGGAGCGTGGAGGGAGAAAGACAGAATATTCGCTGTAACGTGATAGCACTATGCCAGTGGCAGGTTGAAATCTGTGAAGTAAAAATACTAGAAAGCATTTCGTTTAGCTTCATTTCAGCCAAATGTTTTTCAGAATTTCAATTTTAATTGAAATTATTAGTCACAGCTAATACATGGAATCATCCTACAAGCCTGAGCCAGGTCTGTGTGTCCACATGCCTTCCCTCTGCAGCACCTTCTCCCTCCATCTGTATTTTCATGACCGAATACGTACGGAGCAGAGATGCGCACAGAGTGCATTGGCTCATTCCACTCTGGTGCTCACTGAATTTTCTGTAGATTTTTTCTGTGATGAACATAGGGCTGAAGATCGGAAGATCATATTTCCAATTCCAGTCATTCAATCACCTGGCTGGGAGACTTTGAGCCCAAGTGTCTTCTTCTTGGCATTATGTAACTATGAGCAGGTGGTTACCAAAGTTGTTTGTTTGCATTGCATTCCTTTATTAAAATAAAATAACACATTGGGACCTAATATGTAAAAAACGTAAGAGCTAAACATCTCTGGTCAAAGCAGCATTGGAAGCTCATAAGCTTTGACCCTCCAAATGAGGGTCATCATCTCTGCCCTATGACGGTCATCAGCTCTGCACTGAACACAGTGTAATTTGAGCCACTTTCTCAGTACCGATAAAGCTCAGAAATACATGGGTAAAAAACCCCTTCAGCCAACTGCTTCCTGGAATGTCCTTTCACCCACAATCTAGAAGCTTCAATTCATTAATGCATGATTCTACATTCTCCATGCGCACAGCCTTCTCTATGGACTGTGACCTACAGCAATGCTCTCTCTGGAAAAGACCTCGGATACCATTGTTGTACCTCTGTTTTGTAATGAAGGGAAGTAACGTAACCAAGTTTATAAAAGTGATTTTAACACCTTTTCTTTCCACTTGAGAGTGTCCACATACTAGAAAGGTCAACACGCAGGATCCCGGTGGAAGAGCAATCATGCCTGTAATGTTTCTCTGACTTTTTTATCTCTCCTTCAAGCTCTCTCCTGTTTCCCCCGACTCGTCAATATCTGACGTCAGGCCCATCACAGACGGCACATCCTATGGATAAGTTTCCACGGTTTCTTCCACTTGAAACTGATCATTTCCGACTTCATTAATTATCAAAATCTTTAGCTAAGTGAACGAAAATTGCTTATCTTCCACATCTTTATCAACACTGTATTCTAAGAATATTTAATATTAGTTGATCTTAAGTATGGAATATTATTTCAATGCTTCTTTAATTTGCTTTCACATATGACTACTAAAAATGAACAAATTTTCTTATATTTATTGAGCACTTAGATTTTCTCTTTTGTAATTGACTACCCATGTTCTTGGGCTGATTCCTCAATACTTTGTAGGGGTTTTCTTTTTTAAATATAAATTTTGGATATTCGGTCTTTGTTATTCA
The DNA here is from genome assembly GCF_041296265.1 of Equus caballus. Classification (NCBI taxonomy): domain Eukaryota; kingdom Metazoa; phylum Chordata; class Mammalia; order Perissodactyla; family Equidae; genus Equus; species Equus caballus. The sequence continues at coordinate 61,418,763 of NC_091706.1, read as the reverse complement.
TTTTCATTGTGGCATTGTTTTTCTTCATGTTTGTGTCTATATTATATTTTAAGAAGGCAAGTTAGTAATTTTAATATGGTTAGATTATTTTCTTGTAATGTCTCTTAAAAGTTATGCTTACTTTTCCAATTTTGGTATTGAGTACTCTATCATATGCCATCTGTTTATTGATGTAAATTCTGTCATTTATCACATAGTATTGTCTGTTTATGTGTTTTTGTTATGTTCATTTGTCTATTAGTGTATCTAAGTGCTGTATCGCCCAGGGTTTGTTACTAATGATTTACTATAAATCTTGATATCTGATAAGGAACTCTCCCTGTCTCTTTTGGCTTTCATGAAAAACCCTGACTGGATTTTAATTGAAATTGCGTAGAATCCTAGATCAATTTTTGAAAGAATTATTATCTTTTAGATACTGTATCTTCCTATCCATGAGCATGTAGCATCTACTTATTCACTAGCCTTTTTATGTTTTTGTTTTGTTTTTTAATAATGCTTTGAAATTTTTACCAGAAAGTCCAGAGATATTATTTTAAAAAAAATTATTTCTAGGTAACATAGAGTTATTGTTGCTATTGAAAAAGGTACTTTTATTTTTTTGTTTGTTGTTAGTGCCAGCAAGTCGATTCTGACTCCTAGTGACCATGTGCACAGCAGAGCAGAACGCTGCCCTGTCTTTTGCGCCATCCTCTCATCTTCGGGCCCTGTATCAGACAGTGCCCTGCTGCTATTCCCAGGGTTTCATGGCCAACTTTTTCGGAAGTGGACGGCCAGGTCCTTCTTCCCAGCCTGTCTAGTCTGGAAGCTCTGCTGAAGCCTGTCCGCCATGGGTGACCCTGCTTGGATTTGAAATCCCAGTGGCACAGCTTTCAGCATCACAGCAACACACAACCACCACAGTGTGACGCCCCACAGGTAACTGATGTGGATCCCTGACCAGGAAATGAACCTGGGCCCTGGAGATGAGAGCACCAAGTCTTAACCACTAGACTACCAGGGCTGGCTATTTTTTGTTTTCTAGTATAACAAAATTTTTACAGTAATTTATAAAATCATATAGTATTTTATCTGCTTTTGTGTTTGAATGTTAGCAGATTTCCAGTGTTGATCCATACCTAAGTAATATATTTTGTTTTCATTATTGTTTATTTAAGATTTAAAAAATCTAAGAGAGAATGATTTCATCACCCCAGAAGATTCTTTCATGCTGTCAGTAAACAGCAGAGCTAACTATTATAACTACCGTACCGATTTTTACTATCACGTATTGGTTTTGCTGTGGTTGAAATTCAAATTAAAATATGAATACTCTATATATTCTTTTCTATCTTCCTCTTTTTGTTCAGCATGATACTTTTGGGATTCATCCATGTTATATATCTGTTGACTGATCTTTTATTTATTACTGTGTAGTAGAATGCCATTATGAATATATTATAAATTGTCTATCCTTTTCTTGGTGCATTTGGGTTCTTTCCAGATTTTATCTATATGAATAAACTTGCTATAAATATTTGTGCAAATATCTTTTGCTGGATTTGTGCACTAATTTTTCATAGGAGTGGTATGAATCATAGGGGATATGTATGTTTAGCTTTAGTAGATACTCCTAAGCATTTTTTTCAAAATCGATCAAGTTGATAATTTCATCAGCAATGTATGAAGATTCTAGTAGCACTACTTTCTCATCAATACATCATCTTGTCAGTTTTTTCTTAACTTTAGCCATTCTGGGGTGTGTTCTGTAATCTCCTTGTAATTTTAATCTTTCTCTCCTTGATGATTAATGACGTTGAATATCTTTTCAGGTGATATCGATCATTTAGATACACTCACTTGTAAAGTGCTTTTATGAAACTGCTCCATTTCTTAATTGTGTTCTTTGCCTTTTCTGCTACTTTCTAGGATTCTTCATATATTCTGGATACAGATCACTTTCAGATGTTTATATCTAGAATGTCTTCTGCCTTTCTGCGACTCGCCGATTTACTTTAAGGCTGATTTCTTTTGATGAGCAGAAGTTCCGTATTTTAATGAATGTACTATATGAATTACTTTCCTTTATGATTCATGTTTTATGTTTATTAATATTTAAAAAATATTTTGCTACTCCAAGCTCATCAAGATGTTCCCCTCAGTGTTGTTTTTTTATAGAATGTTGATTGTTTTAGTTTTATTATTAATCTGGTTAACCTGATAAAATCTGTAACCAACTTCAAGTTAATTTTTCCATATGGCATAAGATAGGATTAGGGTTCATTTATTTTTTCCCATATGGATATCCAATTGCTCCAGCACCACTCATAGGAAAAACTAAACACTTTTTGCATAATAAGTTTTGGTGACAACTTTGTCATCAGTCAAGAGTCTGTAAACATGTGGAGCTGTTCTGGACTTTAAATTCTGTTCCACGATCTACATGCCTATGGATGGGATAGTATTGTTGCTGTAGTGTTACGGTTACCTTGTCATTTTAGGTGATTTGCACAGTTTTTCTTGTTTCATGTGTTGGGAGCTTCCTTTTTGTCTGATATGTGTATTTTAAAGTACTAAATTTGTCCCTCAGAATTGCTTTATCTATATCCCACAAATTTTGTTATACTATAATTTCATAATTTTCATCTCAACATATTTTCTAATATTCATTGGAATTTTACTTTGTCCTGTGGATTATTTAGTAGTTAGTTGCTTTGTTAACAAATACTTGGGGGTTTTCTAATCATCTATCATTATTGAGTGTTAAGTTATTTGTAGAAATGGTTAGAGAATATATACTTCATTATTTCTTAACTAAAATTTATTGAAAATTGCTTTATGGCCTATAATATACATTATTGTGCTAGACATGTTGGGATCATATAAAAAGAATGTGTATTTTACAGTTATTTGTTTGGCATTCCCTATATAGCAAGTAAATAAATTTGCTTAGCAATGTTGTCAAAATCTTTTAAATTCTTACTTTTCTCCCCCTACCAAAAGAAGCATGTTAAAAATCTCTAGCATGATTTTTATTTTGTGTCTTTCTCTCTTTATTTCTGTTAATTTTTACTTTATATAATTTGAAGCTATGTTATGTGCCTCAAAATTTAAGATGGTCATATCATTCTGTTGACTATTTTATCATTGTAAAACATTCTGCTTTATCATTCATAATACTTCTTGCCTTAAACCTTACCTGAAATTAAGAGAGGCACTCCGGTTTATTTTTGGTATATATTTTTCCACTGTTGTACTTTCTTTGGTCATTTTTGGGTTTGTATTTAAAATGGGTTTTGGGGGACTCCTCATATTTTGGCCGTGTCTTAAAGTTTACTTGATTCAGTATTAACACAATCACACTATCTTCTCTTGGGTTAGTTTTTTCATGGTGTTTTTTCAATTATTTTACTTTCAACCTATCATTTTAAAGTTGTTTCTTAGAAACAGCATATAATTAGATTTCTTTCTCTCTCTCTCTCTGTCTACCTTATCTTCGTCTTTTAATTGGAACATTTGGTCCATTCATATTTCAGGTTATTATTGCTATAGTTGGGTTTAAGTTTACCACCTTGCTATTTGTTTCCTATTTGTCACATCTGTTCCTCATTCCTTGATTCCTTATTTCCTGTATTCTTTTATATTAATCAAATTTTTTCTTAGTGTTCTGTTTGACCATCTCTATTAGCATTTTGGTAATATATTTTTTCTATCTCTAACTAGTGCTTTCTCCTATTATTTTAAAATTTGTTAAATTATTGCTGACTTATCTTAAACTAGTACTTTTGTCTCATCCCAAACAATACAAGAAACTTGCAATAATGTAAATTCCTGTATCCTTTTAGTTTTTTTCTCCCAACTGTTGTTGCATATTTTACTTCTGCATGTGTTAGAAACCTCTCCGATATTGTCATTATGGTTGCTTTGTGCATTCGATTGCCTTTTATTTTTATTCACTTATTGCCCTTTCTTGAGGTGTTCCTTTCTTCTTGCACTGTGGACTCAAGTCCAGAATTAGTTTTCCTCAGCATAGTGAAATACTTTCAGTATTTCTTGTAGTTCAATTTGCTGGCAAAAAGTTTTCTCAGCTTTGTTTTCTTGAGAATATCTTTGTTCAACTCCATCTTTGAAAGAAATATTTTAACTGTGTAATATGTTGGCAGGTTATTTCCTTAATTTTGTATGTTCAATGTGTTACATTGTTGTATATATAGTACGTAAGAAACTATTTCATTTAGAAAATTATATCCCCATATATTTTTCAATACATGTCATTTTATATATGTAGTATAACTTCCAAATTCAATTAAATTTGATTGGCAGTAATCTGAAGAAAGATAAAACTGAAAAACTGAAGGAAAGACTTATTCAATATTTAAAATATATATTAAAGATTGCAACATTTCTTAAAATAAACTTCTAAAAACATCGTTTAGCAATCTTTGTTGAAAAGAATTTCCTTTAGGGCCAGCAGGATCATATCATAAGCAAGCTGTAGAACAAGCAGGCAATTGAAATGGTTTTGGAAATTCACTCTACAATTATCCTAAAGAAATGTAAGCCAGACCCTGTTCATTTCCTCTCTAAACATATAATTTAATAATTTTGTAAATTATAGCATGTCATCATAAAAATAACAAACGCATTATCTGAATATTATGAGTGAACAAAATTTGAAGTGGGATAACAATTAAGAACCAGACATAAATTCCTTTTCAGACACATTCACATGTGGTCATGATTTATTTCCATCTTTACTGACTGTGTTTATGTTCTCTGGTCAAGTCTTCCTCTTTGACTATGGAAATGATGGCAGATATTGCTGCAGAAATTTATGGCAAATAAAGGATGGTTTAACTTAATGTCATTTTAATCGAAGACACAATTTATGTTTAATGGAATTAAACTTTTACACTCACCCATACAAAAATATTTTGTTTAAAAGTGAGGATAATGTAAAGTGTACAACCAGGAATTTCTAAAATATTTTTTAGCAGAGTTTAAATAATAATATTCTTTATTAAATGTGTTTTGAATTATTCATTTGAATTATTCGTTCTGTATTTTTTCTGGAGTTGGGGAAAGTGGGCATGGGAATCAACGTTAAGAAAAGTCAATATTAACTAAAAGTCATTGAAAGAGGCATAAACGTAAAGACAGAATTTCAAAGCAGGTCTCTGTTCTAACTGTTCTATGCTGTCCCCAGTGCTAATTCCTATAGTTTGCCGCTGTTGTCTGGTTTCTTTTGTTTTTATCAATTACCATATTTCACACTTCAAGGGATCTTTTTCTTTTTTTCCCTTTCCTTGATGAGCATCTGTTTGGGTAATCCCTCTCCCATCCAAATTCCTCATTGAATTTTCTTAATTCTCAGGATAAAATTCTATCTCCTTTGTGATCCTCTCTACCAGATTTTTCATTTCTCATTCTCATACCATGCTGCCTTGACACCACGACTTCCTTTCTTCTTTAGCTAATGACAGCTCATCCTTCAAGATCCAATCACAAACCCCCCTCTTCTGTCTCTCTGACACTCTTGCTGGCTGACATTCATTGTGCCCTGTGTACCCTTTTCACAGCTCTGTCACAGTGCTGGGCAACAGTATGAAGACTTCTAATATCTGTCTGTCTTCCACTTACTATGTGAGCAGTTTTAGTCCAGGAATTGTGCTTATTTAGTGCAGCAATTGTGAGATATGTGTGTGTGTATATATATATACACATACATGTACACACATATATACATATATACGTAGCTTTTAGGGCATTACTAGTGGGTTCCTTAGTTTTATTTTTCTTGAAATAATAGCTTTATTAACATACAATTCGCATGCCACAAAATTCAAACATTTAAAAGGTAAACCTCCATGGTTTTCAGTATATTTACAGATTATAAAACCATCACCACTATCTAATTACAGAACATAATCATCGCCCCAAAAGAAACCCTATACCCACTAGAGTTCACCACCTATTTCTCCTTTCCTCCAGCCCCAGCAATGACTCATCTACTTTCTGTTTTCCATGTATTTGTCTCCTCTGGATGTTTAATATAAATCGAATCATACAGCATGTGGTCTTTTGTGACAAGCGTCTTTCAGGTAGCATTAGGTTTTCAGAGTTCCTCCATTCTGTGACATGAATCAGTGTGCCATTCCTTTTTGTTGCCAAATAATGTTTCTTTATAAGGATATACACGTGTTGTTTATCCACTCATGAGTTGATGGGCATTTGTGTTGTTTCCATTTTTTGTCTGTTGTGAATGGTCCCACTGCAGACATTTCTGTAGAAGTTTTTCTTGTAGATATATTTTTTTCATTTCTCTTGGGCAGATGCCTAGGAGTGTTATTGCTGAGACATAGTAACTCTAGGCTTATCATTTTGAGGAAAAGCCCAATTGTTTTCCCAAGTGGGTGCACCATTTTACAATCCCATCAACTATGTCTAAGAGTTTCAATTACTCCCCAGACTCAACCAAACTTTCTATTTTCTATATTTGTTTTTTTAAAAAAAAACTTAACCAGCTTAGTGGGTGTGAAGTGGTATCCCTTTGTGGTTTTGATTTGCTTTTCCCTAATGTCTAATGACGTTGAGCATATTTTCATGTGTTTATGGTCAATTTGTGTGCTTTCTTTGAAGAAATGTCTATTCACAACTTTTGCTGGTTTTAAAATTATTTTTCTTTGTATTGTTGAATGGTTGGTGTTCTTTAAATATTCTAGACACAAATTTCTTCCCAAATATAAGATTTGCAAATATTTTATCCCATTCCTGTGTTGACTTTGCACTGTCTTAAGGGTATCTTTTGAGGTGCAAAATTTTAAATTTTGATGAAGTAGGAGTTATCTATTTTCTTTTATCACTTGTGTTTTTGGTGTCATATCTAAGACATTTCCTAACCTAAGATCACAAATATTTACTCCTGTTTTCTCCTAAGAGTTTTATAGTTTTCGCACTTACATTTAGGTCTTTGATCCATTTTGAATTTTTGTGTGTGTTGTATGAGGTAGGGGTCCACTTCTTTCTCACGCAGGTATCCAGATATTAAGCACCATTTTGTTTTTCTCCCCAAAGCCCCACTACGTAGTTGTAAATCCTAGTTTTAAGTCATTTTATTTCTTCTCTGTGGGATGCTGCCTCAGCATGGCTTGATGACCCATATGTAGGTCTATGCCCAGGATCTGAACTGGCTAAACCTGGGCCGCTGAAGCACAACACATGAATTTAACCATTTGGTCAGGAGGCTGGCCCCTCAAGCGCTATTTTCTTTTTGGTAGGAAGATTAGCCCTGAGCTAACAACTGCCATCAATCCTCCTCTTTTTGCTCAGGAAGATTTGCCCTGAGCTAACATCCATGCCCATCTTCCTCTACTTTACATGTGGGATGCCCGCCACAGCATGGCTTGATAAGCAGTGTGTAGCTCCACTCCTGGGATCTGAACCAGAGAACCTCAGGCCACAGAAGCAGAGCACACGAACTTAGCTGCTATGTCACCGGGCCAGCCCCACAAGCACCATTTTGGAAAAGACTATTTTTTCCACCATAGAATTGCCTTGCCCTCTTTATGGATGATCAATTGATGATACACATAGTAGTTTAGTTAGGACTCTCAATTCTACATGTTATTAGTATTCTCATTTCCCTATGCTAGGATCAGACTGTCTTGATTACTGTAAATAGTAACTAAATTTTGAATCTAAGTAGGCAAATTATGAAATAGGAAAGTATGAGCTCCAAATTTGTTCTTGTGGAAAATTGTTCTGGCTGTTCTGGCTCCCTTGCATTTCCAGAGGAATTTCAGGATCATCTTTTCAATTACCACAAAGTGAAAGGTGGAGTTTTAATAGAGATTGAGTGGAGCCTGTAGACCAACTTCAGAAGAATTGCCACCTTGACAGTAAACCTTCTGATCCATAAACATGGAAAGTCTTATGATTTATTTAATCTCCACTGGTACCATAAAACTGTGTTTTTTAGTTTTCAAATTAAAAAAGTTGCACTTATTTGTTAAATTTATTCCTAATTATTTTATTGTTTTAGATGTTATTTTAAATGGAATTGTTTTACCTTCATTTTCAAATTATTATATGTGGGTGTGTATAAATACCATTTATTTTTGCATATTGATCTTGTATCTTGTAACCTTGCAGAACTTGTTTATTACATCTAGAAGATTCTTTTTGGGATTCCTTTGGATTTTCTATACACGAGATGATATCCTTAATGGAGAGAGAGTTTTAATTTTTCCTTTCATCCGAGTACTTTATATTTCTTGTTTTTGCCTAATTCCTTTGCCCAACCTCCAGTTCAGTGTTGAATAGCAATGGCAAGAAGGCCTGCATCTTTGTCGTCTTCCTGATCTTGTACATCGTTAAGTATCATTTTAGCTGTGGGTTGTTTATTTGTTTGTTTTTGTAGATTTTCATTATCAAGTTGAGGAAGTTCTTTTCTATTCTTAATTTTTTAAGTGTGTTTATCTTGAAAGAGTGTTACTTTTCTCTAATAGTTTTTCTTCATCTTTTGAGATGATTATGTGCTTTTTCTGCTTTATTCTATTTTTATGGTGTAGTACATTGATTGATTTGGGGATGTTAAACCAACTTTTATTCCTGAGATAAATCACACTTGGTAAGGTTATATAATCATTTTTATATTTTGTTCGGGTTTTTTTTCTAGTTGTGCTATATTTTTTTAAATTTCTAATCTAAGCTCATAAGGAATATTGGTCTGCAGTTTAGTTTACTTTTGTTTTATTTTTGTGATGTCTTGTCTTATTTTAATATCAAAGTAATAATGACCTCACACAGGGAGTTAGGAAGTATTTCCACCTCTTTGATATTTTTGGATAATTTGTGAAAAATTGATGTTAATTCTTTCTTAAATTTTGATAAAATTCATCAGTTCAGCTGCTTTTAATAAGCACAGATGAGTAAACAAACAAACAAACAAAGCTCTTAATCTCTGGAGCATGCTGTAGCCCAGTCAATTCTATCACCATGTTCAACACCTTCAATTACAAGTGAAGTGACAGATTTTGAGGTCAGATTGTCCTCACTATGCTCCTGGCAAGAGAATGCCAGAAAAATTACTCTCGCGTGGGTAGGTCAGAACAGTTTCATGCTCCTGTGCTGCTAACATGAGCCATTGTGCCCTTAGACATCTTGAGACCCTGGGGCATCACTGGGGCTCGTAGTTGCTAAAGCTGAGACAAAGTTTTAGTATGAGTATTGGAGACTGATCGTGCTATAAAGATGACCCACCAGGAATGTGGATAGCTACATAAATTACCATGTGCACAAAAGCATATTGCATCTGGTCTGCTCTATGACTACAATGCACACATGGGTGGAAGAGTTTCTAGGGCCGTGTCAAAGGGAAACCTGGTTTTGTTTTTATTAGGAAGTAGATGTATTATTCAAGGATGAAACATATTAGGGGGTCTGATTAATGAAGTTGCAAATCCAAAGAATCACTTGGCTGGAGAAGACATTGTAACTGTAAGGTGAAGGAGGTCAGGAACGTGATGGGCAGGAATGTGTTGAAGTACAGATGGATGGCAGTATGATTAGGAAATCGTGTGTTGAATATTTTGTAACAAACAAAAATATTTTCCCAAGTAATATTGTTGGAGAAATTTGGTAATGAAGAAACATCTGTCTGGGTAGAGCAGGGACAATGTATAGGCAGTTCAAGCTGGTGGGTTGGACACCTCCCACTGGCGTCACTTGGAAGGACGACAGTGCTGTATTTTGGTCCTAAAGATGTCCATCTGCAAATAGGCATGAACCGTGTGCCAAAAGAAGGTGCTCTGGATCTAGTTGGGAAAATAATACTGATAATAACTAAGGCATTGGTTTAATTATCTATCACTGCATAAGAAATTGCCCCCAAAACTTAGTTGCTTAAAACAATAAACTTTCAGTGTCTCAGATTACCTATCAATCAGGAGTTCAAAACCAGCTTGACTGGGTGTATGCATGGCTCCCTCCCATCCCACTATTGACAGGACACTTCACTTCCTTATTGGACGCTGACAGGAGGCCTTAGTTCCTTGCCATTTGGGTCCCTCTATAGGGCTGCCTGAGTGTCCTCATTACACAGCAGCTGGCTTCCCTCAGAGCATGTGATCCAACAGAGACAGAGATGAAAACTAGAATGCCTCTAATGACCTAGCCTAAGAAACCAGAATTTGTCATTTCTACAATTCTGTTCATTAGAAGCAAGTCACTACATCTGGCCATACTCAAGGGTAGGGGAATTAGGCTCCACTCAATTGTCAAAGGATCATCAAATAATTTGAGTACCTGCTTTTAAACCACTACACCTATATTAAGCACCTACTATGGGTGAGGCACAGTTCTAAGCATTTTACCCTATAGTAACTCATTTAATCTTTACAAAATCCTATTATTAGATGTTAACACCACTTTAACTTTACATATAAGGAAGTTATCCTTTGAGAATATACGTTAATTTTGAACGTCACACAATAACACCAGCATTGTTACCCCAGACAATCTGGCACCTGAATCCATGTGTTAATACGACACTATTCAGTCTCTCCAAGATAGCATGACCAAGTTTACCTTCCAAAGTAAGAAAACTATTGAGAATGTCTGTGTAGGGGCCAGCCTGGTGGCATAGTGGTTAAGTTCACACGTCCTGGTTTGGGAGCCCGGGGTTTGTGAGTTTGGATGCCAGGTGCAGACCTATGCATCACTCATCAATCCATGCTGTGGTGGCATCCCACATACAAAATAGAAGAAGATGGGCACAGATGTTAGCTCAGGGCCAATCTTCCTCAGCAAAAAGAGGAAGGTTAGCAACAGATGTTAGCTCAGGGCTAATCTTCTTCACCAAACAAAAAAAGTGTGCATAGATTGTCTACACACAGTGAGACATGAGATGTCAGGGAAAGGAAGGCTGCAGCTTCACTTGCATGCTACAAACTTGATTTTCATTGGTCAACAATGAGACAGATCTGAATCTGACTCTGGCTTCAAGCCTTTGGGACCTAGAGCTGAGTAAAACTGGGATTTGCACGGATTATCAATCATTCTCTTATTTGCCATATGTACCAGCAAGTAGTACCAGTGATTTAAGAGGCAATGGGAGACAATTTTGTCTCATTTGTAAATGAAAGAGTGTACAAGCCAAGGTCTTCAGGACGTGAAGAAATCTGAAAACACTATTTCTACATAATAGATAATAGAATTTCAAAGCATACAAATCTGTGGTCGGAATATGAGCCTCTTAGAAATTTCCTTGTTTGGGGTTTGACTGTCAGCTCAGATTTGTAAAGCATTCTTCTCTGATGACATGCTTTTCACTGCGAATTTTTCTATTCATTCAAACTCTTTTGGTTGTAGAATTGAAATGAGCCTCTATTATGAAAATGAAGTGTCATAATTTTTAATCAGTATGGATCACCTCTGGGGCTGTTCTCATGAATGACCATGAAAGGGAGAGGAGGATAACGAAAGAGCAATCATAAAAATCCTGATAACATCTTAAGGGCTGCAGTTTAAGCTTTGAATAGTCACAATAACCTTTTGACACTTGTCATTCCATATTCCAAAAGCATTTGCCTTTGCGAGAGAAGTCAAACTTGCAGCTTTGGTGGTTGGGATAATGGCACATCAGTAATCAATTAGTTCTACTTATTAATCCTCATTAGGCTTTCCATAATCTATTGACTGTGGTAATAATAAAAAAGTAATAATAATAACAGAAGATAGCAAAACTTTTACATCATCAATGGGGTGAGGCATAAAGATATTATCTGTTACTTAGCACTATATTTCATTCATAATAAATTGAGAAAATTATTTTATTTTTATGAAAAAAGGAACAGAGAACAGTGAAATTAGTGGTGTAAAAGTATGGACTTTAGAGTCACAAGAACGCAGGATAAAATCGCAGTACCATAGCTCTATAATTTTGAAATTTCATCAACCATATCAAACTGATTCTGAATAAACTATACTTTTGTTTTATTTATTTTTTTTTTTGACAAAGACTGGCCCTGAGCTAACATCCATGTCCATCTTCCTCTACATTATATGTAGGATGCCTGCCACACCATGGCTTGACAAGTGTTGCATAGGTCCACATCCAGGATCCGAACCAGCAAACCCTGGGCCACTAAAGCAGAACGTGTGAACTTAACTGCTGCACCACTGGGCTGGCCCCTAAGTTGTAGTTTTAAAATGCCTCCTTCACAGCTTTCTCATGAGGATTAAATGACAAATTTCACAAAACCTGTTTAGAAAAGGACTTGGTATGGTATTTACGCTAGATAGCAACTATTAACGCCATTGTCACTGGCCAGATAACTTTAATGAAAAAGTCACATTTACTATCGAGCGTATTTGAAATAACAAAAATGATGATGTTTCATCTTAAGGGAGTGTAAGATTAAAAAGTATTAACTTGTGTAGTTAGAAATGTCTTGACACAGAACATTCAACACATGGTAGACAGTATTATAATCAAAAGCAATATCATTGACAAATCCAGAGATAATGCCTATTATATTTTTTCCCTCATATACATGTACATACATAAAGATTCTGAATAACTTAAGTCAAATTTCTGTTACTATATGCAGTTTTTAAGTGTTCATTTTTATGTGTAATGTGAGAATTTTACCATATCATTAAATTTCCTTTATGTGTATATCTCGTAAGTTTTACATAATATCCTATTTGAAATATGCATCATGATTTACTTTAAGTTTTACAATGCAAATGGCTTTAAAGAGTTTTTGGACAAAGCGAGTACTCAAAAATTAGCAGACATATATAGAAAATTTTAAATGAGCATTTAGAAAAAAAGCAAGTATGGCAGTTAGCGCATCAAACTGAAAGGGGATCAAATAGACAAAAAGGAAACTAATTTTTTTAATAGGAAATGTAAGGAAAAGCTATTAAAAAATCTGACTACTGAATTTGCAAAACCAGGATAAAGCACAGTATAAGAATGCAATATTATAATCCAATATTCCTTATTAATATCAACAATAAAATCCTATATGAAATATTAATAAAAACAATGCAGTAACATAACAAATAATAATATACTATAGTCAAGTAGAATTTGCAGCTGTGATTCAACAATTGTTAAACATCTAAAATCTGTATATATTTTTCAGTTTGTTATCTGGTCAAAAGTGAAAAGAAAAAATAAGATTATTTCAACAGATGCCAAAAATAAATTTGATAAAATTCAGTATTTCTTTTTTATAAAATTGTTATTAGAATAAAAAATATATTTATATACGATGATTTACACATTTATCATGCTGCCACATCTGACATGTTCATCATTTGATTACTTGTAACTAGCACAATACTTGACACACATGCGAATATCTTGCAGTTCCATTGAAGAGCAGACAAAACAGTCATCATTATTATCGTGTAACATTGTTCTGGATACTATAGTCAACACAGATCAGAGAAATGGATGATATAAAACTTTTAAATGAATAAAATAAATCAAAATTTGTCAATGATAGAATAACTGGAATAGTCGTGAACTAGCAAAACATTATTAGAAGTAATATAAAAATTATTTGTATAAATCAAAATTTCATAATTTACATATAAAAAGGAACATCATATTTACAATGGAAATTTGTTAAGTGCTTATATTATGAAAACTCTCAATTCTTGTAAGTGTGAACCATGTAAATATGGACTGCCACACCTTGATTTAGGATAGAACAATTTATTGCTAAAATATTTCACTACTCTGAGAAGTAAATTTTAACTCATTGTAGTTTCATTTGGCAGATAACCTAATTATAAAGGTCAGTATGATGCTGGAAATGAAAGAATATTCAGAAAAAAATAAATAGAAAAAAATTATATGTCACTATAGTATGTGACTTATATAATTAAAAAAATACAATATATTGGTATGGTGAAACAGGACAATTAATGAAAGAGAATAGAACGTCTAGTTGGACAAACATATTAAGTTTTAATCTGTAATGGATCTGGCATTTCAGTTTAGAAAGGGAAATGCGGATTATTCAATGAATAATACTGAGAGCAATCTAGAAGGAAAACAACTAGATTGGATCAGTATTGATAACAAAAATATTTTCCAGAGAAGTCAAAGATTTGCTTTAATGGACTGAAACTAAATTGGATAAAATACTTACTATTAATGTTGGGATGATGAAGCACTCTCTAAGAAAGAACACCAGAAGCACTAAACAGCCAAATTGGTACATTTGACTACATAAAAATAAAAACGAATCTTAGCACTCTACTTCTGGGAAGTAGACATATTTCTCCCTATAACTCGCACTAAGTCAAAATCAGAATAAACAAACACTTGGACAGAGATCTACTCCCAGCTCACGAGGGCTCCACAGACCAGTCATCAATGCAACTTGTGAACAATATGTGCATTATGTTATATACATATAACAACCGTTACATATATAACAACAATAAATACAAAATTATGTATAAATATATGTAACTTTACATATTCACATATATTCATTTATAAGTAACAACATATTTATAATAATAGATTTGTTTATATTAATAATATATTTATTTTATGTCATTCTCATATAAAATATATGTAAATATATCATTATTTATATTCCTATGTTTAAATATATAAAATTACATATAACAACAATTATACATGTAAAATAACCATTTGTAGCCTCTGAAAATGCTCCAAAGAGCATATATCAAGTGAATAAATATTCAAGAAAATGTATGAAAATTCACTAAGATCAAGAGTTTGTAGTATTTGAACTAAGCTCAGCAAGGCAGAAATTCCACTGGAGACTGGTACGGCAAAGAACACTGGGCTCTCTCTACCCCTGGCTCCGTGTCAGAGGATTATCTTCCCAGTGGGAAATTTCTCATTCAGCATTTCTCATCCTGTCCCCAGCTACCCATCGCCTAGGCTGCGTTCCGAGTGAGTGAATCTGAGAGGCAGGGCTACCTTTCTCTATTCAGGGCCCATTTGTGTAACAGAGGCTCTATCTTGAGCATGAAACCACTGAGAATACACTCTTGCCCTAGCTTGTAAATTAGTGGTCCCACACCAGGTGAAGCAATCCAGTAAGAATTCAGGCTACTGCCCCCCTCCACCAAGTGTTCAGTTTCCAGGTCAGGGGTGTCAGTCAGAGACAACCATGCTATTGCACCCCCTCCTAGATTCTTGGTCCAGGAATTTTGCATGGAGGGAGAAGCAAGCAGTTAAATACATAGCTCCTAATTTCCCTTTGAAGGAACTGAGTTCATTAACAAAAGAGCATGGAAAAGCTAATGTCTAAGGGTGCTCTCAAAAACAGTGGAGGTTGTTGTGAGGGGTGGCAGTTGGGAAATTTGTGGATTCAGTAAACTGATAAATTGCACATGCTAATGCATATTAAATTGTAGGCTGGCTAGTTTGCTGAAGAGAGCTACAGAGGGAAGTGGGTAAAAGACACATGGTAAACAAAATTTCAAGATGGCAGATATAAATCTAACTATATTAATAATAACATTAAATGTGAAAGGATTAAACAATCCAACAAAAGGTAGAGATTGTCAGAGTGGGAAAAAACCCAACAAGATCCAAATGCGTACTATCTATAGAAGACATGCTTTATATTCAAAGATACAAATAGGCTGAAAGTTAAATAATGAAAAAAATTATATTATGTGAACAGTAATTACTAGAAAACTGGAACAGTTATACTGATATCAGACAAAATAAACTTTATTTTTATTTATTTATTTTTTTTGCTAAGGAAGATTTGCCCTGAGCTAACATCTGCTACCAATCTTCCTCTTTTTTTTGGTATGCGAACCACCACCACAGCATGGCCACTAACAGACAAGTGGTATAGGTCTGTACCCAGGAACTGAACCTGGGCCGCTGAACCAGAGTGCACCAAAGTTAACCACTAGGGTTGGCCCTCAGACAAAATAAACTTTAAAATAAAAAGATGATAAAAGATAAAAAGGCTTATTTTATAAAAATATAATGGTTAATCCATCAGGAAGATATAACAATTAGAAACATATATACTTTTAACAATGAGAACCAAAATATGTGAAACAAAAACTGAAAGAAATAAGAGGAAAAATATAAAATTTGGCAATAATAATAGATGTAAGTAACCCACTTTTAATAATGTATACACACTAGACAAAAGATTCAATAAGGAATTAGGAAACTTGAACAATACTATACACCAACTATAACTAGTAAACATCCATAGGGCATACCACCCAATAATAGGATATATATATTCTACTAAAGTAAACATGGAACATCCTCCAGACTAGATGGCATGCTAAGCCGTAAAACAAATCTCAAAAAATTAAAAATGATTTACATGCCACATAGTATATTCACTGAACACGGTGGTATAAAGTTAGAAGTCAATAACAGGGAAAATATCAGAAATTCACAAATATGTGGAAATTAAATACACTCCTAAATTGCAAGTGAGTCAAAGAGGATATCAAGAGGGAACTCAGAAAATATTTTGAAAGGAAACTTTGAAATTTTGAAAATCAAGACACAAAACACAAAATATATGGGATAAATCTAAGCAATACTTAAAGTGAAATTCATAGCTGTGAATGCCTATACTAAAAAGATCTCAAATAAATACCTAATCTTCCACCTTATGAGACTGGAAAAAGAAAAGCAAACTAAATCTAAAGCAAGAAGAAAAGGAAACAGTAAATATTAGAGTGGTAATTAATGAAATAAAGAATAGGAAAACAATATAAAAAATCAGTGAAACCAAAATGTTTCTTTGATAAGATCAAAAAAATTGACATAACTTATCTAGATTTCCCAGAAAAATGACAAAAGGCTCAAATAACTAGAATCAGATAAAGAGGAGACATTACTATGGGCCTTACAGAAATAAAAAAGATTATAGAGGAATGCTATGAATAATTATATGCCAATAAGTTACTTAACTTAGATGAAATGGACAAATTCCTAGAAAGATACAAACTACCAAAAGTATTTCAACAGTAAGAAATAAAATAAGGCAATAATGGACAACATGAATAGACTTATTCACAATGCAAAATATTAGCAAACTAAATCCAGCAACATGTTAAAAAAGTTATATCCTATGCCTAAGTAAGACTTACTCCAAGAATGTAAGGTTGTGTTAACATGCAGAAAGCAATTAATGCAATATGTCACACCAATAGAATAAAAAACAAAAGTCACATGATAATATCAATAGATACAGAAAAAGCATTTGACAAAATCCAACACCCTTTCATAATAAAAGCACTCAACTAGCTAGACAGTAAATTTTTCAACCTAATGAAGAGAATCTGTGAATAACCCAGAGCTCACATGATCCTTAATGGTAAAGACTGGATACTTTGCCCCTAAGATCAGGAACAAGACAAGGATGTCAGCTCTCATCTCGTTTATTCAAAACTGTACTGGAAATTCTAGCCAGAGCAATTGGCAAGAAAAAGATAGAAAAGACATCCAGCCAATGTTATACTTAATAGTGAAAGACTAAATGTTTCTTCTTATAATTGGGATCAGGGCAAGGATGACTGTTTCATTATTCCACAAAGTGCTGAAAGTGCTATCCAGTGCAAAAAGTCAAGGAAAGGAAACAAAAGGCATACAAAATAAAAAGAATAAAATTGTCCCTATTTGCAGATGTTATGATTATGTATATATAAGATCCCAAGAAGTGTACAAAACAACTCTTAAAACTAGTGAGTTCATAAAGTTTGCAGGGTACAAGATAAAAATATAAAATCAATTTTATTTTACTATTTTCTGAGGAAGATTAGCCCTGAGCTAACATTTGTGCCAACCTTCCCATACTTTATATGTTGGTCACTGCCACAGCATGGCTGACGAGTCGTGCAGGTCTGCACCCAGGATCTGAACCCACAAACCCAGGACACTGAAACAGAGCACTCTGAACTCAACCACTATGCCATGGGGCTGGCCCCAATTTAATTTTTATATAATAGCGATGGACATGTGGACACCGAATTTAAAAACACACCATTTTCAGTCACTCAATAAATGAAATTATTAAGCATAAATCTAACAAAATATGTGAAGGATTTGTATACTGAAAACTACAAAATCCACGTTAAAGAAACCAAGGAAAGGACACATAACACAAAGCCAAGATATTATTACTATAACCTCTAGTATATATGTGAAAGGCTGATGTTTACTTATCTGGTTTGTAATTTTTTTTGACTCATTGCCTATTTTAGATAAAATCACAATGTGAAGTCATGCAAATCTAATAGTTCCGACTTTCTTCCAGGTGGAATTGTTAACTAAATTAGTTTCATACTCTACTACTCAGCAACCTCAGGGGGTAGCAGTGGCATGCTACAAATCAATCTGCGTTTTGCTTTACTTTGTGACAAGGATGAGATGCCAGTAGTGTGGGCACAGACACACCACAAGGTGGCACAGAACCTCTGTACTAGGTTGGTCTCTTGGCAACCCAGAAAGAAAAAAATCCCCTGGAAGGTAGGATGCTGGGATTCCAGAACTTATCTTAGTAAATCTGGAAACCGGTAAATGAATTTGCCATCTTCGAGTCCATTCTGTATATTATTAAGACCAAGTCAGTGTGCTGATTTTCTTCTAAATCCTATTCCATTATGTTAAATGAGCATTTCAAAAGCCACAAAATCCCCATAAAGCATCTAGTTGACACTAAGACTCCTATTTACCCAACACCAGTAGTGATAAACACTGTTACTTCAAATATTATGTGTAATAACATCAAATGGTAAAAAAAGAAATCAAGGAAGATTGAAATAAATGAAGAGATACAACCTGCTCGTGTACTGAAGACAATATAGGAAAGATACCAATTTACCCCAAAGTAATAAATAGCTTTGACAAAACTGCTATCACAAACCCAGCACTATTTTTGTAAATATAGAAAAGATTATTCTAAAATTTACATAATAAGGCAATAGTTGTAACATTAATTTTCATACTTGTATTTGAAATTTGTTATAATTACATGAAAAATTCAACATGAATCAGGTTGGTCTTTTATACCTATGAAATACTTCCTACTTGATGTTCAAAAACTTTAATTTGAAAGGCGTGTCCATCCCTCTGTCTATATGGTAGAGTTTGAAACAGAGGCCCAGCCTAGAGAGTTGAGACATAATAACTGATTCAGAAGAATAGAAAAACAGTAAATAATGGCTAACCCATTTGAATGGCCTTTTATTTGTTATCAAGTACTGCTGATTAGAAAGAGTTAGAGATTTATTATGAATCAGAATCTAAGACAAGGTAAATATGACCTCATGAAAGCCGTAATATAAGCCACTTTAGGGAAAAGGAAAAGGCTTTAGGCAATAATAAGACCTTTGACCTAATTTTATACAAGCATAACTGAAAGAGCTAGTGGTTCATTTTATAGCTACCATAGCACGTTCACCTCCTGGGCTAAGCTTCAACATAGAGAAATTATTTTAAATGCAAGCTAGTTTATGTCCATATAGTTGGTATAGAAATGAAAATCAACAAATCTCTTCTAATGGTCTCAAATAAGTAATGACTCTGAAAGTATTCCCTGACTAGGGCACCATTTGAAAATAGCACCACGCAATAAGCAAAACTGAAATTATACTAAAGATGCGCCGTTATTCACCCATTGTCACTAAGCTCCTGAGAAAAGCACAAGCTAATAGAATTCTTCCAATGTCTTCTTCTAGTCAGATAACTTTTCCAAAATATGAGACCTCAAAACAGGAAGCATTTTTAAAGTAGGATGTAGGCCGACATTCATATGTGCCTACCCTAAAATTCACCATGTAAGAGGGATTTCCCGTCTCTCACTTTCCACCATTTGCATCTTTTGCTATCTGTGGTGGAACTAAGTTGATGTATCCTAGGCATTGCATTGGAGTCCATCTGACGTGAACGTATCAAACATTTTAATAAGAAATTATTGATATAGTTAAGCATGAAAACTATATGACAATATTAGGAAGCAAATTCTAGCCAAAATTAGGGAGCCCACTTTGCCAGAGTTATGTATACAATTTTAAACTATAACAAAACTCTAATACATATATAAATATATACACGTTATAAATATATAAATATAAATATTTATATACTCATATATGAACTATAGCACACAGTACAAAAACTGTATGCTATTGTTTTAAAAACTAGGCTAAACCTGATTTAACTCATATTTCAAGCATCAAGAATAATGCAAAACAAGAAACCCTTGTTTAAAATCTCATCAAGATCTGATTGAATATAACATGTATAATCCACTTTGACATATTCATGGGGCTAAGGGTCAATTATTCTCAAAATTTTAGTAGTTTTACTATCAGTGAAACCCCAGTTCATTTTTTCCATCAGTTACTAGCTGTCTTAATGCAGACAAAAGATTTGAAGGGCCAACTATATTCGTTGACAGCATTTGCATTCATAAGTCCAACCTGAAAAAAAATCATTGATATAAAATTTAAAATATTTGTACAATATTTCAAATAAAATAATAATATGCTGCAGCAGAGTTTGGTATAGATGTGAGTGCACGCTGTATTCTTTATTAAATTATTTTTATATTCCCCATCATTATATTTGCTGCAGAAGATTATCCAAATTTAAACTAATTGCAAACTATTTAAAGAATGATAAATGGCGACAACTGTTGGCAGAGTCAGCTAATTCACTATGGAGACAAATAATGAAAACTGTCAAACTCATTTATGATTCTACTTAAGAGATCATGACAAAGGCCATGTTAAAAATATTTGTGTTGAAGCCAAACTTTTTTTGTGCATGAGCCTATATTGTTTTAAAAATGAAGTTTCATTTACATTATTCAGTACGCTTTTATCTATGTAATATTATTTGGCTAGTAAAATATATATACATCTATAAAGCATGATTTGTTGTATATGAAAAAGTATATATGAATATATGAAAATTTACTAGTTACTTTAGAGTTCTCAGTATCAGATTTTGTTGCATGACTCAGAACTACTAGTTTTATCCTGAAACATATTTATAGTGGTTATATTTATATTTGTATATTTTTAAAATTCATATTCAAGAATTTTTAAAGTGACACTGAAATTATGTATTAATATAAAAAATATTTAGAGAGTAGGTCTGCAACAGAATTGTCAGGATTACAACTGTGGAAGAACTGGGTACCAAATTGTGCTACAAAGGGTACTAAGCTATAATTAATCGTTTTTAATATCAAGCCAATAATACCTATTTCCTAGGGTTACTTAAAAATTAAACATGTATTTTGGCCATTTACCAAGATCGTAATAATTGATCAAAAATATTAGCTCTTTTACATATTATTTCAATTTTAATTGAAAAAGGAATGATAAAATACAAAATGTTTAAAATGGTGCAGAGTAAGCCCAAAAACTAATAAAACTTACGTTTAAAAACTGGATGAAAAAACACTAAAATACAACAGTGTTTTTTCTAAATAAAGGTACATGTGATTATTGCTTCTATAAGTTGTCCACATTGTTCAAACTTCCTCTAATGAGTAGGTGTCACTCTTAAAATTGAAATGTATTTACTTTATTTTAAACATAAAGTAATCTGAAGGAAAAAAACAGCAAGCGAATGAGAAAGAAAAGAAAATGGAAGTCTGGGAGAAAAGAACAAGGAAGGTTCTTTGGGACCATTCTTAGACTGGCTTGAAATAACCTGTGTGCTGTCAACTGTATGCTTTGTCATTTGTACAAGTTACCGCATACAACACATCATAAAAGTGCAAAAATAAGATGCAGTTGAAGTTAAACCAATTAAGAAGTTAGGATTTTTCTTATGTAAGGAGAGAGAGAGAGCGAGAGATGATAGACAGATACAGGCATAGGCATGGGGTAGATACAGACAAGGATAGATGGATATGCACACATCACTAGTTCTGGGCAGCAAAGGAACAAGAAATATAGGGAAATTGTTAGATGTTTTATCGTATTTGAAGAAAGTAACACATACTGTTAAAATTCTAGCAAAGATTTTCTTCTTGGCTTATTAAAAATAATATATTGAATGCTATGTTCCCCCCAAATTAAGACCTTTTTATAGATAGCCTATTTAAGAATATAAAGATAAGAGAATATAAGATAATAACGTGGAGTCTTTGAACATCTTGCACTTTCTTCTAAGAAGTTATCTCCATAATTTTAAACCTTCATCTCATCCACTCCAAATCACACATAACTCATTTGCTTACATCGTTACTGTCTTTCGGTTCTCGGCATAAAGTTACTTCCTTGGCATGCCTTCTACATCCTCCCAAATTCAATTAGGCTCTCCATGACTCTTTTTTGTTTGTTTGCCTGTTCATTTGTTCACCTGTGTACATCATTATGTGCATTTTGAACATTCCATTTTCTTTGACTTATTACACTATTTGAATTTGTGTCAATGCTCCCATTCAACTGTAGGCATGAGGGCAGCTTCTTACCTCTCTCACATCTAGTCCTCTGTAAGTAACGTAATTCTTAGCACATAGTAGGTGAGCCATCATATTTATCTGATTATTACTTATTTGATTTATTTGATAATTTGAACAAATGGCATAATTGCATTTCTCTGTGACTAACAGTGTTGGGCTTCATTTTATGTGCTTATTTTCCATTTGTGTATCGTCTTCTGTGCAGTACCTGTTCAGATAGTTTGACCATTTCAACTGAGCTTTTGCTTTCTTTTAACTGAGTTTTGAGAGTTCTTTATTATTCTGGATAACACTGTGTTATCAGATATGTAATTGAAAACATTTTCTCCCATTCGAGGCTTGTCTTTTTATTCTCTTAATACTGTATTACAATGACCAAAGATTTCTAATTTCAAGAAGTCCAATATACCATCTTTTTCCTTTTATACATCGTTTTGATGCCTTAATCTAAGAAATCTTTGCATAACTCAAGATCATAAATATTTCTTCCATGTTTTCTTACAGAAGTTTCATAGTTTTAGGTTGACATTTAATTTATAATCCATTTTTAGTTATTTTTTCCACATGATGTGAGGTCATATGGATATCCAATTGTTTCAGAACTATTTGTTGACAAGCCATTCTCCACTGAATTGCTTTGGCACTTTTGTAGATAACCAACAGATATACACATCTGTGGGTCTCTTGCTGTGTTCTCTATTCTATTCCCACTGATCTATTGTCTATCTTCTTGCCAGTGCCACACTGCCTTGATTACAGTAGCTTTATCATAAGTCTTGAAGTCAGGTAGAGTCAGTTCTCTGACTTTGTTCTTCTCCTTCAATCTCGTGTTTGCCATGTTGGATCTTTTGTCTCTCCTTAAAAACTTTACAATCAATTTGTTGACATTCATAAAATAAGTTGCTTGGATTGATTAGTATTGTGTTGAATCTGTATATCAGGTAGGGAAGAACTGACATCTTGACAATAATGTGTCCTTCTATGCACAAACTTAGATTATCTCTCCATTTGTTTAGATCATCTTTGATTTCCTATACCACAGTTTTATAATTTTCCTCATATATATCTTACACATATTTTCTTAGATTTATACCAAATTATTTAATTTTTTGGTACTAATGTAAATGATATTGTTTTTAATTTCAAACACCAATTTTTTGTTGCTTGTATATAAAAAAGCAATTGACTTTTGTATGTTAATCTCATATCTTGCAACCTTGCTATAATTGTTTATTAGTTCCAGGAATTTTCTTCTTGATTCTATGTGATTTTCTATGTAGACAATAGTGTCATCTGTGAAAAAGATCTTTTTATTTCTTCCTTCCCAATCTGTCTACCTCTTATTTCTTTTTATTGTCTTATTTCATTATCTAAGACTTCTAGTGCAATGCTAAATATTATGTGTGAAAGTATGCATCCTTGTTTTTTTCCTGATCTTGTAGGGAAAGCATCTAGTTTCTCACATTGCATATGACACCAGTTGTCTGTGTTTTATAGATGTTCTTTGTCAAGTTGAGGAACTTCTCCTCTAGTCCCAACTTGCTGAGAGTTTTTATTATGAATGGATGTTGGACTTTGTCGACGCTTCTTTTGCATCTATGGTATGATCATGTAATTTTTCTTCTTTTGCCTGTTGATAGGATGGATTACAGTAGTTGATTTTTAAATGTTGAACCAATCTTGCATACCCGGAATAAATCCCACTTGGTTGTGGCTTACAAATTTTTTATTCATCATTGGATTCGATTTGCTATTATTTTGTTAAGAACTTTTGCATCTATGTTCATGAGTGATATTGGTCTGCAGTTTTCCTTTCTTGTAATGTCTCTGACTGGTTTTGGTTTTAGGGTAATGCTGGCTCATAGAATGAGTTAGGAAGTATTTCCTCTGTCTCTATTTTCTGGAAGAGATTGTAGAGGACTGGACTAATTTCTTCCTTAAATGTTTGTTAACCTTTGCCAATGAGCTCATCTGGGTCTTACATTTTCTGTTTTGAAAGCTTATTAATTATTGAATCAATTTCTTTAATCCATATAGGCTTATGTAGTTTATCTACTCCGCCTTGAGTTTTAATGGCTGGGTCTTTAAAGATATTTATCCATTTCATTTGTTATTAAATTTGTGGGCATACAGATGTTCATAATATTCCTTTTTTATCCTTTTAATGTCCACAGCATTAGTAGTGATGGCTCCTCTTTCGTTTCTGATACTAGTAATTTACGTCTTTTCTCTTTTTTCTTTTGTATCAGTTTCAACTGATTTATATTTTCTACTTATTCTTATTTATTTTTTCATGCTTCTTTGCATTACTGTTTATGTCATGTTTTATTTGTTTCAAATAACAGCCATTGTGAAGTTTGCCTTATTGACTGCTAGATATTTTCAAATTACTATTAATATTCTTGAAGTTTATCCTGTGATGAGGATAAGTTACTTGGAAACAAGTTGATCTTTTGGTATCTTGATTTTTAAATTTGTTAAGTGGGATTGTAATGGCATTTAGACTGGATGTTAATATTTTCCACTATAGAGTACTCTTCCAGATGGGCTTTTCCTCTCTGGCTTGTGGGAATAGACACCGATCCCTTCCCCTGTGTGAGCTGTCAGGATTTTTACCTCTAATTCCTTTCAGGTGCTATTTCCTAGGCCTCTTCCAGGTTCCTTACATTATTTGTTTATTGATCAGTACTCAGCTGAGTAAACAAGATGAAAAGTCTGTAGATTGCGAGTTGCCTTCAGTATTCCGCCCTCTAAACTCTAGGTGCGCGAGGCTCTCAGCCTCTGATTTGTCCTTTCAGTTCAGAGGGTCTGCCTGGCTTTGCCTTGGTTCCCTCCCCTTGTGCCTTGGCCTAGAAACTCTCTCTCGGCAGTATTCTAGAGGCAATATTATCACTTCATTTTTTTCCATATCTAGGGATTAGCCTGATATCTAACGTCTTGAGCATTTTTGTTTCATAAATTTATCCCTTTTCTTTTTTTTTTTTTTCTTGTTTAAAATGAGACAGTAAATCTGTTCTCTATTTCTCCTTCTTGGCAGAGAGAAAATATCAGTAACAGGAATCTGTTTCTGTGTTACCTTGCATGTGAGTGTTTCACTCAAACACATCTAGCTTATGAGGAGAATTAATTGATTCATGAAATCTAAAAAGGAATTGAACTCTGCTTCAAATAGGGACGCAAGTTCTCCTAGGCATCAGGAACACTTGAACTGTGAGCCGTCTCTCTGTTTTTTCCAATTTCTGCTTCTCAGTCTCCCTCACCGTGGGCCGCGTCTTCTCCACGTTGTAGACACTTTTTGGACACAAAGCACTGTGTGATTTAGATCTGGATCTATTCCCATTAAAGGAACTGTTTTGATGCTTTCTGTGGAAGACCATATTCGCTCTGCCTGATTCACTTTTCCACACTGAGCATCTTTAGCTGTAGCTAGGAAGACCATTTGAGCATCATTATATACATTTTGGGTTGTGGGGGGAGATGGGTACAAAGAATGACATTAGAAAAGAAAGTTGATGTTCAGACAGTTCTAGAACCATTCTTTAAAACTTAGTGTCACGCCAGTAGTCATATAAGGGGAACATAGCAACCTTCCTTTACTTGGGATATTTTAAATTTTTAATTTTTCCAGGAAAATGAGATATCCAGTGGAGTATGTGTTGACTAGTCAAGTTTTGTATCCTTCAGTCAAAATTAAACATTACTTTTATATAGCAGGCATCTTCTCTTGGAAGCACAAGAGAATCTTAGAGACTCAAATTCTCAAGTTTCTTGGACATAAACCATCTAAACACGCAGAGAAATTTACCACTGATATTACAGCTTTTCTGATGTTATTTTTTCTCCATGGTTTATCCATGTACAGATTACAATTTGCCATTTCATTGTCAGTTTTCATTTCTATCATCCATACCTATAGACCGTGACCTTCTTTTGTTATTTTCTGAGGCACAGAAGTCAAAAGAATACATATATGGATCATGGCAAAATGGCAACTATCTAGCAGTGCTCTGGAAATATTTCAATGTTATTTAGATTCATGTAGACATAGGACTAATGGTTTGTTGGGAAAAAAACTTGAAAGTCCCTGTCAGTGTCAGAGACGTTATAGTAACATTCATCAGTGTCATGTTTGGAAGTCAGTGATGTGTTTCTTTTTCTTCACCTGACAGCGATATAGAGCTCACTATGAAATGAGTCCATCACCAAAGCAGAAGGGAGAGAGCTTTCAATGGAGGAAACGATGATTATCACTTTCCCATGTGAGCAATTTACTATATCCTTGGCTATATTTCGTTCAATTATATGCAAGAAATCCAGCCCCTCCACCCCCAGAAGAGGCTTTCTGAAGAAAACAGGTTTTAGTCTAACATTTAAAAAGAAATTTTGAGAAGTAAGATAATTGTAAACTTCCACTACTATTATTTATTTTTATTTTTACTTTTTTGAGGAAGATTAGCCCTGAGCTAACATATGCTGCCAATCCTCCTCTCTTTGTTGAAGAAGACTGGTCTGGAGCTAACATCCATGCCCATCTGCCTCTACTTTACATGTGGGATGCCTGCCATAGCATAGCTTGACAAGCAGGCCATAGGTCTGTGCCCGGGATCCAAACCTACGAACCCCGGGCTGCCAAAGTGGAGTACGCGAACTTAACCACTGCACCACCTGGCCAGCCCCCACTACTATTATTTTTTAGAAATTAATTTTCTATGTGATCAGATAATGGTTATCTTAGATGTATTAATAGATAAACAAAACAAAGTTTATTTAATACATTTACTCTAAAACTTGTTTTCATGCCAAGTAAAGAAAGCAGTTTAGTTGGCCAGAAATGCCTCTAATATATTCTTATATGTAAGTTGACCTTATAATAAAATTAATTATTTAAGTTGTCTATTCATTATAAACATAGTATATATCAGGCCCTGGACTAGATTTTTGAAACACAATACTTCAAAAGGAAAATTACATGTTACTCGGGTTCTAGCACTCTGTAGGCATTAATATGTATTTAAATAAATGCAGTCAATGACCTGTGATAAGTGACAGAATGGAGACAAAGTAAGTAGTCATTAACCCCACCTGAGATTTTCTCAACAAATACGTTTAAGCTTCTACCATGAAGACTAGAGGAGATCCTAAGGCAGATAGAGATGGGAAAGGCATAGACATTATGAACAACAGTATGAGGAAGTGGGAGATGATGTTATTCTTGTACAACGATGACTAATTTAATGCATGCCCAAATTGCCAATCCTGTGTAATTGTATACCAATCGTGTGTAGGTCAATGAGTTAGAATGTTAGGCTGGGACCAGAGAGAGAAAGGGTTTTTACATAACACTTAAGTCTTTGCATATAAGCTTTGAATCAACTGGAAACTGTAGCAAGATTTAAGGAGAGATGTAATATAATTTGTAGGATGTTATTTTCTCTTAAGGATATATTACTTATGAGATAATTAATTTTGATTTTCCAGAATAAAAGTGTTTTTGCATGTTGATCTCCCTCATGTTAAACGTTACTGAGTCATTAACTCCTTTGTTTCTTTATGTTTCTTATTCAAATTAATAGACAATAAAGAAATTACAAATGAACATGGAGTTAGGAGAAATTACGGCCACCATAACTCTTTAAAATTAAATATGAATACTTTTTACTGCTGTAATTTATTGCCAGGTACACAAGTGCCACTTGTCTGTATTTTGTCCTTAGACAATTAGAGGGGAACTCAGAAGTTTGTTGTTATTTATGCAATCGAGTGTTTATTGCCTTTTTAGTGGCACCCACTGAGTTTGATTAAACTTTCATCCAACTTCAGCTCCACAATATATGGGGTTTAATTACCAAAAGGCAAGTTTTAGTATTTTCTTTTTCTTGTTTTGAAGAGTTGGGAGATACTGTGGCAGGGTCTTCTGAGTTTCTGCTCATTGTCCAGTTTCACAAATTCAGTTTTCATTATTAAATTATATTGCGGGGTTCTTACTGCTTGAAAACCTCTGAATAGCCGTGGGCCAGATGTTGTTGCCTGATTAGATGCTGAGATATTTTAATCGCCAGCTGCAGCATTATAAACCTGCTCTTTCAATACTTCAGTTTAAGTTCTCCATCTGCGTTCAGCATCTGGTCAGTTCTGTCTGGGTTGTCATTTGATTTCATTTCTTCTTTGTTACCCCTCATATATCACGGCTTAAATGGAACTTCTGTGTCCGTCGTTATGACCAAACCAGATATGCCATTATTTTTTATTTTAAAACACACATTAATT
The DNA here is from genome assembly GCF_041296265.1 of Equus caballus. Taxonomy (NCBI): domain Eukaryota; kingdom Metazoa; phylum Chordata; class Mammalia; order Perissodactyla; family Equidae; genus Equus; species Equus caballus. Next base: position 61,390,042 of record NC_091706.1, on the reverse strand, counting down.
AAATAATAATTGCAGTAATACTTATGTTTCTATAAAGTTTTCATTTTTCAATACCTCTATGGTATATAATATGAACAAATAATATGTTACACTCAATATAATAATATTCAGTAAAGAAAATTTAATTAATCTGACTAAGGTGGGGATCCCTGTTGCACTTTTCAAAGGGAGGTGTTAATAAAATAACCTCAGCAAAATGTTCTTTCACATTTGCCATGTTACTAAGGAATGCATTTAGAGAATGGAGTTAACAGACATTTCATAATTTGGGCACAAAATCCTTAAAAATAGGAAAAAAATATACAGTTACCAATATTGGAGACCAGAGCTGTAAAGTCTGCGTCGAGGCGGCATTCCTGAGGTCTTGCACACAGCCACTCTCTCAGTGGTTGCTCTTTCTCATCATCTTCTCCAGCTCTAAGCTCTGCTCTCTGAAAATGTCTGCATCTTCACCAGCCCGCAAATCTGTCTCTTTACTAAAATGCGACTACATCTAATTTACTAAAACGTTGATTTTAATGGTTTAGTGTGGAGTTTTACCTATCCAATTAGAAGTCCATTCAGAGATGATATCTAACTAAGCTTTATTTGTTTGTATATATATATATGTATATACTCCAAAAAGTTAAATACAGTTTGGAGGATTTAGAGAACACACAGCAAATGTTAAGGATTGAGTGAGGGGTGATCCGCATTATAAAGTAAACAATCCACATATTGTGAGATAATAGACTTTAACAACGAGATGGCATTGAGTAAATAAGCCAAAAAGTTTTAAATGTAATTTTTTTGGCAGCGGAGCAGATGGGAGGATATATTTACAGCTAAATTAAGTTTAGAAACATAGAATAAATGACCTCTATATTCATTCATTCAAAAGTATTTATTTTGTGCCCACCACATGCCAGTCATTCTTCTGTGTCCTCATCCACACCAGGAACCAAAATGGGCAAATACAGCTATTTTTATATAGTTTACATTCAAATGGATGATTGCAAAGAACTTTTCCAAATACCATACCACCCAAAGATCATGATATAAGACCTAGGAATTTTATCAGATATCTCCCTACAAAAGTACTAAACACACTTTGTAGCATCGTATGAATGACAAACATTCCTTAAGTATGTAAGGAACACTCTGCTGTTTGAGGTCCTAGCACTTGCATGAATTTTGATAGGAGCAAAAAGGACGGTAACAACAACAACAAAAAGTAGAGCTGATAAGGAAAAAACATGAGATTTGGATTTTTTGAGCAATTTTATTGAGTTGCAACCAGTATATCAATGAAGTGATCGCGTCAGGGCATACCAACAAGTGTTCCGGATCATGTCCAAAGTTAGTGGTAAAAGAGGTGAAAAGAATAGTCCTGTCAGAACTGAAAAATCTCCCCCCATCATTATTTTGAAATCTCCCTAGTGAGAGTGGGTTTAGAGTTAATGCAACAACAACCCTTTACTTAAACAGTATATTATCTATTTTTGATGAGTGTATATCCTTAATTCAAGAAACCACACATAGTTCACTCCAATGCGTGTGATTAGCATTTACTATCTAACACTTCTGACATTTTTATAACCACCCAAGTTAAGGAAGAATTCCTTGTAATAGGAAGGAAAAATATTTGGAATAACTGAACCCAAGTTACATCTTCAGCAAAATCCTCTCCTGTCCATCGGGTAGACCATGTTTAGCTATGGTGCTCTTTGATGACAAAACCAATGCCAAGTCTTAAATATTTGAAAGACTGTAAATCAATTAATAAAAACTCATTCTTTTTTTCAATTAACTTTGCTTTTTTAAAACCAAGTTAAATTATGTAATTCTAAAATGGTATACATAGGAATAACAAACAAAGTTAGAATTTGCTTGTCCTTCATCAAACCAAAATGATATTTGGGCACAGTGTTTTACTAGCAGTAGTAATAGATTATTCTTGTCCACAAATTCTTTAATTTTTTTTGTCAAAGACGGATTTATGCATTAATCCATTCATCATTTATTGATTTAGAACAAATAAGCCAAATACTAATGGCTGTTGTGAAATGATGCATTTAAGATTGTAATCTGTGAATTATGAAAGGTAATTGACTAATCCAGATATTGGTCTTACGAATTTACCCTTCTAGCATTATAATATTATGATACATAAAGCACGGATAACTACTATCATGTTCAGGATGAGGTAAAAATGCAAAAACAAACAAATAAATGAAAAAACATTCAAGAATTATAATTGAATTTTGATGTTGTTTTTCAGGAATTCTTACCAGGTTTTAGTTAGTTAGCTTTTAAGAACTAACACTATGTCCTAAACATTCTCGCTATCAAAATAGGCCATTTCACACAAATCATTACTTAGAAAGCTCTTGTTACTACTTTCTACTTTCTTCAAGAATGTGCCCTTTTTATTTTGTTTGTGAAAAATCCAGGAAAATAAAAAGCTAAACCAAAGCTATATTCCAATATTCATTGGATGGGATGATTTTCATCATAATGAATTACAGGTGGGATGATTATAGACTATAGATGGGATGTTTTCATCATAAGTTTTGCCAAATGTGCTCTGTATCAATCTCTTCCATGAAAATGAATAAATTTGCAAATGCTTAAATTCCCTATTAATAACCATTACATTTTATCAAGATATTGTGAAATCAGTTTTGTGGATCATTTGAATAAGCTGAATAGAAAGAAATAAGAAAGTGCAATTTCTGATAATGAGTTCTTTAATCTGAAATATCTATTATTGCTAGGACTAAAATTACCACGTATTTTTATTACATTTCCAGGAACTAAAGGTGATTTGCAAACACAATTTCTAAAGAGGTAACTTCAATATGAGAAGGTTGTAAAGAAAGCAAAAAAAGAAGAATTTTGAGTATGTGTAAATCTTCTAAGGGACGGTCAGGCACACACGCATCTAAGAAATCAAACAAGTGTCATTTAATTCATAGTGGGCAATATTTGAAGTGTGATTGTTGTAATTACTGTTGCACACAGCTCTTGAACTTCTTATAGTTAAATCAAACTTCCTTCAGTGGATGTTTCATAAGTATTTTATACTTTTGTGAAGGAGTTACTCTTTACTATCACCCTACCCTACGCGTTCCTTGCCGAAACTGAAGAAGGCAGGGAGCTGTTTTTGTAGACTGCATTCACCCTCAGTGTTAGTGAGGATTCAAAATAGACTTCTTATAGTTTACCAATTAATCTGCAGGGGATCTGGCACAAACTGGAAAGCAGTAGGACCTGCTGAGATTTGCTGAAGTCTTGCGTAGATGAGAGCTCATGTGATACCCAGCATCACAGTTGGTTTAGGTCCATTTGCGAAAATGGTAACGTTTGATTACGTGGTGTAGGCACCCTGAGAGACTGATATTTTTGATTTAGACATTCAGTAAACACCGCAAACTAAGAAATTCAAAAAGCTTGAGGTTAGGTAATCCAGGTCAAGCCTTTAAAACAACCAGACCTCCTTCTTTTGAGTCAAATATTTACTTGGCTCTCTTTTCCTTTTCAAAAGAAAGTCAAAATTAAAATATATTTTAAAAATCTATTTTGACAGATGTAAATGTTAAAGAAAATTTTTTAAAAATCTTACTTGATTCCTCCTGGATCTTCATATCCGGGCAAGGCGGGGTGCCTCCTACAGTAATGAAATCATGCAACGCTTCCAGAGTTTCCTTTATATATGTACTTCTTGAGTAGTTATTGTCAAAGGAGAGTTTTCTCTTTGCAACTATTAGTCATACCCTTGAGAAAAGCTTCCAGAAGGTATAACTCAGAGTTTGCCAGGAAAAAATATCTGATTGTATGTGTGGGTACATAGTTGCTTGTTTTCCTTGTCATTCTCTCTTACTCATTCCCTTGAGAGACAACAGTAGAATCATTGTGCTGAAAGCTACTCTGCAGCAGAATAAGGGGTCTTATCAAAACTGCCTTTATCCTCCGTAAGCCTGTGGGGAACTTTAATTCAATGGTTTTGTTCTTAGACCTCAACTTCCGTCTCAGAGAAGATATTTTCCTCTTGATCACCTTGTACTCAGTTTTTAAGTTGCTCAAATAGAAAGGACTGGAATTATCTAGACTTTGTTTATGAGAAAACCAATGGTTAAGTGTCAGTAAAACAGCAAATGGACTGGGTTAGCCACAGTTGTGATTAGATGAGGACACTCATGTTGTCACATGGGAAATTGCTATAGATATATAGTAAAATGCTTCTGGACGTGATTTTACTTTTTTCCACAAATCCAGTTTAATCATTGGTGATTGAAACAAAATGGTAGTTCACGTGATACCATGTTCCTTCAAGAAGGTAACAAAGCAAAGAATTCAAGACAATAATAACAATAATAGGGCCAGCCTGGTGGTGTAGCAGTTAAGTTCACGTGCTCTTCTTTGGAGTCCCAGTGTGCATGGGTACGGATCCCAGCACAGGCGTACACACCACTTATCAAGCTATGCTATGGTAGGTGTCCCATATATAAAGTAGAGGAAGATGATCACAGATGTTAGCTCAGGGCCAATCTTCCTCAGCAAAAAGCAGGGGATTGGTGGCAGATGTTAGCTCAGGGCTAATCTTCCTCAAAAGAATAAATAAATAAATAAATAACAGTAGTAGTAATAATAAATTGCCCATCTAAGGCAATAGATGATAATCTAAAAGGGGACAATGTAAAGATACCAGCTTCTAGGATTCTATTGAAATTTTAGCATTTTTCACATATCAAAAATGGGTAAAGATTTATGAAACTTTTACCACTGATATCTGAATATCAAATTTACAAGGTGTCTCATGTATGACCACTCTCTTTACTAATCCTGTCTTTATTCAATGTTGAATATCTTTTCCTGGCTGACTTACAGGTATAACTCAGATTTATTTTCACAACAGTTGCATAATATTACATTGACTATTGTACTATAATTTATGTACCCAGTTCCTGACCTGTTGAGTTTTCTATTATTACATAGTAACTGCATTGAGAAATTGGGAACTATAGCACATGCAGAGATAAATCTCTCAAGATTTCAAGTAGCCCAAGCTTTTAGTAACAGCAGGAAGAAATACTGACATACTTCCTGGAGTCGTATCATCAAACAAGGGTCATTGTTACTGGTTGATATTTTTAGAAAAAAACTATTTGAGGTCATTGCTGTTCACGTTATTCATTGTTCTGTTGTCCTTGAAGTGGTCCCAGATATCAAAAGTGTGGACACAAAGATCAAGAAGTAAATACATTGAATCTTTCATTCTACTACTGGATAATTATTGGCATACACACATATATACATAAATATATTCATGTATAGCATACATTTTTAAAGCAAGTACTTTTCAGTCAAGGATAAGAACTTATAAAACCAAAAAATAGCTTTAATTTTATTCTCCCATTATACACAAACTCACCTTTAATCCTGTGTCATATGTTCAACATCCCACCAGTTGTATAATATGAATTTTCTCTTATTAATTTTCAATGTACAATGGAAGGAGCTTTCCTTCCTCTGGGAAGAAGAAGTCACACATGATATAAATGTAAGTCCCTGTGAGAAACTGTGCTTATCTTGAGCCTTGATATATTCTCAGCATGAACATGTTTCACTTGCGTCAGAATAGTCTGAAAGATTGTTTGTATTTCGTAATTCTTTTCCTCTATAAAATGTCTAACATTAGAACTTCACCATGACTATTATTGCCTCACAGAAAAGTGTCTCAGTCTAGAAGAAAATTCGATTATGACTCTTAGTGCGTAGCAGAAGCTGTTTTCTGAAAGCCAAAGCACTTTTTTTTATAAGAACAAGGATGGCTTGAATGAAAAAAGAAGGATTCTGTGTGTATTTCCCAGGACAGAATCCCAGAAATCTGCAGGTGTTCCCTCAAAAAAGTGGGCAAATAAGAGGTAGGTTATTAATGACTAAGTGTGATATTGATGCGGATGGGATAATGGCATACTCAGGATGCTGTGGGGAAAACAACCCAGAGTTGAAAGTGTTCAAAAGTGTTGTGGAGATTCAAAGAGCACCAACAGACTGAGTGATGTCTGTGGGTTTAGGGTTGAGTGTTGAGGCCTTGCCTAGAGGCTCTAGGAGAGACATAGAGCAGATATCAACGAACAGTGGGAATCAGTGTATCCTGCCCAAAGACAAGAAGGACGACCTACTCCACAGTGGATGGCAGGACCCAGTGCTCAAAGACCAAGAACAAGAAACCTTCTCTCAGGGGAGTCCCGTGATGTCAGGGTACAGTTAGGGCAATAAGTCTTGTCATGTCGTTGGCTACTTCTATAAACCCTATACCATGGTTTTTGGTGAATTTGTGTTTGTTCATTCTTGACTAATTGATTTTCTTCTAGATCACGAGCTACTTTCCAAGGTGAGCGACAGAAAATTCTAGCTGCACCAAAGACCAGTGAAGAGTTACCACCAGCTTAGTGCTCTGACTTGTCCATTGGCAATCTAGTCAATCCATGTCAGGCCTTAAGCTGGAGGGCGTGTTCGTGTCTACAGCTTGTGCTTACAGTTTCTGTGTCTAGCAGATATTTTTCACACGAAATGTTGGGGCAATGAGAATGCAAAGGGCTTGCTTTCCAGCAAACATGGTTTTCTTCAAGCAAGATGCGTACCTTACAAGGCAGTCTGTGCCCTTGATCGTTTTAGTCAGAGCAGATGGAGCACGCTCTTCTCCACAGATGTCTTTATAACTGTTTGTGGTTTTATTTTTGTCTTTCCACAAAATGTTATGCGAAAAGCAAAATAAAGTAATATCAAGGAGATATATATATGTGTGTGTGTGTGTATATATATATATATATATATATATAAAATGAAACTGAGAAGGAACCAAAGATTCAGTAAGTTGCTCAATGCACTGCATCAACAAGCTGTTCCTGCCTTTATCTGAGCAGCTGTCTCTACCATCCCTCATCACACATCTTCCTTAGCAACGGGTTTAGGATTACTAAAAGCCAGACTTTGGAAGTCACAATTGTACTTTTAAATTTTGGCATGTTGGTGGGAGCATCTGACAATATTTATGAAACAGGTAGATACTCAGAGCAAAAGAAAGCTTGTCCAGCCAACATTTTGAGGGAGAGCTACCCACTTATTTGCCCCACTCTCAGGATGCAGCTGTCTTAGTCTAGCTTCCTCTAAGAGAGCAGAATCTGAGACAAGCTTATGTATAATCAAGTTTATTTTGGAAAGTTGTCTCAAAAAATAAAAAAAGTGAACTACTGGGAATAATTAAAGAAGAAAAGCCAACATAAGGATGGATTTTCAAAAGTTGCCTCTGGGCAATGGTGCCCAATCTTGCCAGGATCTTCTAAGGACATACAGAGAAGCTACTTCAAACGGTCTGTGCGAGGGACTGAAAAGGGAGTTTTAAGCAGCAATTCCTATCTCCCATTATTAGTGCAAAGAAGATCCTTCCCATCTCCTTTGCAGCAGCACTTTGTGCCTGTGTGAGCGTAGGGTGAGCTCCCAGAGGCATCCCATTCTGCTGGATCAGAAAAGCACAGAAGCACAAAGCCAGAGTTATTGGAACAGCTGAAGGAGATGTGGACCTGTTAGAGCTGTAGGGATCCAGTTGCTGCAGCAGTGGCCAAAGTAAAAAGTGGGCTGCAAGGAATGTGAGGTAGAGTGCAAGAGGTGTCCGATACACCACTGAAAACTATCTGTGAAATAGAACCCCCTCCACCTTCCTCTTCTCAGTAAAACTAGAAAGTGTTATTTTAACCCAAGGCTATATAAAGATGAACTGACATGCAATGCAATATGAAATGCATTGTCTACTTAGAATAATAAGAAATATATATAATGTGACATGCATTTATATAAACGTCTCAGGGCTCATTCAGAGTGATCAATCTTGACACTTGCTTTGACTTTTTTGTTCAGTTCTATTTGGTATTTTAGTATAAGTAAGGTTAATATGAATAATACTTTGGCGAACTAATGCAAAGGACTATTAACTGGAGTGAGTAGTCAAAAGAGATATCATGAAAGAATCTTCTAATTTTCTTTCTATATTCCTAAGTCCTACAGAGAGAGGCATGACCCTTCCAATTGCCAGGGACTATCAGGACTGTGATGTATTTGATAGGAAACAGCCAATGAAATAAAATGAGCATTTCTTAAACCAATCCTAGTTGTATTATTTTTTTTAATCCATTCTGAGATAAAATGCTTTTTACATAGAGAAGGAATGGAAGTTTTGAGGCAAATCTGAATCTCATTGATTTGGAACACTCCCGAGGGAATCGAGAGTCCACCAAGTTGATCTCAGCAAGCTGGCTTTGTAGGAGACCTTTATGCCTTTTGTACTCCATTTCATGAAATCAGGATTTCATCAGCTCCTTGCTGTGTGCAAAGTTGGTGCTACTTCCCAGACCAGTCAATTAGTCAATAGTATTCTATTCTATATCCTGAGACTCTCTAGCTTGAAATATTTGTGTTTCTCTCCATGTTTGTTCAACAAGTTTTCTATTCTTTACATTTGTGGGCTAAGATAGCCTTTGTCACCCAAATAGACGTTTACTTCCCTTAGTACCCGAAATCTCTTATTTCTTCAATGTGGAACATTCACTGTTATTTTCCTAGTGTTCTTTATATTCATTTAGTGTTAGAAGTGCAAAATCAAAATTATATAATTTACTTTACTAAGTATTTTCCAGTGTAGGCTCACATTTTAAGTTGTCTTAATGCTAATTAATTTCAGACATATACATTAGCTATGAATAGAAAAGCAATGAGAGGTGTCCAGATGATAACTCATATGAAGCTCTTAGCTCATTATATTAATACAGATATTACTTCACAGAGTCTGGCACAAAGTGTCAATCCCTTAGGGCCTTAGATGTAGGGTATGCATGAATTTCTACCATGGCCCCTGTAGTCCTATATTAACCAGTGATCAACTTGATCGCTCTCAGTTTATTTGTTTGCCAAACAAAATATAAGCTTCTAAAAAGGTCACTTTAAGCTATTAAAGCCAAATATCTTTACGTTTCAGCCTTTATAGTGACAACCATCAGTGCTTCTGTGGTTAAGGTTCCTTCTGTTGCACCTTACTAATGCCAAACACGTGAAATCTGAGAATTAAGACTTTCCAAAAGTAAATATCTGCCACAAAATTCCTATTTTAAAATGCCTTTCTTTGTGCTGCAATAGCTTAGATAGAAAAGGAATGATTTCATTGCCAAAATGTGTCTGGGAGCCTTCCACGACAATCCAAGTTGTTTTAAATATTAGCTTTCATTTTAAGTCACTATAAAATATTAAAAGGTAAGAAATGTCTTGATATTTACATTTTTGAGATAAAATTAGTCTTTTTACTCTGAAGAAAATATTCCACATAAATATATTTCAGAAGTCTAAAGCAAGGTCACATTACTTGACATTAACAATTAGTTTTAATTGATGAATTTATATTAAATCACATTAATTCATACATTTAATTGCAACTTTCATAATCACTTCTACTTTCTGAAGTAGAAGATTTTAATTTTTAAAGTGTTTTATTATTACTTTCTATTTTGAATTAGACATTATTTATTGTATTTGTCTTCTTATAGTCCCTATATTCTTTAACAATGGGGATCTTTTGGGGCCGGCCCCATGGCCAAGTGGTTAAGTTCGCGAGCTCCACTTCTGTGGCCCAGGGTTTCGCCACTTTGGATCCTGGGCGCGGACATGGCACCACTCATCAAGTCCTGCTGAGGCAGCGTCCCACATGCCACAACCAGAAGGACCAACAACTGGAATATACAACTATGTACTGGGGGGATATGGGGAGAAAAAAAATAGCTAAGAAAAAAAAAGGATAAGGATCGTTTATGAGTACATGGAATTATGATATTCTTTTTCATTTCATATATACATCTATACCCTTGAATCTCTGGTCTACAATTTGGAAATCAAAAAAAACGCTTTAACTCAAGGGTCAAAGAAGTTATACTGAAAATTTAAAGCATATTTGTAGTTTATTAAAATTTGACCATTTTTTTAAAAAGTTAAGACTTCTCGCAAGGTTTAATGGATCATTTAGTACAGTGATGTTCCACAGAAAAAAGAAGTGTATGCAAAGTTATTTCAATTTCTTTGATGAGGGACTCCCATTTTCAAGGAACGGGTCATATATCTACTGCTCCTCAAAACGTACATTGGGTAATACTTCCTTGGAAAAAAATATGACAAACAATTATAGATTTTCACCTTTTTACATTTTAGAAAGCACAGATAATCAATGGAAATTTTGAAGCTTGCTTTAATAATGGCTTTAACTCAGACAGAATAAAAACTGCCACCATGTAAGAACATGAAAAAGATTTGATGCTTGTATGGTCTTTGGCGCCAGGACAGTGATCTAGAATATAGTGCGGTGATCAAACCACCCATTACATCATCAAAAAATGTCCCAGTTATTTCCCTCAAGAATAATATAAAGATTTGATTACCACACAAAGGCCTTCTGAATTAAACTCCTTATTTAGTTCAGTTTATGGAACAATTAGGACACATTTGCTTGTCAGTGACAGCAAGAAGATAACTGTGATGACAACTTCTATTTGAAAATGGGAGAATAGAAACAACACACTTGGTGTCTCATCCACGGACCTTCCAACGTCCTGCTTGTTAGGAGCAACAGAGTCTCTCTTACCTGCCGTGGAGGGAGTTCCCTGGCTGGACAGGTTGAGTGTGTTCTAAGAAACTCTCCCTATGCATTATCCTTCATGACTGCATCTGGGAGATGCAATGAAAGGAGACGGTGACTATCAGGAAATACCCTACCCCAACCAGTCTCGTCCTCTTGGTGCAAATTCCAGTGTGCGAGCAGCCCTTGGGGAGGTGAATAATCACAATCACAGGTATTTATTTGCCAGAATTGAAGTCTCTTTTTCTTTCTTTCCTTTTTTTTTTGGTGAGGAAGATTCACCCTGAGCTGACATCCATTACCAATCTTCCTCTTTTTTTGTTTGAGGAAGATTTGCCCTGAGCTAACATCTGTGCCAATCTTCCTCAATTTTGTATGTGGGTCACTGCCACAGCATGGCTAATGAGTGGAATATGTCCACTTCTGGTAGCCGAATGCATGAACTGGACCATCGAAGTGAAGCATGCAGAACTTTAACCACTAGGCCATGGGGCTGGCCCCTGGAGTCTTCCTTTCAAAACCAAATCCCTTAAAACTTTAACAAGCTTCACGTCTATTTGATTTGAGACAATTGTGTGTGCTGGAAACCAAAGCTGGAAAGAGCTCATTTAATTATAACAATTGAATGTGGACTCAAGCCTGTAAATTTGGGTGAGCAAAGAAGCAGCCTTAGTCCCAAAGCCTGGTGGCGCTGCTTGTCCTGGAGCCTGCCATTCGCAACCTCCCTTAGTCCAAAACCTTCCTGGGGAGACACTGCTAAAATAGCCCCTGCCTCCAGGAGGCAGCCCCAAAGGAGTTTGCTTTCTTTCCTTATTCCTCCCTCCCTCCCTTCCTTCCTTTCTCTTTTTTATAATCAGGTCACAGCTTCTAAGTCAGGCTGTGGGTTTGTAGGTAGGAGATCTCCTCAGTTTTCCCTTAGGCTCTAATGCTATCACCTGCCACATAGCCGACCTACCAAAAGTTATCTGACACGACTTTGCCCTAACTTTAGTGTGATGTGTAGAATTTGCCTTTTCCTACCCAATGAAGCTACAGATGTTCACAATTTTGGTCATTTCTTATTTCCGCCCACAGGCAAAAGGAGCTTCTCTTAGCAAAGCTCTATTTTTCTTTATTTTCTGCTTTCAGAAGGGCTGACTTCAGAAAAAGCTTGTATCTTTCGGCGCTTGACCTAAAGCTGCAGAATTAGCCAACACAGACATTTCCCTGCCGCAACCCAAATTTTGCAGGCTCAGTAGGCACAAAATCTGAGTCTCCGTGTGCAATGATCACAGGTTCCCAGCTGCTTTACTACCACTCAGGACTGCCAGCTCCCATTGTTGAGGAGGGGAGGAGGGCTCCTTGTTACCCTCTGACCTATCTCCTTAGTTCAGCGAATTCAGATTTCAGGATCTGTTGCTATCAGTCCTTATTTCCCTACGCCAAATTCCGAATCAGTTCAGATGCTTTTGCTTGCAAATAATGAATGGCTCACATAAAGAGACATTCCTTAGGTAGATTTTGTAGCTCCTCTACAAAGTCCTGATAATCACTCTTATCACACTGGCAAAGTCACATTTTCAGCCCTAAATAGATCACTTTGACCCGAAAAATGGAATTGCTAACAAACTTACCAAATTCACATGGGCTAGAACTCAGAGCTTGAGCACAGTCAGTTTTCGAATGGAGTCCCAGTGAAAATTAGCTACAATCTGAGACGAGGGAAGGGGACTTAGAATTCAACCCACAGATACACACTAGCTGAATCTTACAGATGTTTTAAAATAGTGTTTAACTCTCTTCCTTGGAAAAAGTCCAGATGATATTTCATACCAGTTATATTAAAAATTAACTCCCTCTGGAAATTAATGTGACAATAAGTGGCCCTAGTAAGAACAGTTTGTAAATATCATGTAGCTGTCATACGAAAATTTTAAAAAAAGCTAGATTACCTAGAGGCCATGCAAATTAAATTGCTAATTAGTTTCCTCTCTTTATCGTCTTTTGTATAAGATCTTAGAACTGTAAATTAAATGTATTTGGAACATAAGGCAAAATACAAAATCGCTCACTACATGAGCTTAGAAAATACCTAAAGGCCCATTGGGGAGTTATTTGTGAAAAGATAGTTATCCTTAAAGTGGTCACTAAGCTGTCAAGGCTACAACTATCAACCCCAACAACACATCGGGAAGAAAGCACTGGTTCTAAAATAAGAAATCTGGGTTCAAAACCTTCAACATCCATTTTATAATACAGAAGCAATTGTGGGTTAAAACCTATTGACTTACGCTGCTGGAGATGTTACTACTTGGCAAGAGAAGTTGTTGTGAAGGTTAACTGATAAAGCAGAAATGAATTAACTTAGCAAATAACCTAATACACAAGTAGGTCTTCAAAAACCAGGGGTCATTCAGTTACTTCCTTTGGTTAAATACTATTTATTGTTAGAATTGGAAATAAAAAGAGAAAATGACATTTAATTCATTCATTCCTTTTCTTACTGCTTCTTCGTTTTTTAAGATTCTTATATAGCTGCCTTTATTGTCTCTGAATCCTTAGCCTCATCTGCCACGATGGTGTTGAGAGAGAACAAGCAATTTCCCAATTGAGTCACATTTAAAAATCCTCCTTGTGGGAGACCTTCAGGCCATTATGCGTGATGCTGCCTTTATAACATCGTTAACCACCTTGCTCGCTACGGCAGCCTGGGTTTTATTAATAACTCATTCATGATTCAACTGTCGTACTCCATCCATACATTTGATTTTACACCTCAGCATACACTTTTTTTTCAGAGCTCAAAACCTCTGGCAGTTTTACATCTCTCGTTCATACCCTAGGGGGAGCCAAAAGATAGTCACTGATATTCCGGTCCAGAACCTTCCCTGTGTCACTCCAGTGTGCCTCAGAAAATCACAGAAAAAATACATTTACCCTATCAAATAAGTCACATTTGCTTCTGCTTCTAAGGTCAGGAAACTACTCTTCAACAGGCCAACTGGAGCAAAAATAATCACAAAGAAAGCTCCAGATAGTTTCATGAGTAGATGCTTCAAAGTCACTGTTCTCCCTCATTATGCTTATTTTAACTATCTTACTTCTTGTGTTTGCTTATTTATTCATTCAACAGATTTTATTAAGCATCTAATATTTACCAGAGTACAGGCTCAGAACTGGGGATAGAGTGGTGTCCGGACGGACTTGATAACTAGCCTTACTGAAGTTACATATACTAATAGCATCAGTAACCCCCAAGAGGCTTTTTGGCATGTGTATTTGACTTAATAGCCGTTAATAGTTAACTACTTTTTGAAATTTTTAGAGGTTTGACATTCTATTAATTCCTCATTGATTCTTAATGGAAGTTCGAAAATACTTATTTTTGTTTGTGTAAATGTGATTCGTGGAGCATTAATATATTTAGTCTTGACAAACACCAACATATCCAATTACATTGTCTTCTGACTCTCCATTCATCAGCCCTTTACTAACTCCCTCCCAACTCTCCTGACACCACTCTAGTTCCTCCACCAAAATATTGCTTAAACCTTCCAGACACATTGAATGACTTAGGTTTGAAAACCTAGAAAGCAATTAGCTTCATGTTTTAAAAATACATAAATATGTTAAGGGGCTGTGTGCATAAGAAAGGCCAATTCTGGATCTTCCATAAAGGAAATATTCAGAGGAGCAATAACAGCCACCAGAAGGGATTGTAAATATATGCAAGGGTTTGTATAGGGTGAAATATTTGTTTTTCTGCCCTTTCCAGTATATTTGGATGATGACCTCCATAAGTAGGACCTCAAGCCGTGAAGTCTAAGAAGTGTCTACCATATTTTGTTTAAAGGATAATGTTGACCTTTGCACTTTAAAGAGTCACTGAGTCAAGACCATGCAGCTATGCCAGTGAAGTTTTAATATCTTCCAGGTCCTCTGCCTGAAAAAACGGAGACTTCTGATGTGTTCTAAAAGTCATATCAAATGCAATGAAGAGATTCAGTCCTAATTATATTCTTGTTTTAAAATGTGGAAGTAGGTCTTTGGTTGAGGACCATGGATGGCCTGGAGGACAGCAGTAGGGGTGACAAGTAAGGTAAGAGGGTGTGACTAAAAGGAGGTCTATAATAATAAAATGGTATCTATCCATTGTTTTGTTTTCCCACTAATCATTCCCTGCCCTGACTCGTCTTCTTTTTCTTTTTTCTTTTGTAATAGTATACTACACTCTCCAAACCAGTCACACAGTTGATTGGATTTGGAGGGGAGCGTGTTCCTCACCCAAATTAAACCAATTATTTTTTCTCTTAATTTCTGTTTCTGTAACTGACATAATTTAGAAACCAACAGTGGCCATCTCTTTGGCCACATGATCTGAAAAAATAAAGTAGGTGAAGAAAGAGAGAAGAATGAAGTAGACATGTAGAGAGGGAAGGAGTCAGGTGACAGAAAACTTGACAGTCAAGTTTTATTAGACTCAGAGTCATTTCTCGTGCCCAGCTATCTGCGTTCTTGTCCTCAATTGCCATAAGATATTTTGAAAGGCTTATAAAAGTTTCTGACTTTTCATATTCTATTTTAAGAGTATCTTTGGATCACTTGTCCTAAAATTTCTATTTTATACTCACGTTATGGAGTGACTTCTTTCAAAATAGGTTGACAGAAATTTTTTACAGCCCTTAACGTCCGTCCTACACATTCACCTGATCAGAAAGCAGTCACGTGATGGTACTTGTAGGCTGTAATTTATTCTAAATTTAGAGTGGGTATTATGGGCCATCTGATGATAGTTTCTCTATTGGACTTTGATGGGATGTTATTAGTAATATTTCCAAGTAAAGTATTTTAAAAAATGAAACCTCTGAAGTCTTAAGTAAAATGAGTACCAGATTTAACGTGGGAATTTTATTGAGAGTACAAAGGTCATCAGCAAATGTGAAAAAAGAACAGTCTTGTTTTAACCACGCATCTATAGTCTTTGTTCAACTATTCAATTACCCTGACTATTAACCAAATCCCATAGTAAACATTCCCTGAGTGATTCACTCGTCCAGCGATTTCGAAATTACACACGGGCAATGCCCAGGTGTGAGTGCCACAGCAAAATCAATTCTCACACAGCGCCCTGTGCAGTCGCACAGTGTTCTGAAACATTTAGACAAAAGGTAATGGATGTTTCATTTCTGACGGGTCAGGTTTGGAGGTCAGCACCATGAAAAACTGTAGGAGGCACATTCAGCAATATTTTTTTCTTTTCTCTTTCAAAGTTCAAAAGCAAGTATAGGAACCACCTACACGACAAGCTTTGTTCATAGTTATTTTATTTGGATCCTTGCTGTGAAGAAACACGTTGACTAACTGCATGCTAGGGGCAGAGAAATCGAGTATGAGTTTGTGGTGGGCTGTGGTCAGGCCTGGCTACAGAAAACCCATAAGGGAACATAATGGAGAAACCTCTAGTCACTGTAGCACGAATGCAGATAAGGAGAGAGTGACCCTGTGCAGGCAAGGCAAGAAATGCAGGCCTGTAACCCTAATGTTAAGTCTGATGTACATGGCCTGGTAAAAGATTTATTTCAAGTTATTTCTGTGTGCTGAGATGAGTCCACAGATTAAGACTTTGCTGATATGAGTCCATGGAGTTTCTGCCTGAGTGATGTTGAGACCCCTACAACTGAGCTGGAGAGACTACCACACGTTGGCACAGCTCCATGAGACAAGAGAGAGGAAATGGTAGCCAGGCTCAATCGCCTACCTGCTCGTTGTGATTTTGCACTTCTTGTTAGCTGCTTTAAGGGTAAGCCAGAATAAAGACAAATTTGAAACAAATCCAGAGTGTCATTCTTCCCTATCCCTTTGTGCATACAGACTCCAAATATCCGGCCAAATGCAAGGGTCAATCAATGTGGTTTTTTTCGGTTACACACACATGCACACACACAATTCTCTCTATAGTGACTTTGGAAAGAGGTAAAGGAAAGTACTATGTGTGGTGTGCTCGTCTTCATCCCTCTATATAGGGAATAAAATGTGGTAAGTGGGTTTCACTTGAAGCCCTCAGATGCATAATCAGGAGGAGTCTAGGCTGCCGGATTTGCTCACGTGGGATCTCCTTGGGCTTCAAGGTCAAATAGTCTGTAGATCACAGATGCACCTTCCTTCCAGGTATTAGGAGCAGGAAGTGTTTCCACAGTGGACCCACAAGGAAAAACCACACAAGGATCAAACCCTTCTTTCCAAGGTGAAGTTAACTTGTTGACTTTTTATTCCTTTGTTTAAGAAAGACCCTCATAAATGTTAAATAAATGCTAAGGAATAATAAAGTTAACCTTAATTGAGTACTTAGCATCATGTCCTGCCCTAAGTACTTTTTAGTCATTAACTCATTTAGTGACTATTGTCTCCAATTTACAAATGAGAAAATTAAAGTAGTAGAGAACACATTCTTGCCATGATCACGGAGTTAGAAGCCATTAGAGATAAGATTTTGACTTAGTGACTTACACAAACTCAGTCATAAGAGCTAGGACCAGAATTTGACCCAAGGATGTCTGTCTCCAAAATACAAGCTCCTAACCAGTATCTGACCCCACCTGCAAACACATATCTTGTTTTTCAAACAAGATATATTTCTCCATTTTACAGATAAGAAAATCAGAATGCTAAGAAATGATGTCCTGTCCCCCTTTGTTGCTAAGTTACTAAATGGCACAACTGGAATTTAAGTCCAAGTTTGTCCAACTCCAAAGAGGATAGCAGTCTACGGGCTAGTTAGGCAGATATGAGATGTTTCTGTTTGTTCAATTACTAAGATACCGTTGGATTTGCCCTGCCTTCCTTTTATTCCTCCTGAGACACGCAGGTAATAAGGGAGCAACACAGATGGGTCAGAAAGGTACAGAGGAAAATCACTGCTTATACAAGATGTCACGTATCTTGAGTTTAAATATAATCAGTTTAATCACAATCTTAATGATTTCCCGAAAGAGTTCCAGGCAAAGACGGCAAAGAAGAAAAATGAAAAGAAATTTGCCCCACTTGATATTATGATATAACATAAAAAAACGTAGATTAAAGCTCTGTGGAACTGTAGCAAATATAGGCATAAAGACCAATGAGAACAGAAAAAGAATAATGTAGAACTGCAGGGAAGAAACTGCACTATATACAGGACTTTGATACCTAATAAGACTGGCATTGAAATTAATGGACCTCATCAACCTAAGGAACGATGTGAATCAATAGTTCATAGGAATAAAAATCGCTAATAAACATATTAAAGCTGTCTCAACTTCACTCATAATTAAGTAAATACAAAATAAATTGGATGCTGTTTTCAACTCTCAGATGGGCCCATACTTACATGTTTCGCAGTCACAGTGAGGGCATGAGGAACTAGGAAGGCATTCTTATAGGCCTTTGATTGGAGTGTGGACTGTTACAATTATTTATAAAAGGCATTTAGAAAACATGACCTAATTAAAAAATTCATAAGTCCTTTGACCACCAATTCCACTTCAAGAAATTTTAATGTTTACACGTGTTGGTGACGTCTACCAAGAAAAATGAATGAAGTCGTCAACTGCAGCACTCAGAAAAGACCTTATGGGAAAAAACCCAAAACCCATCTTTAGTGATGTGATATACAGTGAATTAAAATATATTCACAATCAAATGTGTTACTCTTTATGAAGAAAATGACTCTCAGATGCTTATATGTAGCAAGCTACATACTATCCAGTTATGTGAACAAAAACACCTAGCAAAATGTACAAATATGTATAGCATTTTCCTTTTACTTGCACACGTGCATGCACACACACACATGCATGTACACACACATGCACATACACACACATGTACACATGCACAAACTCTGTCTGGATTCAAGGAAGCAGAGATAAAATCATAAGGCAAATCTAGTTTTAGGAATCTAGACAGAAGTAAAAATGGTGGCTGGGATGGAGAAGTTCTGGGGATCCAGTCTCAGCAGGAGGGGCTTGCCAATGTCGTGCTGGGAGGAACTATTTCATTTAGGCTACAGTGAGGAGTTCTCAGCTAGCTATCTGGGGGCTATTTGACTGATTATTTTAATCAATATAATACATGTATACTTTCAAAATATCACAAACTACCACTGCTATAAGGCCAACCAAATTCAGCAAGCTGCTAACAGTCGAGTCCACCTTGCTACCCAGAGGCAACTCTTATATAACATTCGCTATTATTTTTAGTAGTTTTCTCCATATTTTAATATGTACATACTGCAACTTTTGTTACCGATTTTAGACATTATATTTTAAATTTATCTTATAGTAGATGAGATTTGTAATTCCCTGAAAACTATTTTTCTTGCATTTCCTTTCCTCTTCTCTTTTTTCTCCTCTATCCTCCCAATATTATATCACAAGTATTCAGAAGGTATAATGATTTGATAAATATTGATCACTGCAGAAAGAAAAATGTTTATCATAATTATGCTTTCTTTTGTTGATATTTTTTAGTTTTATGAATGCATTAGTGCCCATTTTTCTTAATATTCTTATTTTTTTGTCCCTATAGTTTTTTCTCTCTTTGTCTAACAACTTCCTTAAATGGTTTGCAATATAATTTTCCACATGGAGAAGTGAGTCTGAAAATCTACTGATTACTTGTTTTCCTGCTTCTTTCTGCTACCCTTTGGACCGATGACTCTCTGTAGTTGCTACACAATTGACAATATGGAT
Source organism: Equus caballus (assembly GCF_041296265.1). Lineage (NCBI taxonomy): Eukaryota > Metazoa > Chordata > Mammalia > Perissodactyla > Equidae > Equus > Equus caballus. The sequence goes on along the minus strand of NC_091706.1, from coordinate 61,370,677 downwards.
ATTTAATCAGGGTGTATTATGTGTTACATTATTGTTTCTGGAATCTTCCTCTTCTTTCTTGATTTATCTCTTTGTTTTGATAAACATAGTCTCCAATAGCATCCTCAAATAAGCTATGTGTTAGTTATATTCTTTGAAAACTTAATAGAAAACATCTTCATTCTATTTTATTACTTAACTGAAAGTTAGGCAATACATGGACATTTTTCTCAAATATTTAGAGTGTGTGTGTGTGTGTAATTCAAAACAGGGCAAGAGGCAAAGTTTAAGTGCACAAAAGCGCATAATTAAAATATCTCCAGAGGAACTCTAGAAAATAGATGACAATGAGTAAATTGGGCACCATCTTGAACATTTTTAGTAAACTTTTTAAAACTCAAAGCTGGACAAAGGGACTTATGGTTTCCAGTTTGGCAAGTAAGAAGCTTGGAATTTACCACTCTGTCCTAATTATAAGTAAAAAGCTGAACAACTTGAAAATTCAACAACTTCTTCGATTCATAAGAGAAATGAGGTCACAGGGCAAACAGCTGCCCCCAAGTTGGACAGAATTACAGGCGGATACAGCGAATCACAACTTGCATGAGTGAAGACCCGTGAGCAGAAACCTCCACAGGAACCAGTGTCAGGACCAGGAGGTCTGGAATGTAGTTGAGGAAAGGCTGGCAGCTCATTGCGGACATCTCTGAGAGTTAACCATGCCAGGGGAACCCAATCATGGGCGTCTCCACACTCTAGTGAGTTTTACCTCCAAGAGTGGGACCTGGTTCTCACAGTGAATATTAGAGAGAAACCTCCTTGTGTTTCTAGCAGGTGGAGGGGAAAAGAATAATAAGTTAGACAAAGCTGCTTCCCCAATATCTATTCAAATTGCTGTTTTCTTTTATCCGGTTGTATTTTTCTGGACTTTTGAAATGCATCACTCCAAAACTGTTAATATTCGTTAATTTAATTCATGAAATATTTTTAAGAATAACCAGTATCTTAGGAACATAAAATAGACATATTCCTATTTCTTTCTTACAACGTTTCTTTCAATCTTTTACTTCCAAAGATAAGACATAAATTTTATTAATCTAATAAATATAAGTAGTTCTAAATAGGACAAATTTGTCTTTGATCTGGTTTCAGTCTGAAATAATTCAGAACTATTTGCATCTGACATTATGGGCTAGGAAATAGCTATAGTCCATAATCAGAAAAGAGTTTTGAAACAGATGCTTTGTGTGAGAAGTATAGATTTTCTAAATTCATGTAGTTCCCATTTAACATATTAAAAATTTGACTTGATATACCAATTCACGAGTATGGAAAAATCAGAAGACTTGATGAGATAAAGAGAAAAGCCAAAAATTATATAAAAATAATGTATCTACGTGTATGTGTAAATGTATAATTTTATTGCTTAATTATGGCATTAAAATTTTAACATTTAAAGCAAAATGCAACATTGAGCCTAGAAGATGAAAATGTTATGTTTTTAAAAACACATTTAACAATTGCATTCCAAAATTAATATTCTATGAATAAATTGCTTCAGATATTAAAAGTGATAGAATGGTTTATTGATTAAAGAAAAAGGGGTGTTGCCTTTATAGAACTCAGAAAACTCTTTCCCCATAGCTGTACTGAAAATCGTCATGGATGTGGAATTAAAGCTAATGGATCATGATATTGCTATTCTTTTTATTATTTACAATTTTACTGATATTTTATAACTTTACCGTTGAAGAATTACCAACAAGCCTAACTCAATAGCTACAGATTAAAATTAGAAAATGTTATGGCAGCTTTCTTTTTCCTTCGTCATTTAATTTTGCTTCTTTTTTGTCTCAATCCTTGAGTAGTAGTAATTTTTGGTATGGAGGACATATTAAATAAAATAGCAATACAAATTTTTGTTTTCCTCTTGAAAGATGCAGGACTTATTCAGTTTTGCTAGACTTAACTATCAAGAAAGAAAAAAAAAACCTGCAAAAGCTTGAGGCCTTAAAGATATTGGTGTTAATTATTGATATTCTTATGTGAAATAAATCTGACATATGAATGAGAGAAAAACAAAAACAGCCTATGAATGAGCCAGCATGCATTTGCCATGGTACAAAATCCTCCACCAGAGTCAGTTTGCTAACTTTCTTATGTCTGTAACATTCAATGGAGACGACTTTCTTGGGAATTGAATGCAAATAAGAATAAATCTTTTGGTTTCCATTTGAGTCCACAAATTGCTTTCCTCCATTCATATAGAAATGTGATTTTTCGTTGCCTACTATCTAACCATGCTCTGGGATCATTTATTCACTTACTCATTCCTTCACTGTTCATCTATCAAACATTGGGGAAGCAGCTCCCATGTGCCAGGAATCGGAGCAGGGGCTGGGAATGCAAAGAGAAAAAATACAAGTTGCTGATTTTAAGAGAGAATGAAAGCTAATGAGCATCAGAAGCTTTCAATGTGGTCAGTATAGTGGTAGAGAACTAGACGTGGACCACAGGAGCTGTAGAACAAGTATTTGCCTTAGGCAAGATATCAAGGAAAGCATCTTGGAGGAAGTCGTGCCTTAACGGACTCTTAAGAATGGCTAAGAGTACTGGAAGCAGCAGAAGGTGGAAGGGCCAATCTACTTAGCATGCAGCATAAGAAGAGGAAGGCCCATACAGCCCACAGTAGCATAATGTGTGCATAATAGAAATTAGTTTAAATCCATTATCATTTTAGCATAAAGTACAAGACCTGGAGAGAGGGACAGTTAGCTGAAAAGTAAATAGAGACTGGTTTGTCAAGAGCCTTATATGTCCTGATCAGGAAGCTGTATTTCCTTCTATAAAGAGTGGCCATCTCCTCTGCGTTTATGTGCGTGTGTGTGTGTGTGCGTACACATATTTCACTTAGTAATACGCATTTAAAGTTCCTCTTTGTCTTTTCATGGCTTGATAGCTCATTTCTTTTTAGCACTGAATAATACTCCCTTTTCTGGATATACTGCAGGTTATTTATCCATTCACATTCTGAAAGATGTCTTGGTTGCTTTCAAGTTTTGGCAATTATGAATAAATTCATTTGGCAATTACACATAGATGTTTATTTGCCATAAACATCTGTGTGTAGGTTTTGTGTGGATATACATTTTCAACTCCTTTGAGTAAATATCAAGAAGCATGATGGATCTTATTGTAAGAGTATGTTTAGTTTTATAAGAAACCACCAAACTGTCTTCCAAAGTGGCCGTACTAGCTTGCATTTCCACCAGCAGTGAATGAACGTTCCTATTGCTCCACATCCTTATCAGCACTTCATGTTGTCAGTGTTCCTGATATTGGCCATTCTAATAGATATATAGTGGTATCTCATTGTTCTTTTAATCCATAAAAATTTTGATTAAGCTTGTCAATATTAATAATGGCAACAACAAAAAAAAGCCTGCAGTCATTTTGAGAAATATTGTGTTGAATTTACTGATTAATTGGGGAAAATTGTTAACATCATAATACTGAGGCTTCCACCCCATGATTGTAGACTATCCCTCCATTAATTTAAATTGTCTTCAGTTTCTCTCAGCAATATGTTGTAGTTTTCAGTGTAGAAGTCTTGAACTCTTTTTGTTAAATTTATTAAATATTTTACTATTTTTTATGTGATTTTGAATTCTGAAATGTTCATTGCTAGCATTTAGGATGATGATTTATTATTATATGTTAACTTATTCCTGCAACCTTGGTGCTCTCCCTTATTTGTTCTAACAGTTGTGTGTGTATATGTCTAGGTGTACACATGTGTGTGAATTCCTTAGGATTTTCCAAATGCAGGACCATGTTTTATGTGCATAAAGACAGATTTATATCTTCCTTTTCAAATAGTACCCCTTTAATTTATTTTCTTTATTTTCTTCTTGCTTCATGAATAGAACTACCTGTACGAGGTTGAATAGATGAATACTCTAAAACATATCTAATTTTTGAATTAGGGATGCAAAATATGAATGAACTACAGTAAGGAAATACAGGGCATTTATATGTTTAATTATATTTATTATCTTGGATTAAAAAAAAGGTACAGAAAATAAAGTTTATACCTTGGAAAAGAAAGGAGTGACTATTAGAATTAGTTCCTGACAAAAGGTGTTCAGATGGACGTGGAGCACACTTTTGGAATTAAATTAATATAGCAGAAGAAATACTTTAAAGGTAGTAGCAAAAACAATAATTAAAATTGCAATAAGTGCTACTATCACTTTGTCATTTTAACACAAATTAGATTTAAACAAAAAGTCCTTTAAATGAGCTCTCTAATTAGTAGATAGTGATAAGGAATTTCCAAATGAATATATACTCAATAAAACCATTATCACGTGTTTTTATATTTCAAATTCCATTCCTAATCAGTACAGGTAGGTGAACAATAACCAATGAAATAGGTGAGGAGGAAGGGCATGGGGGCAAAGCCAAGCCATCCCCCCGTTCAGATCTCCGTGGAGCTTGAGGATGAGAGCGGATACTCGCAGCTCCACTGCTGCACAGGTAGCTACTGGTGCAGCGAGTAGAGAAGAGACATAACGAGGACACTTTGAGAGCCTGATAATGATGCTCATACCAGCATGCAGAGCAGCAGCCAGGAAATAAGCGTGGACATTGCTAGTCACATTTGATTGCCACCTGTGTAGTCATAAACTCTGAGGATAATTTTTCAGTCTTCCCCCAAAATTAAATAACATGAGGAAAAGCTGTAGATCTAGATATTTTTCAAGGAAACAAATAGATTTTTCTAGATATTTTTCAAGAACAAAGAGCTAATCAAAGGGTTTCTTTGTCTATGATAAATTCACATTGCAATATATATAATATTCTTTGTATCTTTATGATGATTTCCCATTTGTACACATGGATAGTATATGTAGTTGTAATAACAATAACACATGCTATGATAAGTTGAATTTTGTGATCATTTAGAGAGTGATATCAAGCAACTGCTTTATATCATGGATGTCAGTGACTAATGGGAAACAGATGTCTGGCTGGGCAAAAATACAAATGCTTAGTCCAGATTTTGTTTTGGCCTCTTCTTTTTCAAAGGTAAGTGTTTTGCTATTAAACTGAAAAGGACTAAACAAATAGGCTATTAGGACTTGCCCAATGAGTGCCCAGTGACCCACTGCAAAGGTGGCTCAGACGACTGTAATCTCATTCACAGAACCCAGCTCTGCCAGCTCTGCCACTATTCCAGTCACATAAGCCAATTCACAAGAAGGCAGGAAACAAGATTTCATGTCGCCAGTACAATATTCATAGCATTTCAGTAAGGGAGATATTAGTATTTTTCTTTTAACAATCAAGAAAATGAAGGTAAGAAGGGTAAAATTGTGCAACGTGACATAATTAGAAAGAGAAAAAGGAAGGAAAAGAAAGAAAGAAGGGAGGTAGGAAAGAAAGAAGAGAGAATAGAGCTTCACGTAAACCAATAAGGAGAGTATTTAATGCAGAAAAGATTATGATTAATTCAATTCTGCAATCCCAATGTGCCAATAAAAAAAGAGAAGAGAGTTACGGAAGGAAGGAAGGGAGGGAGGGAGAGAGGGAGGGAGGAAAATAGCCATAGCGAGTAACATGTGATAGGTTGGCCAACTTGTAAACATGACTGAGCTGACAGTTTCACCTAAAACAATCTAATTCCAAAATATATACTCAATCCAAAACATTAAGCTCTAGGCTTGATGAAGTCCTTCCAGAACTGCGTTTCTTTAAAAATAGTTCCAAGTTCCCTTTTCACCAATGCCTCAGAATCTATTTGGTCTTTCTCAACAACTCCAGTTACTGCTTTCATTTTCCCTTCCACATTAATCGTATTTAATGGTAGTCATGTTTATATACGCACTTTTTCTTTAACTTTTAAAAAACTTCCACACTGATATTTTCTACTCTTACTTGCTGCATAACTGGGATTTTTTTTTAAAAAAGATAGATGACTCAGGCAAACCTCTCACAGAAATGTCTAGTGCGTTATTCACATGAGAATCAACATACATAAAATGGCAGTTTCTCTGTGGAAAAGAAAAAAATAAAACATTTATTTTGATTTGCAACTGCCCTAATTTTATGCAAATATACCCCCCAATTCTCCAAAGCTCATGCATTTTCTTTGTAAATGGCTTGATTTTTACATACCCAGAAGTTTTATTTTAGATTTGCGGGAGGCTGTTCCTAGCACAATGACATATATAAGGCTGCGAGGTTATACTGGCCCAGGCTTCTCCCACTCCAAGAACTGCGCTTCGGAGGGGAGATTGTCAGGAAATAATGTATTGACTGCAGTGTCTAGATGCTGACAAAGACATAAAATAAATGACATTTGCTTTATTGAGTTTTAAATACTAGTTTGGCTATACTCTGGATAAACCCAACTTGAAAACAGTATGAGTTACCTGAATTAGCAGACTTGTTCTAAAAGAGCCTCTTCAGAAAGCACTGTGTTGGGGCAAAATGGAAGAGATGGACTTATGGATAATGATATAGTCCTAGATTTCTTAAATCCAGAGCTATTTATTTCTTGAAGGACTCAGTGTAGTCATGAAGATTGACTCCATTTGCTCACACAGATGACACTGAAGAGAATTTATTGATTCCAACTCTTCTTTATCACTTGTTTGAAATCGGAATCTGCCGTGATTACATAAGTACCCTAATTTTTCATGTCACTCTTTTTTTATTAAACTGTAAGGTACACTCTGTTACTAATCCATTATAATTTGCCAGGGCAAAGAGCTCAATTGGAATAGAATTCCTGGATTCTGTTGTCACCTGAACACGAGTCAGTTTTGAGAATACAGACACTCAGTCTCTGTTATTTCAGTTGTAAAGAATAAATAGATATTACTTATTAGATGTATTTATCGATTTGAGATGCAATTTAGATCATTTATGGACAAGAATAATGGTGCTCAAATTTTGTTCCTAGAAAACTTACTCAATTTTAAAAATTATTGAAAGCCCCAAGAGCTTTGTTTATATATGTTATATCTATTGCTATTTATTGTAGTCAAAATTAAAACTGGAAAAATTTTTAAATATTTTTAATACTTTATTTTAATTAACATAACATTATTACATAATAACATAAATAATTTTTATAAAATATATTTTTGAAGTAAAATTAATAGGTGGCATTGTTATTTATTTCTTCGATTTTCTTTAATTAGCATTTCCACTTCTGCATTCCCTCTGTTGTGATATTACAAATCATCTAGCCTTTAGAAAATTTGTATGGTTGTGAAAGAACAAGAGTAAAAATAGAAAATATTGTCTTAGTACAATTATGGAAAACAGATCTAACCTCATTATCCCCTTGAAAGGGATGCAAGCCACAGTTTGAGGACCACTGAACTGTGGCATATTATCAAGTGAAACTTGAAGACTAATAGATATAGAAATATGCTACTGTTTTGTTTATAATGCCGAAAGTACTAACATGAAGAAAATACTAATAGAAAGTAAAAAAAAAAAAAAAAAAAATCACTTTCATCATTAACTTTGTTTTACCTGATGGAAAACTCTGAATGAAAGCCCCATTTCCCTTCTTGAAAAAACAGAGACTTAAAGATCTCTTTGTGAGCAATTATTCAAGAGGACGATCCTACAAGGGGTAGTTTTATGACATTGGCTAAAAAATAAAAGAATTAAAATAAATAAAGCATTCTTCGAGAAAAATATAGTGTTCAGTGGCAGAGACAAATCTGAGATTCCAACTGAAAGTCAATGATAATGTCAATTAAACAGGCCAAGTGAAGGTGTGAGTCAAGGTGAAAGACATCGTAGTGGCTCCCAGAGGGACACCTATTTTGAGCAGGTGTGTTTAGGAGCATTGCTAGTTGGCTAAGATCCTGAAAAATTTTCCACAAGTGCTAGAATCCAGGGATAGGCTCCATGTGTTGACACTTAAATAGGTAGATTGGTGAGATTAGCAAAAAGAATGATTTAACACAATGCTTTAGAAATTGCTAAAGTGTTATTTTCTTTTTATATTTTTGAAAGCAGGCAGACTAATAATTACATATGCAAACAATACCACACCTTTAAAAATAAAAACTAGAAAGTCATGCCAACAGGAATGATATTCTCAGTAAAAAGAAAATTCAGAGAAGTGAAGAAAATTTTACCTTTTTATGTATAATTATTAGCCAGAGGAATCTCTGCTCTGCTTTTACCCATCTGTTCCAACTTGATACAAAATTATTCATTAAACTCCAGGATCAGATTATTGTGTTTTAATAACAGAAAGGTATGGCCTTTGCTTATTGTCATTGGTATTCAGAAGAAGATTTTGGCTAATTCTATATTTGTCCACAAAACACCACAAAAACAAATAATGGGATTTCTTGAGATAACAAAGTGTGTCAAGGAGTATTTCAGAAAGGCTAGGGTCCTATAAAGCATTAAAATGTTCCCAGATAACAACATTTGCTGCATACCATTGATTGGAAATATCCTAGAAGATTAATTATCATCAGTAAGAATAAGCGTTATGGAGGATCTTCTGTGTGTAGCATCACTGATCTAGGAACTAATTACAACAGATGTGCACATGCTCTGACACCACCACTATCTGATGCTTATGGGTTAAATTGTGTGTGTGTGTGTGTTTAATGTTTGGGAGGTGCAACATGAAGATTTGTAAGAAATATGTATTTGGTTATTCATATGACCAAAATAGATTTCTCATATATATTTGGTCTTTATCCATAGTTTCTGGCTCATAGCTCCCAAAACTCTTGAAATTTCCCAAGTGTTGAGTGTGATAAAGGTTGTCTTTTGTTATGTTAATGAGGTGACTTTTGCAAAGCCCCTAAGGTAGACTGCTGATTGCCACTGGAACCAATCACGTGACTAGTAAGTTGGAACTTTCAGTCCCACCCCCTGATTGCTGCGGAAGCGGCAGGGGCTGGAGGTTGAATCAATTGCCAATGGCCGAGGATTTAAACAATCAGGCTCGTGTAATAATGCCTCCATAAGAACCCAAAGGATGGTGTTCAGAGAGCTTCAAGGCTGGTGGACATGGGGCGGAACTGAGAGAGTGACATGCCTGGACAGCTATGCTCCCTTTCCTTGTACCCCGCCCTATGCATCTCTTCCCTCTAAGCTGTCCCTGAGTTACATCCTTTTATAACAAACTCGTAATCTGGTAAGTAAAATGTTTCCCTGACTTCTGTGAGCCGTTCTAGTTAATTAATCAAACAAGGAAGAGGTCTTGGGAACCTCTGGTTTATAGCTTGTTGGTCAGAAGTACAGATAACAACCTAGATTTGTGACTAGTATCTGAAGCCCAAGGAGGAGGTGGTAGGAACCTCCAGTTTTTACTTGGTTGGTCAGAATCATGAGCAATGACTTGAGTTTGTAACTAGGATTTGAAGTTGGGGCCCGGGGCCAGCCTTGTAGGACTGAGTTCTTAAGCCTTGGAATCTGATGCTATCTCAAGTAGATAGTGTCAAATTGAGTTGAATTGTAAGGCACCCAGCATTGAGCATTGCTTGGTGGTGTGGGGTGTCCCACCACATTGGAAATTGAGTCTCAGAGCACCAAAAAGGGGAGATGTTTGACTCTGGTAGATGTATTGATAAAAAAGAATCAAGACTGTATCTGTCTGTGATGGGCTAGATCCCTGAGGTACCTGTATTTTAAAAACCCAGTTGAATTGCATCAATGTACTTGAGGAAAACTTCGCTGAGCAACTGCTTCTAAAATTAGGCTTTGAGAAGGAGTAAAACGGGATCAGAAGGGTACACGATGTAGGGCTGGGGTGGGACTGGTGTGAGTATTGTGATACAGACAAGAGGAATGCTACAGGTAAAAACACAGTGGAGAAAATGAGCAAACTACACGAGAAAGATAGTAAAAAGAGGTGTTGAACAACATGGAAGAATTAATACGTGTGTTGCTGGGGAGTACGGAGTGGAAATAAGTTTCGCTCAAGGAAGAAGGACCTAGACATAGAAATGTTTAAATGGCAACAGTGAAGAATCTAAATTGAGTTTAACCGTTATAGATTTCTACTCAGGATGTTAGCAGGCAGAAAGTAGTATTTTAAGAAGATATGAGTGCTGGGTGCACAAGAGGCTGGGAGAGATTAAAAATGAGAAATCAATCATTTAGATCAATTATCTTATAAACTATGTTACATTCCCATAAATGTATATTTCAATTCATTAGGATGCAGAAAGAGCTTTATTTAAATTTATTTTATTCTTGTACTTTTAATAATTAATTTAATTTTGAATGTGTGCTAAAATTAGTTAATTAGTATGTTTATAATTTATAAATAGATATGTGTAGATCAATGAAGTGTTTAACAATAGTGATGAATGATCACAAAAGTTTATGGATGACATTTAGATGAAGCCGGGCTAATGCGGTAAAATTGATATTGAATTAGAGAACCTAAAAATAAAATGAGGAGTTTGAAGGCCAAATTTGACAAATATCTTAAAGGAGAGTGCAACGGAATTTAATGACATTGGGAATGGATAAAGAGGATGGCATAGTGAAAGCTAATGCTAAGCTTCTATGCCTGGAAAACTGAGATCATGATACTGTGTACTAAAATTTAGATTTCTGAAGATGAACTCTGACTGTAAATGGTCAGTTTGATTTGGAATTTATTTTTGTTTATTTATTGCCAAATGTGTGCAAAGCACCCTATGTTTCTTTTTTATTTTATATCACGTCAAAAAAATGTCATTTGGTCACCTGTTGTGTGCAGAATAGTGCTGAAAATACAGAAAAGGATAAAAGGGCCTCTGAACTGTGAGATATTCACTACTTTGGATTAATTCACACATAAATGGTGTGCATTTGCCATACAACCTCGTTAATGACGTATGAGATTCCTGTATAAGCTGTTATAGGAATGTAGATACTGGATCCATTGATTCTGTCTGAGAGCATCAGAAAAGAGCTGGCATTTGTACACAGAAGTCAAATCCTTTGTTTATTTGTCATTTGGATACTTATTTCTTTTGACATAAAGATTAAAAAGAATAATTGCCACTTGCTTCAAGGAAAGGAAATACTGTTTTCTATATTTACTAATACTAGATATCAAACTGTTTATCCTTCCTGTCATAGCTGTGGGTTGTGACCTTGAAAATGATAGGCAATTTTAAAAAACAGGTGACATTTTAGAGGTACGTGATTCTATAGGTAGTCAAGCATAGTCAAGTAATTAGATGACATTAACAAGCCCCAGTTTAAAGATATAGGGGAAAGAAACTAACCATAACCTTCAAAGGCAAGTCAGTGTTTTCTTAGAGATTCACAATATATTTATAACTGTTATTGGTAGCACTATAATGCCAAGCGTTATCATGAAATGATTCTTGTCACCTTTACAACACTATTACGATCTTCATATGTCATTTGCAGAATTATACAAAAAAATCTAGCTATTAAATATCTCTCTTGCATGCTATAAACACAGGCACACACACACACACACACACATACAGAACCCAAGAGAGAAAGTCAATAGTTAGATTTCATATATATATATGTATTTGAAAGAGATCTGAAGCTGGTAAAGGGAGTCAGTCATTTTATGAAACTTTTCCATTGCTAATATCAGAATTTCTTTGATTGGTATCTTATTTGGAATGTACTATAACACATCAATTTTCATAATCTTAGAGCAAAAAGTGATGTGTAATGAAATAATGACTTGATCGGCAGTAGAGATGCATGCATACCTCCTTCACTTGTTGTCTTTTCAGATGTTGGAGTTGGAATAAAGTATAAAAATGCCCATTTTCAAATAGACTATTCTAAGTCAGTTTCTGACTTTAACAAATTAAATTCAGAAAGTTCAATTATGTGGATGTGCACGACAAGTCTTTATACAGTTTTAAGAGTTATCCAATAAATAGTATCCGTAAATCATTTTCTATCATGTGAGATAAATTTTTGTTCCTTTATATTTGAAGCTAAACACACATGAACTTTGTTTTTTTAATTAGTTACATACCATTGGAGATCAAAATTAAGTTTCCACTTTTTGCATGCATCTTTCTAACATTTGGCTCTTTAACATCTGAATGCTGCTATTATTTAACTGAAAATTCAATCTTAAATTGAAGATGTAAAGGCAGATGTAATAGGCAATAGACTGAACTACTTGATATGCCTCTAGAAATAGAGGCATGAAGATAATTAACCATCCCCAGAGGTGGGAAAGTCAAAAATATAAGTACAGTCAAGAAGGATTTTGATACATTTGAGGGTGAGAGATCAATAATGAGTTATTAACACAAGTTCAAGCTTTTATCCACATTCATCAAGGATATTATCGTGTGTATCATAACAGAGGGTATCATGTAACTTTGCTCTGGTGAACTGCTCGTCGTTTCCTGGAGGGCGAGTTGAAGAGAATTATGAGATAGATTGTGAGTGCAATAAGAATGGGTCCAAGATTAAGAAAAATGTCTGCCATAGATAGATGTGGGCTAGTGCTGGCATGGATGCCAGTTTTTTGCCACTGTGGGTGTAATGGGTATCTATTAACTTTGCTGTTCAACATTCAAACACTTTTCCCTTGGTAAGCAGAATGTAGACTCTTTTGTGGCCGCCAACTCATCCTCCAGTTTTAATTCATGAATTTTATGTAGAGTTGACTTCACTTCCAAACTCTAGGAATAGATGAGGACCACGGGTTTGATAAAACCAACAAACAGGAAATTATTTCCTCTGGCAGTAGAGGTTGCATTCAGGGATGAGCATCTGCCCTGCTCCATGACAGTAAGACCTACTTAGATTTTGGCTGGGTCTTTTAAAAGAGACACTTACTGTGTTTTTGGCTAAAGTGAACTTGTTAGAATGTGAGCTTATAGCTGCAAAAAAGTGATCCATAGAATCCTAGAATAAAGCCAACAGATAAGAGGAGTGAAAAATGGAACAAAACTAATTCCTGATTGCATAAATTAGAATAAATTAAACACAAAGGTAGATATCCATATCAATCTCAGTCATTTCAGCCAACAAATTCAAGTTGAAGTAGCTCAGTTTGGGTTAGATTTCCCATCACTTGCAAAGCAGAATCTTAATATAACTGACACGTCTCATCTGTTTAATCGTGGCCAGTGTCAGTACCATTATTTGTGTTCATTACATACTTGGTAGCTCTTGCTTTAACAGTGGCCTGTACATGTACCAGACCATGGCAAAGTTTGATAGGTGTATATATTCACAATTTCATGAGCACAGGAGAGGTGGACATTATTTTGTATTAGAGGATGGAGCTAGCGAGGGGGCACATACACACAGAAGACAGCACTTATAAAACGACTATAAAAAGTGGCTGGGCCAAGTGCCTTGCCTAAGTTGTCTGGTTTGGCGTCCCTCCAAAGCCACACATGTCCTCAAAGTGTTCCCATTCAAAATGTATATATTCTGGAATGTGAACAGTTAGTAATCACTCTCCTCCTAGCAGGATCTAAGTCAATAGCCAACAGAGAGGCAGCTGGAATGGATACTGAAATGGAGGAGTGAAGGAATACAAATGTGTGACTTGTCTTTGAGGGAGTGTAAGGATGGAAGTTTGTGCTGACAGAATGTGGAATGATGTCCCCAATAAATAAATTTCCTTGTTTGTAGCTTGCTGTAGCTCTGTCTTATTCTGGTTTCACTTCTGTGGACTACTAAGCATGTCTTAGATTTCCAGTCCTTGATTTGTATCAAGATACGTAATTAGCGTATATTAGTATAATGGAGTGAAAGAGTAGGTTATTGAGAAACTATGTGGACACACATGCATGTGTATGTGTGAATTTCCTGCTGTGGATTTACAAGGGAAAAATAAGCACATATCCTTTTCCACCTAATAGATTTTCTTCTCTATACTCTTCAATCCCACAGGATGTGATAAGCATGTGTGTGGATATGTGGGATTCAAAAAGAGTGAGCAGAATTTGCCAAGCTGAGGGTGGGATATGGTGGGAGAGGTTGGCAGAGGGCACAACCCTGAGAAAATCTTTGCACTTTTCAAGTTTGAGGTCCATCAAAGGGAGTAGATTAGATTGCTTGAAAGGTAGGAGAGCACAGATCTTCTGTTTGAGGATTACAGAGGTGTATATGAGTGCATCTTTTTCAGGAAGTGAATTTGGGTGTTGGATGGGTTCTTTGGAGAAGCACAAGGTTGCATTTCAACCGAAAGTTGAAATTTCTGTTAATGTTGATATCTGAAGCCTACTCAAACACTGCGCCCGGAAGTAGACAGGTTCTTCAGTGAGGATGGCTGTACGTAGGCCTATAAAAACTTGTTAACCTATACTAGTGCCTTTAGAGTGGAGGCGAAGCTAAGTGAAAGGAAGACTAAATACCCAGATAACTTAAGTAAAGGAAAAATAACCAAAGTCGATATTTAACGAATTCTGATCCATACACCGGTATCTGAATGGGCGTGAGCACTCCCACCCCAGATTTGCCTGGAGCTCTCACTGCCTGGCCACAGGCTATTTCTGTCTATGATCCTGTTTTTCAAAAGAAATTCTTGAAAAGAAGATGATAAAAAAAAGAGCAGTTCTCAGAAAAAAGAAAACCTCCATTACCACACACTTAACTAATTCCGCAAAAGGGTATAAAACACAGTTTCCATGAAGGTTGGGGAGTGGAGCCCCCACTGTACGAATCTCTCCTCCCATTTCTTCTTTCCACAAGCAGACCAGCAGTAAACAGGAATGTCTCCTGTCGAAAATTTAGTCTTTGATCTGTCTTTCCACATTCGTCATGTTACCTGGGAAAATTTCCTTCTTTCAAATTCAGATTTCCAGCTTCCATTTTGAAGATATTGATTCAGGAAATACAGTTGAGTGTTTGGAAATCTGCATTTTTAACAAACCTCTCAGGTGACACTGGTGGACAGACAGGCTTAGAAACTACTGACTTAACATGAGGAATTCTAGGGAAAACTAAGATAAATGTAGACTGTTCTAATTAATAGGCTAATTGGAGACGAAGGAGAGAACAAAGCACATTTTAATTGGAGGTGTCAGAGACAAGGGAAACTGATATTTTTTTACAGTAGAATTGCACACAGATTTTAAAATTTTGTTGGTTTTAGAAAAAAATATAGTTCCTCAATTTGGATTATATTTCAATTTATTCACATGCCTACAAAAGCGTGCTTTTAAATTTAACACTCTGTATTCACTTTTCCAATTTTTATAAGTTCCAGTTAAACACATCACAATAGGCAAAAGAGCGAGAGGATTAATTTTTGATGTGTCTACATCTCCTCTCCATTACAGTTTTGAATCCATTCCGTCCCTGATATTTTCCATCGCAATTAGGAAGGAACTGTAATTTGAATGTGTGTGTTTCTGAGGGTATCACGGGCCTGTTTTTGTTCGGTTTATTCAGTTTAGGATTTATAGGTCCATAAGTTCTGCTTTGCATAGTACTCAAACTGCTGCTCACAAGACTATCCGATTTCACTCAATTGTTTCTTTAATTCGTAGACAACTCACAATGTTGGTTCAAATGAACTGGAGAATAATGGACACCCTCCTGTTGATTCCTCATTCTGGTAAACCTCTAACAAGAGACAAAGATTGAAAACCCCTGTACTATGAGGCTGATGAAGGATAGCTTTCTCCACTCCCTTGTGGTAGTCACTTCCTTCTGGTTTCTATAAAATAATGAATGTGTCATCTTTTCATGAACATCTGTGTGTGTTTATTAAAAGAAAAAATTAAATCTATAAGTATTTATAGAATCTCAGATGCAAGTTATATGTCTTTAAATGAAGCTACAAGTATAATGAAAATGCAACAATTTTCTGAAATTAAATTTTGTGTCGCGTGTTTCTTTCTTGTTCTGCTTTGAGGCTTTTCATCAGTTGATTAAAGCAGGATGAGAATGGGATTAAAATTGTGTGTTAATGCTTGCTTAGCATCTTACAGTGGAGAAACAGTTTCATAGAAATAGATCTTTAGAAGTAAATAACTCTGCATAACCTGCTCCCAGCTCCAAAATCAACTTGAATTAATTTAACCTATTGCTAGATAGTTTAAAGTTAAAGGACACAGCTCTAGAGCCAGGCGATTAAGGGGTGTTCCCTTGGCCACAGCTGCAAACACCAGGGCACCACTCATAAAAACGGAGCACCAGACTCATGTAAAAGCTGCCCTCTGGGAGATGCTGGTACTTCGGAGTGGGGCCAAGGGAGGGCACAAAGCTGGCACCCGTGGCTGGAGCAAGGCAGAGAGAGAACATGAAGACGGTGCTCACCGACCATCAAGGCCCTATATGTGTGCCAGACCAGATGCCTGCCCTTCAGACCAATGCTCCCAGACCAGCAAATGAAACTCCTTCATACACAGTCTAGGCATCTCTCAATTGGCTGCCTTAGTGCTGAGCCTTGAGATGGCTGAGTCCACGGGAGAGCTCTTTAAGAGCTGTTTCCAGGTGGATATAGTCTTGTGTGTCTTCTGGGCAGGAACCCCATTGGTTTTCAAAGCTAGCTGTTTTGGGAGCTCCTCTCTGGTGCAGGCCTAAAAGGTTGGGGTGCCTGAAATGGGGTTCAAACACTTCACTCCTCAGGGCGAAGCTCTGGGCTTTGAAATCCCTTCCGACTGGATCACAGTGCCCAGAGGTTAGGGGGTGGGATTTATGGCCCCAGCCTCTTCTACCTGCTTAGTTGTGGGCCTTCTCTCCTCTGCCCAATGTGTAGGAGTCACTCAGCTCATTTTTAGATTTTCTTCAGAGCAAGTTCTTCCACATGTAGCTGCAGATTTGGTGTGACCTTGAGAGCAGGTGAGTTCAGGATCCTCTTATGTCGCCATCTGGAACTGGAACTCCCCTCCTAAAACCTTAAACCCTGCCAACCACTAATCTATTCTTCTTAGCTTTAATTTTGTCATTTCAAAAATGTTATTTAAGTTGAATCCTACACTATGTCATCTTTTGATATTGGCTTTTTCCACTAAGCATAATTCTCTGGCGATCTACCCAGTCCCTGTGGGCATCAGGAGTTCATTCATTTTATCATAGAGTAGTATTTCCTGTGATGAATATGCCAGAGTTGGTTTACCCATTCATCCACTGCTATCAACAGGATGGTTTCCAGTTTGGGGCTATTACAAATAAAGCTGCTATAAACATTCATGTACAAGTTTTTGTGTGAACAAGTTTTTATTTCTCTAGGACAAATGCCCAAGAGTACAATTGCTGTGTCTTGTGATAAGCACACACTTAGTTTTTATGACACCTCTATGCTCTTCTCCAGAGTGTGTGCCCCATTAACATTCCCACCAGCAAGGCAGGAGTGACACAGTCTCACTGTATCATTGCCAGCATTTGGTTTTGTTACTATTTTCTAATTTTAGCCATTCTGATAGAAGCGCAGTGATACTTTATTTTCATTTATATTCATATTTCCCTAACAACGAACACTTTTGGATATGTCTTCTACTGGTTACTTGCCATCTGGCTCTCCTCTTCTGTACAATGTCTTTCTCCAATTCTCGAAGTACATTGTTTGTTTTTTTGCTGTAGAGTTTGGAGAATTCTTTATATATTCTAGATACCAGTTCTTTTTCAGACATGTAGTTTACAAATATTTTCTCCCAGGGTTTAGCTTGCATTTTATCCTCAACAGAGTGTTTCACACAGCACAAGTTTTCATTTTGATGAAGTGCAATTTACACTTTTTCATGTTATAGATCGTGCTTTTGATGTCAAGTCTAGGAAACTTTGCTTAGTCTGAGATCCCAAAGAATTTCTCTTATAGATTTTATTCCAAAACTTTTATTCTTTCACACTTCACATTAGTGTGCATAATCAATGGCCTCACTGGGGCTGGCTGTCAGTTGGGGCTGGAAGTGCAGGCTCCCTGTGCATTCTCCATTGACAGCACAGACAGGATGGAACTTGTTACTAACGAGTCAAACCTAACTTCTGACTCCCTCCTTAGCCTTCTCTGACCACCTTAGTGGAGGAGATTGAGGTTGCAATATCCAGATAAAACCTGGCAATCATGGAAGTCTCGGTTAGCCTTTGCTGACATGGTGGATTGGGGCCACCGTTTTTTCTTTAGTGTTTGGCTAGAATAGAGCACTTATTGTGTAAGACTACACTGCTTTTTTTTCCTGGCCCTTTGGCTAGGGAGAGGAAAGTTTTTTGATTGTGCCATTTGTTTCCAAGTTACTGTCATCTCCAGCAACATGTCTGAGATGTGTGAGGCAAAAAAGAACACGCAGGGAACTCACCACTGGGTTGTTCCTTGGCTTCCAAGGTCCCTAACCAGTCTGCTTTCTTCTCTCTCTGTTTCCAAGTCTACTTATGATTGGCCTATATATCAGACCAAGGGTTTTTAGTTGTATTTACTGGAAGGAATAGGGAAAAGTACATCTGCTTTATGTTCTTGGAAACAGAAGTCTATTTTACATTTCAAAACTACTCAGTGATATCATACCACTAAAATCATTTTTAACTGCTTTTCGGCATGTAATATAATTTCATGTTCCTCAAAAATAGTACTTAATGTATTACTGTATTTTAAAATAGTTAAATCAATACTCAATCTCATAGCAATTGTTAATGTTGAGAAATCTATGATTCAAGGAAATGTTTTCATGAAATGCTTATTTGTTCTTTGGTTGTCATTGTAAGAATAATAAACTACATGTAACTACATAATGACTTATATCAGGGTTTCATATAGCAATTTTTGAAATTTATTTTCAAAATCATAGTTTAATATATGCATAAGCTTCAACAAAGATATTAAATTATAGTTATTTATTTCAGCATCATAATAAATCTACTTATTTAATATTATGGTTATTCTTCCCTTATTTCTAACTTAATAAATTGGCATATTTTTGAACTATATTCAACGTCTCTCAATAAGTTAATTCTCTATTATTTTTTCTGTATGAGGATCTTCAACTTACCAAGCAAAACTTTGCATAATAATAGGCAGATTTTATCTTAATTTCAGCTTCATTCCAAGTACACATTCCCAACCATTTCTAAGTCCATGAGGTCTTTGAGAGTTCAATATATTTTGTAGAAATAACTACTGGTCTTGAAATCCAATTATACAAGACATGCAGTTTCTCTTAGCCATTGCTTAACTAGTAATTAGACCCATTACAAATATTTCAGATGTATAGTTTTTCTGTGTCTAATCAGGGCCTCTTGCTTGACCTCTCTTCCAAGCAGCAGTTAATCTGTTTTTGGTGATCCCGACTTGAATGTTTAATCATAAAACAAACCAAGGAAGCTTCTGGGGATCTAAGGTAATCAGAAAGTTTCTTTAGAATTCAAGACTGTTATTTTTACTGATGTGTATGTGGAAGAATGATACAATAATGAAACAGAGAGTAGGAAATGAGGCATAAAACACACCCGGAGGGAATACGGAAGAATTTTTAAAATATTGCAACATCAGTTATATAGCATTTTATTAATTCTGTGGAAAGAGAAATGGATGTCGGGGAAAAAGGAATATATGGAGAAAAAGGGGGAAGAGATACTGTGAATTGAAATATTTAATGCCATTAATGTCACTTACATTTCCACACATTTGGTGGAACTATTTGCATCATTAAATTAATGTGCTCTTTGTTTCAACAACTTCCACAGTGCATACAGCATAGTTGTTAGTCAAGACAATTCTATTTTTAGGATTTTATTAATCTTTCTTCTTGTGACATTTCTGGTAAAAGAAACCTCTAAATGCAGTCTTTTAGGGTGATGGAATTCTCAGTAACTTAGTTTTGCTAGAAATTAAAATTTGTAAGAAAATGCTTTTCATAGGATTTAAAGTTAAGATTGCACAAAGTGTATAGTGAAATCCAAAATATACAAAGAAATCTCAAAGATAAACATTAACAAAACAAGCAATCCAAGTAAAGAAAGAGCAAAAGATCTGAACAGTCTTCCCACCAAAGAAGATATATAGATGACAATCATATGAAAAGAAATTAAGCATTATTAGTCATTAGGGAACAGAAAATTAAAGCAACAATGAGATTCCACTACACATTAAGAAAATGTGACAATGTCAATTTTTGGTGAGGATATAGAGCAACAGGAATGCTCATTCAATATTGGCGGGAATGCAAAATGGTGCAGCCATATTGGAAAACAGTGTGGTAATTTCTTATAAAGCTAAATAGAGTCTTATAATACAATCCAGCAGTCATGTTCCTAAGTATATTCCCAACTGATTTGAAAACTTTGTTCACACAAAAACATACACATGAATGGTTATAACAGTTTTACTTTTAATCACCCAAACTGGAAGCAACTGAATATCTTTCAATAGGTGAATGAATAAACAAACTGTAGTAAATCAACAAAATGAAACATGTCAGCAATAAAAAATGAGTTATTGAGTGATGAAAATATATAGATGAATCTTAAGTGCATGATGCTAAGTGAAATAAGCCAGTCTGAAGAGACTTGATAAGGAATGATTCCAAGGCATGATATTCTGCAAAGACAAAACTATAGAGACAGTAAAAATATCAGTGGTTGCCAGAGATTTAGGAAGAGAAGGTAAAGGTTGAATAGGTGCAGCAGGGGGATTTTTAGGATGATGAAACTATTTTGGATGATGTTATAATTTTAGATACAAGTCACTATTCATTTGCCTAAACCTATTGAACTTTGCAGCACAGAGAGTAAACCTTATTGTGTCCAAATTTCATAAAATAAAATAATAAAATCACAGAATAGAGTGCATAATATGACAAAACAATCTAACTGTATTATGAATGTATAAAACAACCCGGGGGAAAAGGTGCTGATCTTAAAATTTCGGAAGTGGATTAAGTCTGAAAAACAAGAAAGTGGACATAAGCTATACTTTAATTAATGAAGTTATTTCCTATGAGGGTTCCATTTAACAATTCTGATGCTGCTACACATGTCTACTGGAATTAAACTATTACATAATAATGGCAGATGAAGGACCAATTTTCTAGCTGTTGAAGTAGGAGTTTGCAGATAAACAAGAAAAACAAGCTAGAATGGTCCATGCGGCAATGGATTAGAATCAGAGATCTCACTAAACTCATGTTTACTGAGTTACTCATGTCACGTTCTGACAGTTGTATATATAGATGTACCCAGGTACACATACAAAACTTTCTTTGGTCTGTCATCCAAAAGGACCTAAAAAATGACACCTCAGTAGCTCTGAGTGCACCTAGCACCCAGGTCTGGGTTTCTAATACCATTCTCCAATAAAATGAACTGAAGCTCCCTGGAGAAGTGACTGATTCTAGGACTAGGGCAGAAGATACCGAAGATGAGACTGCAGCATTGCGCAGCACAGAAAGTAAGGATGCACTCAAAACAGAATAAAAACACAAAGAGGATATGAGGGAAATACAGGAACCAACTGAAAGAGCTCCCAATGGCCAAAGCAGAAACGATGTGAGCAACAAAATAAGTAGAGTAGGACTAGATTGTAAGCAAAAGTATAAAATATGTATCTCTGAGTCTATGCTGATATAAAGAAATGAATTGGTAAATTGCAAAGATGAGACAAAATTTCCATGCAAAATAGTGTATGTAGATGCTCTGCCCATGAGGAGGTAGAGTGTCACTACCCATTCCTTAACAGTGGACTGTGCATAGAGACTTCCCAAAAGAGCACAGTATGGAAAAGGGGATGGAGGGAGAGTTACTTCATAGCAGAGAAATCTGACAAACACTACCTCAGCCAGGTGACCGAAGGTAATATCAACAGTCATAAGCCACGTTATTATTTATTCTTGATAGAATGTGATGAGAACGGTCTGTTTCCTCTGCTGTCTTCCTCCCCAGATTCCATAACCCCATTCTAATAATGAAGAAAACACCAGAAAAATCCCAATAGAGAGACATTCGTCAAAATATCTGACCAGTATCCCTCAAAACTGTGAAGGTCAACAAAATCAAGGAAAGTCTGAGAAACTGACATAGCCAAGAGGAGTTGAAAGAGACGTGACAACTAGATGGAATGTGGTACCTTAATTGGGATCCTGGAAGAGAAAAAGGACATTAGACAAAAGCTAAGGCAATCTGAATAATAATAATATATAATGATAATGTATCAATATTGGTTGGCTAATTGTAACAAAGTTACCATATTAGCATAAGGTAATAATAATAATAGGGGAAACTGGATGTGAGGCAGATGGGAACTCCCTTCACTATTTTCACAATATGCATGTTAATCTAAGATTGTTCTCAAAAATAGTTTAATCTTTTAAAAAGCATAGCAAAAACTTCAAAACAAAGGTACATTTGAATTCTCTCTGATATCTTTCTCAGACAGTATCTCTCTTATGCCATATCATATTGGTCTCACCGGCGTGAAGTTGATGAGCTTAACCCTGATACAAGCCCCAAGCTCCTGACCTTCACGGGAGTGTCGGACCCTGACTCCTCCCCTTCTACTTTCAGTGCGTTCTGGGTCACTTTTGCCCTCCAAAATTCAAAATCAAATTTGGCTCCTCCTCTTCTGCTGCATCATTTCCCCTCCTCAGACCCTCCCTAAAGCTGTCCTCAGCCATCACTCTGCCCTCATCATTCCCACTTGCCCTGGGGTAGAGGAAAAGGAGAGAAGGAAGCAGAAACTACCCACTTGAGCGTATAGTCATGGGCCTCATAATGACGTTTTGGTCAACGGACCACATATACAATGGTGGTCCCAAGATTAGCACCTTATAGCCTAGGTGTGCAGTAGGCTATACCATCTAGGTTTGTGTAAGTACACTTTATGACCTTTGCACAATGATAAAATTGCTTAACAACACCTCTCAGCACATAGCCATGTCCTTAGGGGACACGTGGCTGTATATAAAGGTGGTATAGTTTGAATGTTAGCTAACTATGCCCAAGAATTTTATAATGCAAGAAGTATCAAGTATCTACTCTAGAATCAGGCTTAATAAACATTTTGTTTTGGTTTGTTTCCATTTCTTTTTCACATGCATATGCTAGTAATTCTTACTAGCTGAACAACTTGTCAATATCCTTAACTAAACAGTTTCTTATTGTTATGGGAAAATAAAAGGATCTTTAGGCTTGATTTAGCCAGGCTTCAATGAACAGAACTATTAAACCTTTGGTCACTGACAAGTTTACTAGCTATTCAATTTAATTGCACTGTTTTAGCGCACACAGTGTTGCACCCTAATTTTACCCTTTAGAGCTCAAGGAATTGTTCCACTAGTTTCTGGGGAGGTGCAGAGTGACAGCCTATCTCAGTCTGTTTGGGCTGCTGTAACAAAATTACCATAAACTGAAGGGCTTATAAACCACAAATCTTTATTTGTCACAGTTCTAGAGGCCAGGAAGTCCAAGATCACCGCCCCGGCAGATTCAGTGCGGTGGCCGGTGAAAGCCCACTTCCTGGTTGATAGATAGTTCTCTGTCCTCACGGGGTGGAAGGGACAAGCTAGCTCTGAAACATTTAGGAGACACAGTAACTAAAAGGGAAATGAAAGCTATGGCTGTGACGGGGGCAACTGATGTTCTGAAGAAAAATAATGAAAGATGAAAAGAGATTAATTGTCAATTAAAAGCTCAGGGTGAAAGCCAATGGACCTTCCTGGGGACATATAAAGAGATCAGAGCATTCCTGCAGCTAGAGGGCAGGAAAAGTTGAGAGTCAGATCCAGAACTTTACCATAAGTGTGAAGGAGCTCCAACAAACCTTACATTCTCTGTCTAGACCAGTTTGCAGTGGTCAGGAAAGCACCCTGATTAGGGAAGAAAGGGACTCTAGGCATGAGGCAAGGATATCTGGGCTTAGGCAGCTGAAAGTCTTCAACCTCCAGATTCCCTAAAGTCTCTGAGAATGCGGAAGTGATCCCATGCCCCTTGGTAAGGCTAGTGCGCTCCCCAGCTTGAAGATGATGCAGGGGTTTGTTGCAAACAAGGCAAGAGGAACCGTTCAGGATCTGTTTCCACCACCTCTCCTGGCCAATGGCCAATACTTGGTGAATCCTCCTTGCAATCCTATCTCAAGAAATTCATGAGGCTATACGGACTTCAAGTTAAATGAGAATCTAAGGACCATGTATGGAGCCAGGCAGCGTTAACTTATTGTAGGTATTATTTACCAAGTGGAGAGTAACCAGGATCGTTGCGATATAGCTGCAGCAGAGAACGGAGCTAGCCACATCTTCCTGAGGAACCCCTGAGCTGATGGCCCTTCTGAGCTGAGCTGGTTCGGGCTCACTCAGTCCCATCTCCGGTGACCACCTTTGTCCTGAGTGCAGAGGGGCTGGCATGTCAGAAACTGTACCAGGCATCATGAGATCACTGCTCCACAGGGATCATCCACACTGTGCGGAGTAAACCTGATGCTCCCTGAAATCTTTCATGTCATGAGTTTGTCACTTTTCAACACTCCAGCTGATGTTTCATGGAAGTGGGCATTGTAGTGCCTCAATCCAGAAATTACCAAGAAACTCATTCTTAAATGTTTTGTGTCACTTGACTGCTTTGATAATTTGATTAAAGTTAGGAATTCTTTCCATTGAAACTTTCAAACGCACACATGCACATGAACTATGTGCCATTTCAAAGTTACATATGGACATAAAGTAAAAATTCTTGATTTAAGAGGACTTAGCTTTTAATATACTTAATATCTCAGATCCACATTTGACCTTTCAAAGCTTATCAGAGATGCTGGGGAATAGACATACTGGGGCCCAGGCTGATATCCCTTTGTTGGAGGAAGTGTTTCAGCTGTGGACTTTGTTCCTGAGGTATTAAAACAGGTGACAATGTCATCTTACTACTATCAGAAAAGATGATTTACTTAATTGGACAATAAGAGAATATGATTAGTGTAATTTTCTAGAAAGTAAGAGTGTTCCTCTTAAGGTCCATTTCTTGTACCATAATTTTACGTTTAAACAAAAGTTAATAAAGGAAAGGATGAAAACGAGATATGATGGCAATTTTTAGCAGTCTGTGAAAAAGAAAAGTTTTTGTCATACTGAATTACTAGCTTTTTGATTTTATTGAAGACTCACAAAGTATTAGAGTTCATTAACATGTGTCTTGAAAATGTACTCATTGCAGGGGGCCAGCCCAGTGGCACAGAGGTTAAGTTTGCACGTTCCACGTCAGCGGCCTGGGCTTCACCAGTTTGGATCCTGGGTGCAGACATGTCATTGCTTGTCAAGCCATGCTGTGGCAGGCATCCCACATATAAATCAGAGGAAGATGGGCATGGATGTTAGCTCAGGATCAGTCTTCTTCAGCAAAAAAGAGGAGGATCGGCAGCAGATGTTAGCACAGGGCTAATCTCCCTCAAAAAACAAACAAACAAAATATATATATATACTCATTGCAGTGAACTTTTCATTGTAAAGACATTTTATAGAGGAACCTGACCCATATCATTATATGATGTCTTTTTCTTAATAATTTAACAAACGTTGACTTCCTGGTGTGAAATGAGCCAATTAAAGTCATTTAAAAAATGCATAAGTTTCTCTAGGTTGCTATCAATTTTAAATAAGAGCTGTATGTAATATCCTCCAGCTTAGTATTTCTATTTGAAAATATAGTTAATCTCACCACATTACAGTTCTTTATCACATGTCCCAATTGAATTGACATTTCAGGTCTTCTACGATTTTCCTCTCTAAGTTGGTTTGCTAAAGAGATAAGAAATCGTGCTGAAGAATTCCATCTTCTAGTTGATTTGAAAACCTCTGAATCAAATTTACTCACGGCTTTTATTCTTTCTTCTTTTCTATTGTAGAATTAGGGAAACACAAACAGCCTTAGAACAAATATCCATCTTTAGTTTAATGAGTATAATGTCAAAGAAGATTCCAACTTCAATAGGTCTCAGAGATTGACATTGCACTTGGAAATAAAAATATCCTAAAGAAACTGGAAAAAAAAAAATACCTCCCAAAGGGAGAGTCAGTTAATAAGCTTGGCCCAGTAATCAAACTCTGCTCCTATAAGGGACATAAGGATTGTTACCAGGGCAATGAAAGTGTGAAGGCCACCTACCTTTGAGATCCTGCTTAAATCCTGGGAGCCTTAAAGGCTGATCCGTTAAATCTCAGAAGCCTGGGAGTCTAAGTGTATCATTCCTCCCACCGACAATACATTGGTAGAGTGACAGGATGATGGATATCAGGATGCCTAAGCCCAGAAAGGCTCTTTTGTGGTTCTGCTTCCTCCTGAAGCTGGTAGGAAAAAGGAACACTTAGTCACACGATCTAGTCCAGGAGGGAAGTTTAGCATAATTTTTGGACTTAAATCTTGAAAACATCAGAGTTAAGTTTACACCCTATTGTCTGTCTTTATATCAGCTTCCGCAGTGTTTGAAAAATCAAGTACGGTATTTTCCTAAAATTAAAAGGCCCCTGTGATTCATTTCTGAAGACACAGGACAGAGTAAGGCAGCAGAAAGCCCCTCCTGGCAGGTCATCCCCAGCGAGCAGGCAGCAGAGGCATGCTTTGCCTTTACACGCATGCTACTTGTTACCACGTAAACTGAGTCACCACTTGACATCTAACACTGATTTGCCTCAACTTCCAATGAACCCATGTCTGTGTCTTGAGAAGCAGCTAGGGTTGGAAGGATTTATTTGTCAATATAGGAAATGCAGTTTCATTTACTTTGGCTACAGGAAAGTTCTGCTGTGTTACTCCCTGATAGGAACTAAAAGAAAATTAAAACAGTGGTAGGGGAAAACAGAGCTACTTCTCTCACTTTGCTATAGTACTCAGCAGAGCCACGGGATGGCAAAGTTGGCAGGGCGTCATTGGCAGAAGTTGGTGCAAGCAGCAGCGTAGAGAAAAGATGCTTGGCAGAGGGCCTGGCTAAGTTAGTATTGCTTAAGAAAGCAACATTCCTGGACATAAACAGTGAGACTTAAGCGGGTGAGCTGAATGGAGGAGAAACAGGAATGGTGGCTAGCAGAAGTATTTGTGGCTTTCAAGAGCTGTGGGATCCAGCGAAAATACCAGAGGGGTCCAGCAGCAGTGGTGGCGGGGAAAGGGAATGTGGTATGTGACAATCTGAAAAGCAGAGGTCAACTAAAGCAGAAAATTAGGGTGGGGAGAACAGACAATAGGAACAACACTAGATGTTCTATGGTATGCTTGACTCAACTTCATGAGAGTACGAAAAAGTTCCTGTGGCGTAGGTTCCACAATATGTTGATTCTGGCTGCTTCCTCAAAGTACAATTCCCTGTCTCAGTTGAATCCTTCTAAAATAAAATGAAACAATGACCCTGTTATTGCTATTCTTTTGTTAAGTAGGATTCTATTTAGACTGTTCACCTATGCTATAGTATGAATGTTTGTGTCCCCCTCCAAATTCATATATTGAAATCCTAACCCCTAAAGATGATGGTATTAAGAGGTAGGACTTTGGGAGATGCTTAAGTCATGAGGGTGGTGTCCTCATTAATGGGATTAGTGCCCTTATGAAAGAGAATCCAGAGAGATTTCTAGACGCTTCCACCATGTGACGACACAGCAAGAAGGCACCATCTATGAACTAGAAAGTGGGTTCTTACTAGACACTGAATCTGCTGCTGCCTTGATCTCAGACTTCCAGAATCCAGAACCAGGAGAAATAAATTTCTGTTGTTTGTAAGAAACCCAGTATGTGGCATTTTGTTACAGCAGCCCAAATGGACTAAGACAGCACACGGGAGCCCTCAGGTGTTTGGATGGTGCAGCTGAAAGTTGTGACAGGTGGTGACAAACACCCATGTATCTCACTAAAAATTATCCATTTCCTGTTCTCTAAAGTGAATACTTAGACTATTCTCCTGATTGACCAGGGGACATTGTTTATAATTTATAAAAGTATGATGGTTATATGAACACAACAAGAAAACTTAAGTGCCAGCCTTTAATTTTAAGCACTTGAGAGTGTTCTACTAGATGCTAGGTGCTATAACTAGTTTTAACTATTTTTTTTTGCTGAGGAAGATTTGCCCTGTGCTAACATCCACTGCTAATCTTCCTCTTTTTGTATATGAGCTGCCGCCACAGCATGGCCACTGACAGACGAGTGGTGTAGGTCCACGCCCAGGAACCAAACTCAGGCTGCTGGAGTGGAGCACACCAAACTTAACCACTAGGCCACCAGGGCTGGCCAAGTTTTAACTTTTATTAAACATCTACATCATTGGGAAGCACTGATTTTCTGTACATTTTAAACAAAAATTATCATTGATCATAAAATATATTAATATCCATATTTCATATTTGAGAACAGAAATATTCAAAGAAATTAAGTAACTTGAATGCTGAAATATATATATGATAATTTGGTAATAAATGCATTATGCATACATCCCCTATATGTGGGAATTTCTGATAACTGCTTCAAATTTCCACTTTGCTCTGATAGTGAAAATCTGGTTTAGTGCAGTTTGTACCACCTCTATGTTTTCATTAACTCTCGGTTTCATTTGGGCTTAACTAAGCCCTGTTAGCTGTCAATGACCAGAAAAGAGCTTAATGAGAATTATTCAGCATTATTCACTAGGATGAGTGGGGAAACATTGCACTCCTGAAACAGTGCTTCTGCTGCAGGATTTCATGTCAGCTGTCCACCCAAACAGGCATTTGTTCAATCTGGCTATAGCCAGTTTTATTAAAGAGCTTTCTGAAAAATAAAACTAGGTCTCCTCTTTACATGTTAAATTTTCCTCTATAATTATTCTATTGAGAAAATTGTCCTGCAATTGTATGACTTTGCAGGACTTTGTCTGAAGTGGCTTGGTGGCAAGTTTGCTCTAATCTTCGAGCGTAAGACTGGGTAAGACGTCTGATGGTTCATAGGAGTTCATCTTGTGAGAAGAGTAATGTGCAATATGTTAGATGATGACATTTACTCATTTGCCTTGTCAGCTATTATAACAATAATTTTATTCACATCTCTTTCCTTTTTTCTCTTTGAAATACATACACACACATTAACTTTCGTATTTAATTTAATTTTAAAATTAGATGTCAGAATGACTTTTCTAAGGTCAATAAGCAGTGTCGTAAAGGCACAAGTCCTTTACTTCAACCACTCAGAAGAAAAGTCACTGTCTGTATTCTTAAAACTATCTCATTAAAAAGTCTGTCACACGGCTGGCCTGGTGGCACAGTGGTTAAGTTCACACCTTCCACTTTGGTGGCCTGGCGTTCGCCAGTTCAGATCCTGGGTGCAGACCTATGCACTGCTTGTCAAGACATGCTGTGGCAGACATCCCACAAATAAAGCAGAGGAAGAAGGGCACGGATGTTAGCTCAGGGCCGGTCTTCCTCAAAGAAAAAATTAGAAAGAAAGAACCAAAAAAGTCTGTCACTTTACAACATACTCTGGATGTTTTGATTTTTCATCCTGTCTTTCTTGAAATGCTATCTTCTTTACTCTAGTGCAGAGTTGCTCAACCTTAGCATTATTGATATTTTGACCCAGATAATTCTTCATTGTAAGGGATTGCCCTGCATGTTGTAGGCCATTTCGCAGCATCTCTGGCCTCTACCTTTTAGATGCCAGTAGCACCTTCTCCCCCCAAAGTTATAACAACCAAAAAGGTCTCCAGATATTGTCCAGTGTCCTCTGGCTGTGCAACCACCACCACCCTCCAGTCGGGAACCACTGTCTTAGTGGTCTGCATTGCCAAGCAGGTATCTGCTTATCCAACTCAGTAGACATGCGTTCTTCGTACCTGTGATTCCTCAATCTGCATTTTATTTTCCACTTAAAAATTAGCATTTTATAATGAATGTCAATTGTTACATATTATTAATGTTATTGTATTTTTATTGTTTCCTAAGGAAATGTATCATTAAATGATATTCATTTTAAAACAATTAACATGTTGGAGTCTAATTCGGAAAGGTCCTTGGAAGGAAAATGTGTGTGAAATAATGCATTGTCTCAATCATTCAGTCACTGAAAGAAATTTCTGTTCAATGTCAACTATATAACAGGTACTATGCTAGGCCCTGACAGACAAAGCGAAAACAAATGTGGTTTATGATGTAATCATGATTATTTAATGAGCAATTTTAAATATTAACAGTGACAATATAATGTGAAATGTGACCACATATTAACTACAACTAATCTAAGTGGGCCAAGAAAGTGTTCCCAGAGAATTGCACATAACCTAGGGTTTAACAGATCATGAGAACCCAGCAATCAAAGGCTATGACCTCTCTGAGTTGGGAAAGTCAATGCCTGTAGATGATGATGAGGAGGTTAATATCTATCTCTCTCTCTCTCTCTCTATATATATAATTGAATGGTGATGGGCAGTTTGCCAATCACGTAACTAGCATTAGATCTAATCTTTCTACTTTCTAATTAATCTTTCTAATTCTAATTAGATCAAATTATCAACTAGTCTTTGAAGTAATTTTTATGACTGTTGTTCTAGAAACACAGATAGTGAGGTTCAGGGAGGTAAATAACCTCCTGGAAGTCATACAGATGAAATGGTTCAGTTAGTGTAAATGTAGATTCCACAGCCTCCTGAGTCAGCCTCTTTAGACATTACAATATATTATATTAGGTTTGCATGTTATGTCACTTTATAAAAGAATTAAAGAAGTTTCTCATATCTGGAACAAAAAAGGGAATTGAAAGGGGAGATGAGCTTCTACAGGAACAAAGAAGATTCAGAACAACCTTGAAATGTAATCGGGGACCAGATCACGAAAAGCCATGTTAGGGAGATTGGACGTGATCTTAAATGCAATGGAAAACTGAAAACAAGTTTTAATGGAATTTTAAGTTTTAGCATCATTAGATTAACGTCTTTGAAAGTCCTTGTTGTCTGGAGAAAGGAGCACTGATTGGAATGGGGTGGACGTTAAGGCCAAGATCCAGCAGAGAGATGAATGTGATGCACCGGGGAGATGGAAGTGGATTTGGGGCTAACCGGATACACTCGAAGTTTAGCTGGGAAATTGAATTGGAAGCAATTGCAGACTGACGTTTTCAGGAAGCTGACTCTGGGATGGCAAGGAAGCATTCAGGAAGGTGATTAAGGAACGCTTTTGGGAATAAATAACACCTGTGGGATAAGAAAAAGAAGTAGGATTGAGCAGAGGGTAAAGTTAGGCTGCAATGCAGCGTCAAGAAACAATTTAGCTGTAACTGAGTTTAGTGTTCAGAGTTTTCCTGGGCTGGAGTGAACGTGCCTGGTCTTCATATCTGTGCATGGGGGAGTCACTGGATGCAGGTTGCCCCAGGAAGCACGTGAGCATGGGGAGATCTCTTCAGCTGGGAGCAATCCCTGAAGAGAGCTGCCAGCTGATGATTGTCAGCTCTTCTTGATGCTGGTTCCTTAAAACTCGACGGTGCATTGCGGTATTCAGAATAGAAGAATCTCTGCAAAGGTCGGAAGGTGAGTGTAAGGAGATGTTAAGGGTTGTGCCCTAGTTAATGGATTCAGCGATACAGTGAAGGCCTTTCCAATTCTAAGATAATCATAAAGAACCATGTGGAGAGAGATGACTAATCTGATTTTGGACAGATTTGACATTGAGGCATCTATAAGCCATCTAAGTGAAAAGATTCCAGGAGCTACTCAGACACATGGGTCTGAAGTTTAGGAGAGTGGTATGATAAAGATTCGAGATTCGTCAATATGCAGATATAATTGCTCACAAGGAATGAATAAAATTACCCAGGAAGAATGTTCAAGGGGAGAAAAGAGCACCCCAAAATGCAAACCTAGCACAATGTCATTTGGTGTTATTTACTTTTAAATCAGGGAGTATTTAAAGTCTGGTCTTGATTTTACTCATGTTGTATTCACCATCAATTATAGGAGAGAACAGAACACCATTTCTTAAAAATATCATATAATTCTCTAAGAAAGAAAAGGTAGGCAATAAACAAAAATACAAAATAGAACCACGAAACAATTTAAGTAGTCTGGAAGGGAAGAGCACATTGCCATGGCTGATCACGTGGAGGCGTGTCAATCACTAGGCAGCTCGTGGATGGTAATGCCTCATGCACAGGCCTTCAGATTGGGTTCTCCTGTTTCCAGCCTTGATTTCTGTTGATTATCTGAAAACTGTTAAAATCATAGGTGCATCTTCTGTTTTATATTTTTCTAAACACTTGGTCCATTTCATCTGCTTTTTTGCTTGTCTATTCATTTTAAAATAGCACCATGTCAGAACAAAATATGCCAATCTCTAAAGCAGTTTGGGGTAGGGAAAAATTGCAAAAATTGTACCATTTTTTTTTACCATTTCCTCTTCAAGTTCTTTGCTCTTATGTTTTTCTATGCTTGTTTCTCTTTTTATATGTCTCCATAGACCTTTTGAAATTGAAGCTTCTGAATTGAATTTTATAATTACTTCTGATTAATCTAGCATCCCATTAAACCCATTAAGTCTGTTCACTTTCTTCTCACTAAAATGATCCAATTGTCAAACAAATAATGAAAAGGTTAAGAGGTCTTTTTATTATGAAAGTTTGAAAATCATTATTCTAATACAAATATATCAGCTGTTACATGCCAGAAGGATAGTTTAAATGAAGGCCGCTAGTCTGATTTTTTGTTAAATTTACTCTTATCCTTGGGCAATGTATGTTTGACATTTTAAAATAGATATTCTGTGGAAACCTCTCAATATATTGCAAAAGTATTTAATATATTCATTTATGGTAAGATTTATATTGGTCCTGTACAATGACAGTTCATTTAAATCTTAGTAACTTTAAAATCAGGTCAGTAATTTTCTTAATTTAGGGACATGTTAATATTAAAACCAAAGTGGTTTTGGCTGAATTAAACAAATTGTCATCACATGCTGATAAAATGCATCAAAGTTAATTGTTTAGTGATAACCTGAGGGCCGTATCGTATGGAGACTGGCTTTATCAGGGAGGTAATTACCTATAATAAAACATAATTAGCTAAGCAAACCCCACCCCCACAACAAAATAGAATATAATAAAGACCACTGAAAAGATCAGTGTGCTCTGCCTCACTCTGAATTTTACGTTTATAATTCCCTTCCTTCTTTTTTTATATATGTACTTTTACCGTATGTAAGAATAATTTAAGGGCCGGCCCGGGCCGAGTGGTAAAGTTCGCGCTCTCCGCTTCCACGGCCCAGGGTTTTGCTAGTTTGGATCGTGAACGTGGATATGGCACCGCTCGCCAGGATTCTAATTCTAATATTTTTCAATTATATGGATTTCATCTATGTTCTGTTATTTTGTGGCTTTTCATTTGTGAAAGCCTTCCAGCCAGAGCCCACCAGGAACACAGCAGCAGTTGAACAAGTTTGCTCATTCGTTGCTCTTTGTGGTGAAGGAGAACCCACGCCAGGGGGAGCACAGATATGTCAGAAAGAGAGCAATACAGAAGTCTTACCACAGGATCTGTGCTTTCTTCAGGTGATTTTTCGGGAGAGTTTAAAGGAGTGAGCATTTGTTCTGGATTGGATTCTGTCATGAAGTAGGGGTAATTCTATGATTGGGCAACTCGATAAATCTTGTCTAGAAGGGTGGAAGGTCAGTGTGAGGCTAAAGCTGTAACTGGTCAGAAGCAGCCGTCACTCACATTACCCAGGGGAGGCGGATGTTAGTCATTTTTGTGACTTGGACGATATTTTTACTTTGACTGTGTTTTGACATGATTATGGAGTTAGAGTAGGCTGAATAAGGATTCCCACATATATCCACGCTCCAATCCCCAGACCCAGTGCGTATTACTTGATGTGACAAAAGGGACTTTTTGGGTGTGAGTAAGTTAAGGATCTTGAGATGGGGGGATCATACGGGCTCTCCAGATAGGTCCCAAATGCAATCACAGCTGTCCTTAGGAGAGAGAGGCAGAGGGAGATTCACCTGTAGACGAGAAGGCAGTGCGACTACTGCACCAGCGATTGGAGTGATATGGACAGAAGCCAAAGAGCATTGTTAGCCACTAGCAGCTGGACGAAGAAAGACAGATTTTCCCCTGGAGACTCCAGCATGCCCTGGCCTGTCGACACCTCGATTTTAGC
Organism: Equus caballus; assembly: GCF_041296265.1. Lineage (NCBI taxonomy): Eukaryota > Metazoa > Chordata > Mammalia > Perissodactyla > Equidae > Equus > Equus caballus. The sequence goes on along the minus strand of NC_091706.1, from coordinate 61,336,664 downwards.
CCTAGGACTCATTTTGGACCATTATACATCACGAATCATTGACTTTTGTTTAGTGGTAGAGCAGGTGTTTTAACAAACACCGTCAGGAGGGTCTAGGTTCAGTCTCGTGATTCCAAATGCAGCTGCACAAATGAAAACCTGCATGGCTATTTTGTTTCTTTTTGCCTTTATCAATTTTTCCTAGCAATATCTTTGCAAACAAAGCAGAAGTATTTGAGTTATTTTTTGAACATCACAAAATATGTGAAATTTGTTAGCTATTCACTTTTAGATCTGAAGGCCTGAATTCACTTTGATACTGATATTTTTGACCTATTGTATGCTATTATAATCATCTGAACCTTAACATCCACTGAGATCTTCAAATGGTTGACGTAATGAATAACTGTGGAAACCTACTTGGCATGAAATACTTGAGCATAGCTCCAGCCTTCCTATAGTCTTAGATAACAGCATTTACCTCAAATCAGGCAAACGATAAATTTCAGCTATAGTTGTATGAAATGGAAGATGATTCTGATACAACAAATCAACATTTACTATTAACTAGTAATGAAGTTAGCTTCGAATATGGAAAAAATGACTCAGAAAAACAGCTAGTTTTCATTTTCTCTATATTCATTATTGCCATAACATGAACTATGAAGAACACTGCAGTAGACTGTTACTTTAATGGTCCCAAATGAATCTTGGCTTTCAGTGTCCAAGCTCTTGCATAAGTTTCACTCACATGACTCTGGTCTTTGCTATGTATCTTTGCTTTGGCCAATGGGGCATGAGAAAATATGACACAAGCAGAAGTTTAATAAGCCCCTGAGCATTGGGGTTTCCTACTTGAAATATTCCTGTAACCAAGCAAGGAACCTGCACTTTGACTACTATGTGGAGAGACTACGTGGAGAGAGACTAGCTGAAGCCAGCAGGCAGACCCAGACGTGTGAGTGAGGCCATGTGAAACCCTCTGTCCATGGTGGGGATGCCTCAGTACTCTAGCAGAGCCTTTAATAATCTTGCCATCAAGAAGAGGTTTCATTAGAAAATATAAATATTATGACTGGTACACTAAGTATTTAAACGCAAAGTAAATTTTATATTATCAATTTTACTTAGGTAAAAAGTCCCTCAATCACATTCTTTTAAAGTATCTATCTTTATATTTATTCATTTACCTATGTACATCTCCTATTCTCCTCAACCCCATGAAATGCACAAATATCGGGTAGGCAAATATAGTATTTCATTGTCCTTGATGTGATCAAGTTTTAGACAATTTTCATTCACCTCTAATTTCTTCACCCTCAGAGGAAAGCAATGTGCAAATATTCCTAGTTTATTTTACTCTCTCTAAAGTAAACTACCAATAGCCTTAACACAATGCATTGGATAATTTTTTCCACAGTTCGATATAATAACATTAACTATGGTCAAAATTACTCTAGAAGTTACCCACTTTTGTATCAGAAGGTAGTGTCTGCGCATAGCCTAGATCTAGAAAATAAGAAAGAAAATGCTAAAACGATCACTTTAGAAGAAAATAAAGTGAGATCCATTTTCATAGTTCGCACACATCAATGTCAACATAGTAGATTACTAAAAATAAAATGATAAAAATCATATAGCAGAGAATGACTGTAGAATCTAGTGGATGAGTAAAGCTGTCTCTATACCAGGCATGAAACATAGAAGGCGTAATGGTAAATGGTGACATAGTTTATCTTATCAACAAATAATTCACCAAAAATTAATTTAAAAGGTAGAACATTTTAATATTTCATGTAAAAATAAAGCAATCTCTAAGAAAAAAAATTTAAAGGCTATAACTTTATATTTTCAGAAGTAGAAACATAAATGATTAATGAAAATTTGCAAATCTTGCGAATTAGTAAAGTAACTGAAAATTACAACAGTGAAATATCATTTATGAAAGTGGAGAATTTAAATACCATTATTAAGTTTCTAGAGGGCACTGATAAACAGATTCTGCTGATGGAAATTTTAACTGAATAAACTTTGAGACAATTTATCAATATTTATGAAAATTTGAAATAATCATATGACAACAATCTTCTTACCTCACGGTAAGCAGTGAAGATGTGACCAAGAGGTGTCCTGGAGCCAGGTTATACCTGCTCACAAAAGCCAATTGTTAAATTTTCAGGAATTTTGTGAGCTGTTTATGAATCAAGTCATTTTGAAAAATTAAATTACGTAAACCTAGCATTAAATGTTATTAAAAGCAAAAGTAAACACTTGAAACTCATTATTTCCTATTTGTTCCACTACATTTTGCTATAATCTATACTCTTAAAATTATTTACATTTACTATCTCATTTCTGTAGAGTAGAAATGCTCGCTATTGTGGCACCCTACTGCTCATCTCTTCTCAGTTCCATGTGTGATGTCATACTGGGAGCGCGATGTCAGCCATGCCAGGACAATTCACACCATGGAAATTACACTTGTTTTTGCATATGTAACTCATGGAATATTAAAAAATTAATATAGTTACCAGTGGACAGGGGATAGGAACAGTCTAGATGGGGACTAGAGGTGGGAGTGAATCATTTCACTTTACATCTTTGGCCTGTGGGGGTTTTAAAAAAATTTTTTTTAACCAAGTAAATAAAAATAAACAGTCCATAAAATTCAAAACTTCTAAAACATTTGAAACAATAAGAAATTCCCATAAGAAGCATAAATATGTAGGTACATTAGATAAGACCTTCAAAATTCTATATATTTCATCTAAGCAGAATGTTATTTTAGGTTTGAGGGAGAGAAACGTTTTATAAGCTCTTCTAATGATGGGTTTATAAATTATGGTAATCGAGATTAAGGTAATTGCTTTGTTATTGAAAACGTTGCCTATTGTTGTGGTTCCTTTGACATATTTTAGGCTGAAAAGGTACTAAACTTATCTGTGAAGAGTCTTGCCAAATCTGAACCCCAGTAGCAGACCAGTGGAGCTTTCCTCTCATATTTTGAACTATCATATGCTCTTTGACTTCAGTTCTTTCTATTAAATAAGTTTGTAAACCACCATAAATTCTGGTTGCACATTGAAATTCACGACACAGACCTACTTTCGGTGACATTTCCTTGAATAAAGTCAAATATTTAATAGCAAACCCAGATGCAAAATTGTGTCTATCCTCAAATGAAATTAGCAACTCCATAGGGACCAGCTTGACGCCTTGCACTTGTATTTCTCCTTTCCCTGTCATTTATTTGCAATCCACTTTTCAAATTTTAATGTAAGTAAGAAAATTAAAAGGATTGTGAAAACATTTAGTAGTTATTTTTAATCGATACTCAGTACAGCAAATAGAAAATGAAATAGTGATTCAAACAAAACTTATTTCCTGAAGCTCATTTGTGTTTATCTATTTGTCATATTCCTTACTCAGCAGGGAGAATTTTGAGTAAAATAATATCATATTGCCAGTCTTTATTTTATTTTAACTGTTAGAGCTAGAACACACTCAACATTTTTTGGGTGCTGTTCAAAAGTCAGAGAATTTAACAGCCTGCAGGGGCCTAATTACAACTAATTTTAAGTTTGTTGAACTTCCTTGGCTGTATAAACTTATTTTTGAGCTCCTGGGTGTAACTTATATTTTTCTTGAGCTATACATCTAATAGTTGAGAAGATCAAACTTTATTCCCAGTCTAAGGAAAGGCAATCAGGACGCTTGGCCAAAATCAAAAGATTATAGATTGGACTAAAAAAGAATCTAATATATATATATATTCACTCTTCTCTATATCTTGTTGTAAATGGATGTTGAAAATCTTCCCGCAATGAAATGTCAGTTCCTATGACTGTTTCAGTCCAACCCTCCCATCTGTGCACTGGATTCCAGCTCCTTCTATTCACACTTTGCCTCTGGAGTTATCTTTTTCTGTGCCTGTGTTATAAATATTTTCTCTCTTTTGAATAAATATCATCATAATAAAAACACATTGCATCTCCTGCCATAAAATTAAAAATTGTCTTGCCTTCAAGTTCTCCTCTAGCTACTGCTCAATTCTCTGCCAATCTTTATAAAACAATTCCCAGAAGAAGTGTCTGCTAACTATGTCTACTTCCTGTATTTCACAATTCTTTCTCTAACTCAATCTAATACACTATAATTTTGACCACTGACACTACTTTGACCAAGGTCATCAAAGCCTTCCCTCATGACAACTACAAGAGTCAAATCTCATTTTTTGTCATATTGTCCTTTTAGCAGAATCTGCCTCTTAACTCTTTTCTTTTGGCTTTGGGATCCCACACTCTGCATATTTTCATCTTACCTCGGGCCTACTCCTTTTCAACCTCTTCGGAACTTTCTCATCCAAAACATTGGAGATGCCCTTGGAAACATCTCTCCACCCTCTTGAGTAAATGAATCTTTACCATGAATTTGCCCACTTATCTGATCCAAGATGAATTGAATAAGTATTTAGGAAGAAGCCTTTGAAAACACAAAGTAAAAACTCTATGCCAACTTTTCTTGGTTTGGTTTGTTTCTTTATGTACTGCAGGTTTTGTTAATTCTTTCATTCCTGAAACATTTCTAGAAACCAGGTATACATCTTTTTTTAAAAAAATTCTACAGCGAGACACTAAATGCAAAGAAGCATTATTAAGAAACATCAGCATGTAATAGCTATTTGTTCAAAGATGGAATAACAATATGTAAATATAGACCCCATCTTTCTCAGAAAGAACTCCTGCTGGCTCCACCAAGATGGACATTTTATTCATGCACTCAAATATATAGGAAACTGCCAATTATGATACGTGATACTGCTCGAATCCTTAACCACTTTTTACATTTATTTTAGAATTGAGACTGGTTGTCGAAACTTGTATCAAATGTATCACTTATTAATTCATTAAATCCTAAGTAGTTGACCAATCGTTTTTTTTTTTTTCCCCTAAAGTTTGGCACCTGAGCTAACAACTGTTGCCAATCTTTTTTTTCTGCTTTATCTCCCCAAACCACCCCGTACATAGTTGTATATCCTAGTTGTGGGTCCCTCTAGTTGTGGCATGTGGGATGCCACCTCACCATGACCTGAGGAGCAGTGCCATGTCCGCGCCCAAGATCCGAACCCTGGGCCGCCGCAGTGGAGCGCACAAACTTAACCACTCAGCCACGGGGCTGGCCCCACTTGCCCAATCTTGATTCATGTATTTTAAAACACTAACATATCCATTCTAACAAGGCAATATATCTACAAGATAATTCTCTTTCTGGAAGAAAATACTTCTAATCTCTTAAAGCATATATAAAAGCCCTGTGTCCAGAGATTCTTTCTGTCTGTATATCTCTCTATCCCAATAAAATTGTCTTAGTGGTTGTAAGTAAGCACGTCAAGTAAGACCCTGATACTTTCCATGTGTGTTTAAATTTAAACTTGATACTTTGTGAAGTTATTACCACCTTCTAGATTTCCCATGGTTCTAATGGTAACTAGAATAACTCCCCTTGGCAAGAAAGAAATTGAGTTCTATTTGGGGAAAGTCAAAGCGTTGACCTCCATTACAGGGTATGTGTCCCTGTTACTCCTCGCTGTATTCAGAATTATCCCTCATCTGTAAATCAGCCTCCTGAGGGAATATTAAAGCACCAAAGTAGTTTAAAAGAAAATTAGTTCATTATTTCCAAGACAAAGCTATTTTTACACAAAAGAAGTCTATGTAGTTTAAGTCAATAAACTCTTCCTTGAGTAAGTTCTACGTAACAAGAAATGGGTGAAGGGCTATGAAACAAAGAAAATAAGAAACGTCTCCTGCTTTTAGGGAACTTAAAATCTAGGAGGTAGTGGGAATGTCAGATGTGTAAACACGTAGATCACAAACAATGTGACACTTTGTAAGATTAATAAGATAAATATGCCCCCATACAGTACCTTCTTCTAGTCAAATCGAGAGACGGAGAGTAACATGAGGACAAGCAGCAATCCGGGTGGCAGTGACTGGACAGATTTTGTTATCCCCACGAAGCTGTCCAGTAATAGAGACAAGAACAACGTCAGTCTTTCTTAGAGAATAAATCATTCACAAAAATATTCTAGATGGGCTCCTGACAATGTGTATTTTCCAACCTTTCCTCACAGATTACTTTCAAATGTTTTTTTTTACAAATATTATTTATAAAAATGAGCATAGAAGATATATATTTTTTTTCAAAGATTTCTTGTAAAAATGGCATAGGAACATGTAGAAACATTTGTTACGGTTTCTTTTCAGGGCACGGGGTTTGGTACCCGGCAAGTCCTGACATGCAGTGTCTGTAGCACTGTCAGGCTGCACAGCTCCGGAATCCTTCCAGCCTTCAGGGTGCTGGCAGTGTTGGGTAGGGAGAGACTGCTGATAGGAAAGGAGAGTTTGATGCTTTGCAATATATTGTGTGTGCGTGATTGAACACTTCATAAAAAATGTGATGCATGCCGATACGTTTATAACTTCTCTATTTCTCGGTTATGAATATTTCTCACTTAAATATAATTTAAAATATCTACCTCATAAGATAATAATGAGGTTAAAATGAGATAACATATGTGTAGGACCTAAGTCACTCATGGCGCATGTTATCAGCCTTGTCCCTTTCCCCTCAGTTGTATCACATACTTTGGGTGCAAGCACGCTCACTATTTAGGAATAAATAATGACATTTTAAATACCTTGGCATATTTGTAAAACAAAAGCTGAAATATCAAGCAGAGGATGATATAGCCAAGGTGAGAAGAAATACACTGGTTTCCATTTCAAAATAGGATTTAATCTGTTTTAAGATTATAGGATCTAATCTTTTAACACTTTTCCTCTTTGGGTTAATTTTTCTTTATATTTAGAAGCAATACTGAATTTACTTTAAATCTGTCATCAATACATTGCTAAAAAAAAATTACTTAACACTTGGAGCAGATTCAAGACCTATTATTAAAAGGGAAAAAATCTCTGGCTTAGAAGTGTTAGTTGTGAGTTTGAATGTCATCTCTGCCACTCAGTTTATATCCTCTGGGATTGGATTTTATCATTTATGAGTTTGGATATCTATAATCTAGAGTTTTAATCTAAAATAAGGAAATGAAATATGTGGCAGTGCATAGCACATAGCATTTACAAAATAAATGCTATTTAATTCGTCTTTATACATTTAAGCAGTTTGCTTTACTTTGTTACACAAGAAATTTAAACTTCCTTGATGTATTACTATTTTTAATCCAAGTTTTTTTTTTCTAACTTTTACTTAGTCTGTAAATCTTGCTCATGAGCAAAACTGTCATCAAAACAATACAATCAAAAATCACTTGATTTATAGTTCAAGCATTAATGTCAATACTATATTTGTTCGTGAATCTTAATTATTATTTTCTGCATGGACATAGCATATACAAATATCCTGGCTTTAAAGAAAGACCAACTTGGTTCCAAATCCTGACAGAGCCACTTACTTTGTGCACCACCCTGATGTTTTTTTTCTTTTTCTTACAATTTCTGAACTTCAACTTCCTCATCTGTAGCTGTGTCTAATATATCTAAAGCATACATCATAGGTCACTGTGAAGATTTAACAAGGTCATATTCATAACTGCTAGCCCATTTCTTAGCAATAACAGGTATCCAACTGCACATTTTCATAACTTAACCGTATTTCTTAAAAAACGAGAAAGTAGTATAAGATAACAGCTTAAATAAGTAGATAGCATTTAAGAAATGCTACATATATAACATTGTATAGTGTTATGTATATGACACTCTATTGATTGGCTATTCTAACGGTAGTTGGAGAGAGTCCTATGGTTCTATATGGAAATATGTGTTAAACAGAATATAAATAAGACAAAAGATAAATAAAACTCAAGTTATAATAAATAAGAACTAATGACTGTAGACCATTTTCATTCCATCCACCTACCCAGACATCCTTGCAAGAATCCACTCATCAGCAATCAAATGCTCATTTATTGGGCAGCTACCACATTTGAAATTTCCTCTAAGTGGAGTGCACTAATCTATGAATCCTCATCACAAAATATTCCCAATTAGGTCATTTATTTTTTTCTCAGTTATATCCCTTTTCTTATCTTACTTCAGATTTCTCTTTACATCCTGTCTGTTGCTTATCCTGACTAATGTCCTTTAGATCAGTCTGCTGAGGCCAGTACTTGTGCCTTCAATGCTTTTGGCAAATGACACCCAGCCCTGAGAACATTCTGAGATGGGCTAAACAAAGATAAGTCCTTGCACCAGTTTCTTGGCTGGCCGAAATGAACAACCACATTTCCTTGAAAATCAGGTCTGTGTTGCTAGCTCTGGCGAAGCAGCATGCACCAGGGCTGGGGCTGCCATCCTGACAGCACTGCCGAAATCAGGATTAGGAGCTGCAAGGTGAACAATTGAAAAAGCCACAGCATGGTCTTACCATGAAGCAGCAGCTTCTTTCTTCAGCTGGTCTTTCCCTGGTTTGTGTAAGTTTTTGGCTGATTTCAGAATCCTGTAACAGTTGACTCTTCGGGTTATTGCCAGCTCATTAGTTGATTTTGTGGAGGGACAAAGCCTTGGAACTGCCCACTCCACCACTTCTGATGACGTCACTCTCCTGAATTTTCTTTTGAGCAGTGTATAAGAAATAGCAAAGGAAGTTAAAGGTCAGTCTTTCTTTTCTTGTCTTCACACTTAGAAGACAGCAAATATACAAACAAACACACAAACAGTTCCCGTGTTGTCATTGAATCAACACTTCTGACCCATACGTTCACCCATTCCTCTCTCGTTTTTCAAAGAGCAAGACTTTATCTAATTGGTGCAGTGGGATAAAAGGTTACTGTCTGCCCGCCCTCAGCACCAGTTTCTCTCTCAATCAGTCCAGGTTGAAAACAAGAGGGAGAAAATTGCCCTCCCCTCTCTTAGTCTACATGGTAAACTCATCTCGTGGGGACTGAGGTTTATCTGTCTGCATTCCCCGTTCCTGGAGCTTGGTGAGCATACGTCATTAAGCTCTTTAGATTATGCTCTCTTCGCTTTAGATGGTCAGATAATTCTCCTTTCAGGCAATGTATTAAAACACCCTTCCATGAGGAATAGAGGCAATATTAAGAAAACCAATTGTAATCACAGCTTTAATTACTTTTTATCAATCAATTTTGTTAGTACTAAAGCTAATACATTGATTTACCTTTTATGATTCTGTGTTTGTCTCTGTGTGTGTGCATTTTCCTCCATTTGTACTAGCACTATCAGTGTTTGAAAGGATATGAGTAATTATCCACCACAAATGATGTTTTGTCTGGAAAACAATGAGAAATAGAGTGGGATTTACATTTAGTAACTAGAGCAAATAGAATTATATGGAGAGATTAAAGTGTAGCCGTTACTGAAGGAGACATTAGTAAACTCAATCCTTTCCTTGGCAGGATACAGCCACTTTCCCCCATGGCTTTCTCCATGGTCATGTGGTTATTTTTTAACTGGTATGATGTTTCTGGCCTTGGTACCTCATAACTGTTTGAGCCTTAGCTGTTGTCATCGGCCTACTTCAGAGTAGCACAGACTTAAATAGTCTGCAAAGAGTTATCTTTTAATCCCTAATTATTCTCTGTGTTGTGTTGTGGTTTTCCACTTGCATTGCAGGCTAGGAATTAAACTGTAGAAGGCAGTTGTGTACATGAGGTACAGATTAATATTGTATGATACGTTTAGCTGTAAATATCAAGTGGTGGACATTTGTGGATAGTATCAGATTAACAGCCTCAAATTCTTTGCCTCTTTATATTATTTTAAACTGTATCTGGGACCAAGAGAATATTGATTTTCTTTTTAAGGGAGGAGGTTAGAGACACTCTGTTCTAAAGTTATTGATCAGCCACTCGTATCGAGCTAGCATGTGATAGGGTTGTATTGCATAAGTATTACTCACGGTTTTGAGTTTAAAGGACCTAGAGAGAACTCAGAAAGGGGAAAAATATAAAGGCACTTTTTTTAAAGCTACAGATAGGGAATCACTAATATGAGCAGTTGGGCAATTCACCTTTAAAATTTTGAACACTATTTCAGCTGTAGGGACAAAATTTAGACAGAATTGAGACTGTATGTGAGAGCATTATTAACTGAGTTTCAAGGTAACACAGTTAATACAGGAGGTGATGCTGGTATGAAGAGACCATGCCTAGGAACCATATCGAGGTACACTGCCAAGGGGAAGCACTGGCATAATGAGATACTTTACAGAGGACCCAGAGGCGATAGTAATATGTTAAATTCAGGCTTCCGTGTGATCCAGGATCTGATTGATTTCTTCAGTGGGGCTGTTTAAAGCAGGGGAGTTCAATGCATTTGTAAAATGGATAATTTTGGCAAACTCTAAACTCTTCGACTTCTAGAAAAGTATACTAGGGAAAAAAATGTCCGGATTATAAATAAAGGGAAAAGAAAAGTGAAAACAAACAAGCAGTCAGATCCAATAAACAGTACCAGCCCTGAACTTAGTAGACAAGAAAGGAAGTGAATGAAGAAATTTATAAAATTAAGAAGCTCAGCTGAGTTTTCTAGAAAGGGGTGTGAGTAGAACAGTAGAAATGTGGGACCCCGGAGGACTATGTGTTTTGGCTGGCAAAATCTTTCTGCTGTTACTGAAGTTAGCAAGTTACCCAATTCTGGGAAAATTGAAGATCTAGGGGAAATTTTGTGGATTTTTTTGGAGGAGGGGAGTTGGGGAAAAAGCACACAGCAGAGGTGTTTGTTCCCACTGGAGCCCAAGGAGAGCATCTTCAAGGATCCAATAGACGCTTCAGTTCGGGATTCTGGGATGGGTAATTCTCCACCAGAAGGCAACGTGAGCACAATGGGAAAATCATACCAAACAAGTTGTGAATTTTTAAATATTTAGAAATAGAGGCAGGTAATGACAAAAGCGAAAAGCACCGAAAAGTCTCTGTTCATCAGAGAGAGAGAGAGAGAGAAAATGGCCTCAAAGAAAGCCCACATTTCATGCAACATTGGAATGTCCAAAAAAGGGTTCAAAGGTGGAAGATGACTGAAGAGATTTTAAGCATGTGGCATGGGGAAGATTCGACCCTTAAGCAGTTGACAAAAGAGATCATCATTGCATTTTTCTAGAATTTTGCAAGAAAGTAGAAATGTATTGGATGTTCCTCTCTTTGAAATAAGGCAGGAAGCATAGGCAGATTTTCCTTCAGACTGGTTAATAATGGCACCACAATCAACCACTCCATGGGTGATTTCTCCCAATTTTGTTTCAGTTCATTGATTTTTTTTTTTTTTTGAGGAAGATTAGCCCTGAGCTAACTGCTGCCAATCCTCCTCTTTTTGCTGAGGAAGACTGGCCCTGAGCTCACATCCATGCCCACCTTCCTCTACTTTATATGTGGGATGCCTACCACAGCATGGCTTGCCAAGCGGTGCCAGTCCGCACCCAAGATCTGAACCAGTGTACCCCAGGCTGCCAAAGCGGAACGTGCACACTTAACTGCTATGCCACTGGGCTGGCCCCCTCATTGACTTTTTGATGACTGCAATAGACCAAAATCCTGGTGAGGAAGAATGCAAGAAACCGTTTTTTTTCCTCTAAGATTTTCATGCTCCTTTCTTCCCTGAGAAACATCTAAGTCTTTTTTTTTCCTTTTATTTTTCTGACAATAGTAAGCAATGTGAGTCTGAATTATACTACATATTAAGATATGGAAGCATTGCTTTTTCATAGGGTAATTGTTGTAGGGCCTGGAAATTGTTTTGCATATTTATAATTTTGTGAACTCTAATAATCTTATATGCATTGTCATCATTTTGGCCTTTTTAAATAGTGAGCATATTGAAGATTCTGAATTTATTCTAAAAATCTTAAGTCCAAAATAAATAATAAAGCTGCTGATTAAGCCTGATTTCACCCAGGTGTCTATCTAATAATGACTAATAATGATTGAGATTGATCAGAATTAAGAAAGTTGATTAGAAAGAAACAAAGATGTTTGTTTACTTTGGTTTTATCTTTCAAGGAGAAGGCTAACTCTTGTTGGACTTCGATGTCTCCCTAGGTATCTGATAATAGAAAGGGAGTTCTATTGAACAAATTCTAAAAGATTTATATTGCTGATTTTTGCCGTTATATAATGCTTAGGGAGCTTTATTGGACAATTTGGCTGGATATAATCTGAAATAAGTAATAGAAGAGTAAATGAAGCTCGAGTGCACCGGGAAGCTTGGCCTTAAAGTTAATTTAATTGGTATAATACATCATAACCTTCTAGAACAAAGGTTGCACTGTTCAACCATGGTTTCTAGAACACGCATGAAGGAACTGTTGTTGGCTTTTGGGGGTGGTATGAAAACGAGGGCAAGCTTGCATTAAATATTTCTGTGCTCTTCTTCTAAGGGGACAACTTCAGGGTTAACAACAACTGACTGCTAAGGTTGATGGGTTTAGAGAACCAAGTCTGGGCAGCATTAAGAATGCCATCCTCTTGTCCTCCTAATTCTGAAAGAGGTTATCTGCTTTCAGAGAAAACTATCAGGGCTATGTTTCTGGTCCCTCTCTCCATCGCATGTAATTAGAAGCAGTTACACCGATCTAATCAATAATGTTAGAAACAAGGCCTATGAATATAAAATTGAAAGTTTTACTTCTCTTTTTAGGGTAGGCTGCCTGCAGGATAAAGATGCTCCCCGCCCTCCTTCTCTGGCTTCCATGCAACATGCACACAGCGCAGGATGGGTTTCCAGACGCAGCTCAGGAGAACCAGCTGTAGCCGATTCGCTACTGGGGAAAGAGGAGAGGTGAGCTGGCGGTTCTGGCACTGACTGGCTTACAGTCTGCAGCAAGACTATTCCTGGTTGGTACTTGGAATATGGGGTGTTAGAACATGATAAATTAAAACCTGATTGTGGGCACATATCCAAGAACCTTTTCAGGAATAAAGCTGATAATCAACCCCTATCTGTCTGACACTTTTGTGTAGTTTTCAATTCTTCTGGAGCTGATCACATGAACAAACAGTATTTGTGGTTATATACACATGGGTAACTTTATTTTCACCTTCCACTATCCCTTAAATTTCATTCAATATGAAGGACCTTCCCCTTTCCTCAACGAAAATTAAGGCAAACCACATACCTTTTTTGTTCATTTTTATGTATTTGACACTCCTGTGGTCACTTTCACCCACTGAATATTTATGAACTAAACCGAGGATGAGTTCAGCCACTTGAATATTCAACATTACATATATTTTAAAGCCCTGACATCTCTTTTCTCTCAGCCATTACTTTCATACCAACATGGCTTTTAACATCATGACTCTGCTAACGATGTGAGGCTTTTAGGTTTAAGGAGGTGGAACCCAGAATTCTTCAAATTAGCATCTTAACCTGGGTTAAATTAACCTGCAGAGGAAAAAAAAAGAGAGTTAACAGGGGTGCAGTTACTGCAAGCACAGTGCCAAAACACCTGTCTTTCTCACAGACCCCGTAGTAGGTTTGACAGCACTGAGCGCCAGACTGTTACGTCAATTTTACCCCAAATCCAAGCATTTCAGCATCTCCTTATACATATTGCTGTATTGGCATTCCACCATAATTGCTATTTATTTATATTTTGTAAATGAAGATATGTTTTTAGCTAAATAAATTGTTCTATAAAAGAAATTTTATCTTAGTACCATAGTGGACAAAAAGTATTTTTTGCATTTTGCAGCTTTTGTCTGTCTCTTGTGTGTAATCCCTTCCTATTTTGAGGGAATTCCTCTCGGTATGAGTCTTGGTGGTAGACAGAATATACCTTGTACCATAGAAATTGGAAATGCTTTCCCGGCCATCAAGCATCTTGCTGATTGAGGCGGCTGACTTGGATTTCTAATGTAAAGCTAGGTCTCTCCAGGAGAATTCATTTTGTTTGAGGCAATGGCCATAGCCCCAGTCAGTTTCTAGGAGTAGTAATGGCAGAGCTGCAGGCAACAGGAGCCGGAGCCGAAGTTGGAGGTGGCAGGGGTCTGCACTGTGCTGGGAGGCTCAGCAGCTGCAGCAGCAGAAACAAAGTCTCCATCATACTCGTTCTCTGGCATGGCTCATGGATAATTCTGGCTGACTAAACTACCTGTATTTCTGCAATTCTTTCTGAGATGATTTCCTCAAAATCCTAATAATTCACTAATTTTTCCAATTATTTTTGGTAAAATATTTTCCTACGTTAATCAACCAAAGTACGTTTTTGTTGCATACACCTAAGAGCCTTGAATGGTATATGGGCAATACAAAGCAACAAAGATAAATACAGTAAAAGCAATCGTTAGATATTCGTCTATACGTCACCTGAGCACATTTGGCAGTGCTCTAGTGGGACATATGTAACTCTTTAGAAAAACTCATCGTTGATATCTCCAAAAAGGAATTTGGAAGTTAAATCTACTTTTATTAGAAATAGTGATAGAAAGGGGCCAGCCCGTAGCTGAGTGGTTAAAGTTCTGTGCATTCTACTTTGGCAGCCCGGGTTTGCAGGTTTGGATCCTGGATACAGACCTACACCACTCATTGGCCATGCTGTGGAGGCATCCCACATTCAAAATAGAGGAAGATTGGCATGGATGTTAGCTCATGGCTAATGTTCGTCACCAAAAAAAAAAAAAAAAAAAGAAAGAAATAGAGATAGAAGGAGATTGGAAGATTGGAGAGAAAAAATGATAAGCAAATAAACCAAAAGCATAAATCTGAGAACATTCAAGACTTAATGAAAAGCTAATCCAAAGGTCAGTGTTGTTTTGGATAGGATAAAACAGATCTTACAGGTCAAACTTCTTGGGCAGTCAAGCATATTTTGGGAATGATAGTCCTGCCCCTGTGGCTGCAGCCATCTGTTTTGATGGGTAAGAGTGTGAGAAAAGAGAGTAGTGCCAGAGATGGGACGTAAATATGGACCTGAGATGGGCTCCATGACACCAAAAGAGAATGGTAGGCCCTTATCCCTCACATATCTCGAGCCCTTCATTTACTGCCTCTCTCAGGTATTCTTTCTTACTGTTCTCGCTTTCTCTTATCCTTCATTTGCAAAAGGCATATATGTAATAGTCAAATATGGTTTTGTTTTTGTTTATAAAAGAAATAGAGAGTATTTTTCTTAAAAATTAGGAGAAAGGTAAGCAAAGGGTCTTATAAGAAAAACAGAAGACACAGTATGGTAGCCACACATAATTTCATCTACACATATGGTTTGCCTGCTACATCATTTGTCTCTGTCTGTTCTTATTTGGCCCGTTTATTTCTCCGAAATATTAATTTGAATCACATGAAATTGCTTTCTATGGAGGGAGGCAAATTGTTTTAGGTCGAATATTGACACTTCCACTGACAATGAGTCACTGAAATCCATGTGCCAAGGAGCAATCTAGTAATTGTGAATGCTGGAAAATCCACTAGACAGAAATTCTAATGTCAGTTGTGGGCATAAGTTTTGAACCAATGGTTTTGGAGGACAATATGCTTGAGGAGCATCTACCCGTATAAAACTCAAGGATTATTTGGAAGGAGAACTTGAAACAGTTATTATTGCGATAATAGATTAAGTGAAAATTTTCCTATTGTCTTGGAATTGTGGCCAAGGCCCAAAGAGGGGAAAATACCTGCACATTTTCAAGAAAACAACCAACAAGCTTTCAGGATTCCACAAACAGAATTTACTATGCCATGTCTGATCCAACCTAACTACCCCACAAATCTCCTTTCTGTATATGTTGAAGACGGGGAGATTGAGAGATGACTGAATGATCTTTTTTGTGGTGAAAGGTTCTCCAGAGAAACCAGGAATGATATCCCATCCCGAAAGCGAAGTGAGAGGAGGTACTCACAAAAATTGGAGGAAGTGGGCTGGCATTTCTTTCCTGGACTAAGCATCTAATTAGGCACTACATGTGCTCATATTTTTTTTGTGTTACCTGAACAAATTCAGAATTGGAGAGAGGTGACCTGAGACAAGGAGTAGCAGTGCAATAGCCTGAAGTTTCATGCTTCGACTTGTCACGAGTTTGCAAAATTCCTGTAGATTGAGTGTTCAGCATGAAAGGGAACTAGGCTGTGGTCATTTTGCAGAGACTTTCCATAATAAATATTGCACAACAGACTATCGATCATAATTTGTGAAGAGAGGTATGAGAGGTTGATTTTAAGACATACTTCCCATAGCAGAGAACTGTGCAATGAGGAGGTCTATGAGGTACTCTGAAGAATCCACATATATGCACAAAAGACAGTCAGTCCTTGAATGCCTGCAATATGGTGTCCCCGGTTATGATTTCCGTGACCAGCTACAGCGTATTAGAGAAAAACAAACCAAAACACAACGAGACAAAGAGAGAACACACTTATTATTACTTGGCTCAGTTTGTTAAGGGACATTTGCCCTGTGCTCCTCTCCTTCTTCACTCAATAATGGACACTCTCTAGAACCTAGAAGATGTAAAGAAATGGATATACCCCAGTCCCTACTCACAAACCCTCAACCCACATATTAATCCTGCACTGAGTGAGAGGATGACTGTGAATTGGTCTTGAGATGGAAGATTAAAAGTTTGCTAAGTTTTAATAATTAGAAATGACCAACAAGTTATGAGACCTACTCAAGCTGTTGCTAAGAAATAGGAAAAGAGGATTTGACAAAACGTAGTTAAAAATAGTGATAGGAGAAAATAAATCTATTACGTATTTTTATAGCCCAGGATAGTAAGACTCTTCACTAAACTTATTGTATTAATAAAAACACAGTAACAAACGATGGATTATGGAGTAATGATTAGGTAAATGAATTTACAGTTTTCTTTATCAGGGAAAAAAGCAAAAGGTAGAATGGAAAGTTTACAGAGGATCTCTGAAGCTTACATTTTCATTGCTTTGCTGGAAAGAAGTCCTCTCTGAGGCGTTAATAACCTGCTAAGTGCACTCCCCTCAGATCAAACAGATCTTCATGATAAAAGGCAGCCTTGCCTCACCTCGCCAAAACCGACGCAAGCGAGATGACGCAGATGATAAAAGAAATATTGGCCTCGAGATGTATCAAGTACTTGCGCTGCAGAGCACAGATGGAAAAAAAGCAGAAGTTCAGGAAGTTGCTTTGACTTTGTCCAAAAGATCACCAGAAATGATCAGATTCCTTCTTGTTCTTCCTTTTGCTTCACTTAAATCGTGGCGACCTCACTCATGAATTATGGAAACCATGAACTCTTCGTGCAAGGTGGTTGTGTCTGTAAGTGTGTGTGTATTTCTGGAGTGCAATTTTTGAAATGGTAATTTTTCATAAACTTTTCATCATGAGGACGTTGTTTATCATTTGATTTTATTATATTAACCTAATCAGAACTCATAATATGATTCTTTATGTTTATATTCAAAGGAATCAAGTTCCCATTATACTAAGCAAAGTTAAAACAATTTTATGTTTTGACTTTTGGAATTTTCTGGATAACAAGGCGTTCATAACTAAAATAGCCATCAGCAATAATTTATAAAATCATCCATTACACTTTTATATATCTTGACCATGATAAGAAAGGGTTTTCTGTGGGAGATTGAAAATTCCCTCCCATGTTAATGAGTTCAAAGGTGCAGGGATGCCATTTCAATAAACTAAGATCTTTTTAAAACACCTGCCTCCTCCAAGTCTGTTTTGTAATTTTCTACCATGTGGTGTGTTTTGATTTTTTTCATTTCGCTCAGTGAATTGCATGTTCATGGTGAGAAGGAAATTTGTGGCTGGCCAACTTGTCTCCCCTGTACAAAGATAGCTGCTATCATTATTAATCATGATCCTAAGTTTCCATTTCAATAAAATACCAATATGCCAGTCAATTATTAGGTATATTTATTGAACATGTATTGGTATGTTTATTCTCTCAATAGACATGGCAAGTAAATGTGAGCTTGGGAAGTAAATGTAATTGAAAGGTTGGTCTTCACTTTTAGGCTAACTTACATTTTTACTTTTATATTGAAGTAAAGTGTTCAGCAGCATACACATTCATTCTGCTTTTAGTAGCATATACTGTTCCTCTGTAGCTAGTAGCCAGTACTTTCATTTTCACCATAATCCCAAATAAATCCATTGACATTTAAATACTGGAACATCTGATGCATGGAAATTCAGAATAGTTTTTGGCTTGGGAACTAAAGACATACAGCAGTAATTAAGGTGTCTTATTTAGTCGTTGTTTTTTTTTTTTTGAGGAAGATTAACCCTGAGCTAACATCTGTTGCCAGTCCTCCTCCTCTTACTGAAGAAGACTGGCCCTGAGCTCACATCCGTGCCCATCTTCCTCTACTTTATATGTGGGACGCCTGCCACAGCATAGCTTAACAAGCATGGCGTGCCAAGCGGTGCCATGTCTGCACCCGGGATCTGACCTGCGAACCCTGGGCTGCCAAAGCAAAATGTGTGCGCTCAACCGCTGCACCACCAGGCTGGCCCCGGTGTCTTATTTAGTCTTGACCTGATGGTTTTGTTTCCTGTAATTTATCATGTTTAATTCTGATGGAGATATCTTAACTCTTTAAAGGTCATTGAAAATATTCCAGGGATTTAAAGGATTCCATAGATTTTTCTGAAAAGATTCAAACTTAACCTTTAAAACATGAGATAGAACAAATTTGCAAACAACTCTTAGGAATAGCTGATAATTGAACTTTTTAAATTCTTTGATCAAATAAAAAATAAGTGACTACATATACTGAGAAAGATTTAGATTGTATATATGTACATATAGAGAATGTATTTAATATACATATATGTAATATATGCAAATATGTGCAAAATAAAATGTGAATGTGTTTGCAACATATCTTTTTTTATCTTGTCATAGTTGCGATAATTCTCCCTAGTCATTTTTCCGTTGAATATGTTACTTTACTCAAGGGCCTAGATTGTTTTTTGAACACCTTATCTAACCATCACTCTTGAGCAGAGAATTATATTAAGAAGTTTAATTAACAGAAGATTTCATATAAGAAAACTGAAGTGGAAAATTCGCTTTCCTCATAACACCTCATTCTCATTCAGTGTTTAAAGTGGTCCTTTTCTTATAAGGAGTTGGTGAGGAAGTTACGTCCCAATAATTTCTAGGCTTGCAATGACTACAGTGCTGGCGGTGTGGGTGAGCCCACACTTCCATCTGCAATAGATTATTAAAAACACGTTTGAAAATGAAGCAATAAAATTGCATATTATAACTTAGATTTCTATTCATAGAAAGATAAAATGTATTGTAAAATTTTATATTCTTGCTCCTAAAGATGCTGCCTTCCTTTTGCTCTGGCAGCCCAGGTGAGAAGCAGACTTCACAAAGTCGTGTTGCTTTACCTGTAATCTGTTGCAATGGATGCTAGAGACTTGGAGAGAGGAATTTCCCTTTCTGTGTTTCTGTATTCCTGTTCCTGGCCAGTGACTACCCACTCACACATACCTCGTGGGTTGAAGAAACATACTCAACTCCAATCATCAAAGGGCTGGGGTGGTAAAATACGTTGAGTTTGGAAGTGTCTTGAATTAGAGGCCAGCATGACCAAGCAAGTTTCAAGTTGTTAGAAAGCTTCAAAGAGTTCCTTCATCCAACTGGAAAGGGGAGTGGGGAGAGAAGGGGGGAGGGATGTGACCACATGCCTCTTTGGGACAAGATAGAGGACCTCATTTCCTCATTTTAATAACAGAACCATCTATCAAATACTTAAATTACCTTTGAGGATGCATAACACTTCCTTCATCTGGGAGAGAAAAATCATCATTGTCCATGTCAGTCAGCTGATGCATGAGATGTATGTGTGTTATAATAGGCAAACATGATCTGTACGATGGTTAAATATGACATAAATATGACGTGTATATTTTACTAACACCATTGCTTCTATTACATTTCCAGTGTTTGTAGGACCTAAAGATGTTACAGTCCTTGGAAAAAGTTTTTTCTATCATTCCCTTTTATCAGTTGATCTGATATCAACTGGACACATCGAGACAGCTGATAGGAAAATAAAAGGCTTCTTTTCATTATTGCTATTGTTTTTACTTTTCTGGATGCTCATATCTTGGCCCTTGATGATTTCTTTTTGGCAGAAATAGTGTTACTTCTAAGACCTCGGGACATCACTTTGCAGGCTTCTCTGTCACACTTCCTTATACCAATCTTATCCAACCCGAGAAACAGGAGCTACGGCAGACACTCTCAGCTAATTTTTTTGTATACCTTGAATCTACTGGAAAATTTAACTCCTGGATTATTTACCTTGAAAAGGCAAGCCCACATCAAGTGATTTGTCTATTTTTGTGGACACAGATAGATTAAACTTAGTACTGTCCATGAGCATCATCTGATGGGGAGAAAAAAAAAATCTTCAAAAGATTTTCTTTCTGAATGAAGAAGCGTAAGACAGGAAGATGAAAATCTGTTTCAAACTTTATATTTAAAGTTGCTCTTCACAGAGAATCATGCCTGAACCCCCCCACACAAAATAAAGGAGATTTGTGCAGCCCTACTTTACAATAAATTAAGCAGTATTGGAAGGAGAGAAAACTAGAAGAAGTAAAGAGTTTAAGGAAAAAAGTGTCCATTAATGAATCTGAATAGTAACTGTTTAATTTCAAAGAGGAAACTTGAAATAGCAAGAACTAGAAAATAAAGTAGTTTAAGTCGAAGGAAGAGGAAACTATGATGAGTATGATAAAGATCATAAGCAATGAGCTTCACATATCAAGAATTCAAAAAATAAAAAATGTAAAACTACAAAAAATAGGCACAAAAGACTATAATGATATAATAGGAGAGTATGATTTTACAGTCTAGATAGGCATATAATTAGGTTATATTTGGGTGACTTATTCGTTTAAGCCTGTCTAAGCAGTTATCTTAAATGGTTTCTTTCCCACACTGGTCCATAAGATAACGATTGTAGTTTGAGAGACTCTAATCACTCTCTCTTACACATATGTCTATACTCTATTCACGCCAAAGAAATGCCACTCTTTTTATCTTCACTTTTGAATTATCAACCTGTGAATTTTCCGTTTATTTGCCTTGATTTATTAATATTGCCTTTAAGATTATTGGAAAGGACAGTAAAATAAATGAGAAAAATCTGCACTTCTTATTCTGTTAAAACTTGTTTTAGTCATATGCTATAGCTGGCAGTTGAGCTTGTTCAGGATTAGCCGGAGAAGAGTGATAATCTGGAAATGATTGCCTGGTCAGGCTATGAGTTTGATTGAAGAAAAGACCTGAGTCACGGGCACGCGTTAGAGATGAGTCACTCACCAGCAGACTGGCATCCTTGCAATCATGTTTCCACTCGACACAATTCTCTCGATTTTTTTCCAAGCTTGGGAAGTGCTGACAATTTTTAATATGCTGTAAACACTTCTAACCAAATGTGCCCTGCTAATGTCTCTTTCTCCCTTTAATCTACTGAGAAACATTTTACGAAAGTCTCCCCTCTGCCTCCTTCTAGACCAGGTAATCTCCAGTGTTCCACCTTTGAAATTTATTTGTTCTGTCTCATGTAGCCTCATCTGCAGAACTTTTGCACAAGCCCTTTCTTCCTGAGCCCACCTTCCTTGGGAGGCGGAATTTATTTCTCCTTTGCACTGAACCCCCCAGCTGAGGACAACCCGCACATTTCCATTCTCATACCTTGTTGGAATTCTAGATCAGAAATGAACCTCACGCTTTCGAGGATGATAGTCCAGTCTCCTACAACGCGGTTAATGTTCCTAGTAACTGGCAAACTGCAGGGTTTCAGGAAATTGGAGGACAGTGTCAGGAATTTGAAAGGATCACGGTGATATCCAGGCTCAGGAACACTACAGCTGAGTGACAAAGTATTCAGTTCCACAAAAGATAAATAGAAAAGCAGAGAGATATACTGGCACTAGAGAATGAGACAGAAGTCTAGCTGGAGAAGGAGCCCAGGGAGGCTGGCACAAGATTAGGGGAATAACTCCCACAGAGGAACAGATCAATGCCCCAGTTACCTGGGACTTGGAGATCCAAAACAGAGTGCTTCCAGCAGCAGCAACGGAATCTTGGTTCTGTGCTGTCGGCTGTGATGTCTGGTTATCACACCAGACAAAATGATTTTAGGAATTATAAAGCAGTGTACAGATGGCACAGGAGTGTTGGTTTTATTTTTTTAGTGTATCATGATCATTGATATTTGTGGAAGATATTTTAAATTTGTGCATGGTTTTAACATGTATAAACCAAAAATTAACTTGTTCCAAAGCTAGTAGAAAGAAAATTTTCATTTTTTTTTTCTTTATCATGAGCACATCTGAGAGTTGGAAGTTAAGAGTACTTAAACGATAAGTGATCTATATTCTAAGCTGGAAGTGGGAAATTCCTCCATTCTGAGTAGCAGTAATCTCCACTCCTCCACTGCATTAATGATCAGAGCCCTGGAGAACCCATTGGCATCTTGCATCATACCCACCCGCTTGTACACTTTTCCCCAAGGGTCGACATTGCATTTTCCCGATACACTGACAACAGGTTCCAGTCTAAGTTTCTCTCTCTCAAGCATTTCGCAAGAAGGAAAGCGGAAGCAGTGATTTCTCTGGCAGCAGAGGGCAGACTCACGGCTCTAGCCTCACTGCCTCAGAGTTCCAGCCAGTTGAGGACAGGGGAGGCTGCCTGAGATGCCAAGGACCTCCAGCCTTGCCATCAGGTTTGGAAGTAAATTATTTCCAGCATTAAATTGCTTTCCTTCTCTTCCCAACACAAGCAGGAGAGCTCTCATAGGAAGGCAGGTCTGAGAAACACATCCCCTCCCACCTTTCCTGGAATCATATCTCTATACTATATTTTTAATTTTTTAAACTAAATTTTCCATCTATTGGAACCACCAATAGTGAGATCTATCTATCTGTCTATCTACCTATCTATCTATCTATCTATCTATCTATCTATCTATCTACAGATCTCACTATTGGTGATTCTAATATATGGAACATACTCCTGTACTCACATTTATGTGTACATATTTATTTCCAGTTTTTTTCTTTAAAAATTATTCAAGATTTTAGATGACCTTTTAATGCATATCTGCTAGTAACCTTTTAGCTCCCAATGTCAAAAGGGAGAGCAGGTGTATTTGGCTTCACCTACGTGAAAATCGTAATTTTGAAATAGGCCTTTTTCAATCTCTTTTCAATCTTTACATTTTCAGTGTAAATTTTCTAAACAATATTTCTCCCTTCTGATTTTTTTTAATAACATTGAACAATTAGAACTTTGACAAACTTGTAAATTAGCAATTTTATGATCAACAATAATTTTATTACAATCCTTTAGACCTTAATAATTTCATAACAATTTCCAGTTTACATACAAAGGTTAGTTTATTGATTTAGAATTTAATTAATCAGGCAAAATACTAAGAACTTTGGGTTATATTATTTATTCTATGTCTTGGTACAATTGATTCCTCTAGTTTATGTAAAAAATAATATGAAAGGCAAGAACTAGGGTAAGACTGATGAAATGGAAAGAATATATAGAGTACACAAGAAGAGACACCAATGCCTTCATCTAATGCAGTTAAGGGACTGTATGATGAGATATTATAAATCTTTCATATTTTCTTCAAGCCAAAATTAAGGAAAAAAGTAACTTTCAAATAAAATGAAACGGATGCTTCAAGAGACAGAAAAATATTTTCCATTAGTAATTGTGAGTATAATTTTACCACATTAATCATACAATAGGCACATTGTGTAATATTAAACAATGACTTCAACAATAGTTTGACACAATCTTTAACCATCTGTTCCTGCACTGACCCTCCAGAAAGGTCGACACTACTTGATGTTAGGGGGCTCTGTTGCTTGTTCTCAATTAAGTGTTCTTTATTTCTAATGACTAATTGTTGGAACCCTTCCTTACGGTTGACCTGGATTTTGGCACTTTGTTATTTGGGGCTGGGGAATTCTTTGTTGTGGGGCTGTCCTGTGCACTGTAGGACTTTTAGCAGCATCCCTGGCCTCTACTCACTTGATCTAGATGCCCATTGTATGCCCCACCCCCTGTTTTGATAAGCGGACATTGTCAAGTGTCTCTAAGGGTAAAATTTACTAGTGGTTGAGAACCACTGCTTTTAACTATTGTCTTATCACAGACTCAGCCACACCAGCCATATGGATGCATGTAACACAGAACTGTATATTCCTTGCGTATTCATGCCGTGCACAGTCTGTGATACTTCAGTCTTGCAAAGATCATTAGCTAACATTGAATCCTCTCTTTAGAAGTCTCTGAATTTCTTTTTTTTCCTGAGGAAGATTCAACCTGAGCTAACATCTGTGCCAATCTTCCTCTACTTTGTATGTGGATTGCCACCACAGCGTGGCTGATGAGTGGTGTAGGTCTACACCCAGGATCCAAACCTGCAAACCCAGGCCGCCAAAGCAGAGCACGTCGAACTTAACCACTGTGCCACAGGGCTGGCCCTGATTTTCTTTGATTCTTTCTTTCTTTTTTCTATTGCAATAACATTGGTTTATAACATTATATAAATTTTGAGTGCACATCATTATATTTTGATTTCTGTGTAGATTACATCATGTTTACCACCCAAAGACCACTTACAACCCGTCACCACATACATCTACCTAATCATCCCTTTTGCCCTCCTCCCTCCCCGCTTCCCTGCTGGTAAGCACCAATCCAGTCTCTGTCTCTGTGTGATTGTCTGTCATTGTTTATGTCTTCTACTTATAAGTGGGATCTTACAGTATTTGACTTTCTCCCTATGACTTATTTCACTTAGCATAATACCCTCAAGGTCCATCTATGTTGTCATGAATGGCTGGATTCCATCGTTTCTTATGGCTGCGTGGTGTTCCATTGTATATATATACCACATCTCTGTTATCCATTTGTCCCTTGATGGGCACCTAGGTTCCTTCTGAGTCTTGGCTATTGTGAATAATGCTGTGATGCACACAGAGGTGCATGTATCTTTATGCATTGGTGTTTTCATGTTCTTAGGATAAATACCCTGCAGCGGAATAACTGGGTCATATGGTCGTTCTCCTCTTAATTTTTTGAGAATCTCTGTACTGTTTTCCATTGTGGCTGCACCAGTTTGCACTCCCACCAGCAGTATAGCAGGGTTCTCTTCTTTCCACACCCTCTCCAACACATTATTTCCTGTCTTGTTGATTACAGCTATTCTGATGGGCATGAGGTGATATCTCACTGTAGTTTTGATTTCATTTCCCTGATAGTTAATGATGTTGAACATCCTTTTATGTGCCTGTTGCCATCTGTATGTCTTCTTTGGAGAAATGTCTGTTCAGATCTTTTGCCCATTTTTTAAATGGGTTATTAGTTTTTTTGTTGTTGAGATCTATGAGTTCTTTACATATTTTGGATATTAACCCCTTATCAGATATGTGGTTTGTAAATATATTTTCCCAGTTGTTAAGTTGTGTTTTCGTTTTGTTGATGATTGATTTTTACTTTCTTTTTTTTTGAGGAAGATTAGCCCTGAGCTAACATCTGCCACCAGTCCTCCTCTTTTTTTTTTTTGCTAAGGAAGACTGGCCATGAGCTAACATCCATGCCCATCTTTCTCTACCTTATATGTGGGATGCCTGCAACAGCATGGCTCGACAAGCAGTGCATAGGTCCTCACCCGAGATCTGAACCGGAGAACCCTGGCCCGCTGAAGTGGAACATGCAAACTTAACAGCAGTGCCAGCAGTCGGCCCCCGATTTTTCTTTTTTTAATGTCTGCATTCTACTAGCATTTTATCCAATTAGGATCACAAGGGAGGAGTCATTTGACAAAGGAAGAGTAACAATACATTATAGAAGATGGGGCTGTTTTCAAACTCCCTTGTTTTTTCTAGACTACGGTGATAATTTAAAGGTAAATGTTAACCCAAATATGTGAAGCTGATAAAAGTCCAAATGTATCACAGTCATCAATACCATCTTCATGACAGCATTCACATGAATGAGCTTTTCTTGTACTTGAATCATTGTTCAGGATCAATCATTGAATTCATCTCCAAAAGTAGATATTTTGTTTGTAGGAAACAAACAAACAAAATATCTAAAAAGAAAAGGCTCAAAAGTCAGTATTTCACCTCACTCTGTAATTGCTACTTAACTTTAAACCAGTAATTCGTTGAACAGTTTTATCTTTCAATCTCCATACATGAAGTAAGGTTTCAATATTTGTTTCTCATCTGAGAAATAGTTTGAGGGTTCTAGAAATTACACAGAAATGCCTTGCAATGCTCAAGTCTTTGAGACCTGATTGCAAGAGTGAGTTATACCTTACCAGACACCCAATATTTAATTTTAAGAAGACTGTGACCAAGGAGTAGATGCTGGCAGCATGCAACTACTTTAGAGAAGTGTTAAGCCCCTAGCCTCTTGGCAAAACATTCAGTACACTGAGTTTGCTCCCAGATTTTTCTAATATATACATGACACCTTGTAGTGGTATCTAGAAGTTATATTATTTCCAGTTGACTTGGCCATGTATGTTTTAGTAAATTTAGTTTCCATTTTATCATCTTATATTTATATCATAATTAGTGATATTTTGTATAAAAAGATCATTATACTAACCTTGTTTCCAACAGTGCCATTCCACACATCCTTGAGTTACTACAATTCATTCTCTCCTTCACTCATCAAGCAAACTTTTATGGAGCCAATACCCTGAAGCAGACGTTTGCAAAGGTGAAAAAATATATTGACGTGGTCTCTAACCTCAAATTAATAAACCCTTCAAAATATGGATAAATCATGTATTTACATATATTTCAATCACAGTAATGGATATTTTAAGTAATAATTGTGAAAAAAGTTGGATAAGTGGTACAATTTGTGTTGAAGGACCCTTGAAAGCTCAGCTCTGGAACTTTCCTTTTGTTGATATGCTTAGCATTCCATGAGAGATGCTCAAGAGGATATTCACATTGCTACTTTTAAGAAACTAATTTCGTTATAAAGCAAGAAATTTTCACGTACATTCAAACCCTGCCTGTTAACATTTCCCTACATAAACCTTTCACATTTAAATTGCCCTTGTATTATTTAAACCACTATAAGCTAAGATACAGTTTGAGTTCCATAATTTAGTTTCATTTAAAAAAAATCTGTGTGCTATAGAAGTGAATTTGGGAAATTTTCATAAGCGTATATTATTGAATATTTAGCCATTGTTAATTTGATAAAATTTATGTTCTCTCTTACCTGTCTTCTATGGTGCTCCGATCTGGAGTTTGATCACTGCAATAGGTTTTGTGCTCCTTTAAGATGCAGAAGGATATATGCAGAAAACAAACTGAAATAATGCACTTTCCCTCTTGTAAGCAATTCCCTCCACCCTCCCCCCCAGCACATACACTTCTGCTGTCTCAGGAACTGCTAATTTTGACTTAATGTGTAAAGCAGCAACGTGAGAGAGCCACGGCAGAAATATGAGGAAATGATAAGATTCAGCGAAAGTCAGAGAGGCCTAAAATTAGGGTGAACAGATAATTTATCATCCAAAGTGGTCACTTTAGAAACTGAAAAAGGATGCTATTAATAATTGTGCTAGTACCATAGGCATAAAACCCACAGACAAACACCTTCCTCATCGCCATTGACTATAACAGTTTAATGCAAGATACTTTGGGGATTTCTTTGGGATTTGTAGAATCTTTGATTTTTACAGTGTTCTACAGATTTAAAGCTTGTTTTGGCTTATTGTTTTCTGTTAATCATTTTTTTGGCCTAATGTTGAATGTTTGCTATTGATGTGCAAATGGCTTCCTAATATGATATTATTTTTCCGTATTTGATTGTTCAATAATCATGGTAATTAAGATGTAATACCTGGAACTACACACACACACACACACACACAAACACACATACATCATCCATAATTCTAGGATCTTATGTCAAATAAGGGAAGTGATACTATTTATCTCAACTTTAATCTTCCTTCGCACAAGCACAATTGATATCCTACGATGGAAATTATTTGCTTAACGACAGATTATTAGATTTAAAGCACAAATCTGCTCACTAAGCCAGCTATTTCTGTAGCTACAATATTCCCAGGAATGGAGAATTGGTTTTGAAAGTGACTGACTTCCCACTTAAAGTTATGCAAACCCAGAAGTTAGTGATTTGAGTAAAAATATATTGTATATTGATAAAATTTTTTTAAAAATCACACGCTGATGATGTGTCAGATTTCTTTGTACAGCCTCTAATATGTGTCTTCATCTCCACTCTTCTCTCATCCCCAAAATGTACCTTTGAGATTATTGCGAGAATCTTTAGTCTCCTAATTGTCCTTCCCTGCAATCTCACACTCTGCAAGTTCACCCTTGGTATTTTTATCACAGATAAAATACAGATTTAATCATGCCACTCCCATGCGAGTAATTCAAATCTCCTCATTGTCGATGGGGAGGGGCATATCCAAGCTACCCGGAGTAACATGCCAAGAACCCTGTGTGTCTTGCCACCTCTCATTTCTCCTACCTTTCCATGCCTTTGCTCGTGCTGCTCCCTCTTACTTAAATTCCTTTCTCTTTTTTTTCCAACTGGACAGCATCTGTTAATTTTGCAAAATTCAGTTCAAGTTGACTTCTCCATATGATGTTTTCTGACCCTTTCATCCCATTAAATGTAATTACCAACTCCTTTTTTATTCCAGAGTACTGTGTGCACATTTCTATGAAATATTACTTAGACTTTTATTTCATACAAGTATTTGAAGATAAGTAGACATATTTTCACTTTCAATTTCTTATACCTAACAAAGCACCCAATAACAGATAATCATTAAATAAATTCTGCTTAGCACATGAACAAATGAGTTACCATAGATAATTAATAAAGCTTTTCCTATTCTAAAAATTCTATGATTTTAGGTATTTGGACTAGAAAATCATCCTTGATATGGCAGCTAAATTAACTACCTCTTCAGATTTTACTCTCCCTTACGCTCCCAGTCAGTATGCCCCAGCCGACTTAGGCCAGTTAATGACGTGAAATTCTAAGTTGATCCTCTCAAGATCTTTTGAATCAGTCAGTACCATACTGTACATGGGATGATGCTATCTACCGTTTTCTCTAAACGTGGGTATCACATTTCTTCATGTACCACATGACTGATGAAGCTAAAAGAGTGGAGCCTTGGAGTAAATCCATCAAAAGCAGAGAGATTCATTGCTCTCTTCTAGCAGATGATTTGAGCTATCTATCAAAATATCCCAGGCCATGCCATAGAGCTTTATAATAAAACATTGAATGTTATGGAATGTTATGCATCATATCTTCAAAAGAGTCTTCTGAGATAAAGGAATATCTTCTTCATCTCTTTTGGAGAGTTGTTTCAATTAGCCTTAAAATTCAAAACAAAGGAAACTTTAAAGCCAATGATTCTAGATGCTTGCAAAGAATATCGAAAAATGCTAACAGGGTGGGAAACTTATTTTAACAATTTCCTTTTCTGTTTAGAATTGAAATGAAGTTAAATTTATAGTATTTTTGGCTCAGATCTTAGTTTCATGTGTACTCTCTTTTTTCCCCATCCACATTGTTTTGTCTAATTATCTTTTCCCACTTTTCTGCCTTTCACTGTCCCTTATTTTGTCTTAATTCTTCCAACTGAAAACCTGGGGTCTTTACCAGCAGAATTCTTCCTTGAAGGACCCTGAATTCAAAATATTTTCCAGGGTCTGTGACATGATCTAAAGCTCTACAAATGTTCTCAGCTTTCAAGCTTCCATTTTCTTTGCAACTTCTCAGTCTCTTCATTTCTCAAGAGTAAATGTTATACCAAATGTTAGAGTCTTTTCTCTTGGCCTCCTTTATTTCTTGGATCTTCACTTTCCAATTCCTGACTGCCTTGCAGCTTCCTGGCATCTTCAAACAACTGTTTATGTTTCTCTTAATTTTTTCCAAACTCTTCTGATTGAACTTTACAAAAGAGCTTTTCTGAAACAAGTCATTCCACGGTTGTCAGTCACACCAGATGACATCAGACATCTTCTCAAACATCTTACTGTGTCTAGCTTTTATTTACTATACTCAGAATTTCCCCCCTTTTTTCATTAATGGGTAGTGGTAACCCTATTAACATTTATCAACATATGAGACATAATACCTTCAAGAATTCACTGAGTCTGTCAGCCAATCTCCATGTAAAATTTTATCAAAAATTATTTACTTTTAAATAATAATATTCATATCTTGTTTATTTTTCACAAGCATTAAAAATGGTGTTTGCCTCAGCCAGGAAATTAAGAATTTTGTATATGTCATTTAAAGGCCTATCTTTCATTTTGCTTAAACATATATTACAGACATAACATTTAAAAATATTTGGAACAATTATTGTGAGATTGATTAATATTATTAATATTAATCTTTAATTTTTCATAAACTTTTCTACCTTCTTTTCTCTTTAACATTATTTCGTATATAATTACTAATTGTGCCCCCCAAGCTTAGAAAATGTGATAAATGTGTAAAGTTAAGATATAATGCGATGTTCCATTGCTAATTGAATTTGACACTATTTTCCTGAGTCTTGAAGGAGGAACCCATAAATTTATACATATTTTTCAGACTGACTATTCTGTTCTAGTTAGATACTGTGCAAAGCACAAGAGTTAAAAAGATGCACAGTGGATACTCCTTGTTCTTACAGAACGTGTTATTTTCCACCTCTTAGAGAGGTCTCTTGAGAAGGTACTGCACTGTTTTTAACTCAGGAGAGAATTATTGAATCTGTCAATCACTGTGATACGTGCTGGGGAAACAGTAAGGAGACAATTATCGCTATGCTTGACCTCTTCGAGCTTGTAATCAAAGATGGAAAGGGATCCCGTCCATTTTATATTTTGCTCTCTGAAGAGATGAAATCAAAATTAAATACAGTTTAGTGAAATCATATCTTTACTTAACACTGAGAAAACATTATTTAATCAAATGGCTTTTCCAAACAAAAATAAATTCAGGGATCAAATAGTCAATCTTTTCATTTCAGTAGACATAACCTGGAGGTAAGACTGGATGTGCCATAGATGATATAAAGATGTTAGCACAGTTCTCACGTTAACCATCTATTTTAAGTAGTGAGGGTCTCATCTGAGATCTCACAAGTCTCTTTCATTTTTTGCTACAACATGCTATACAAAACAAAACAAATTATCACATCAGCCCTACCTCTACAAATGTATCCTACATATACTAGCACATAAAGGCAACAATGTATGCACAAGACACTGTTTCAGCCTTGTAATAGAAATCTACCTGAAACAACCTAAATCTTCATCAGCATTAGTCATTAAAACAAAAGTTACATAAATTATGGCAGCAACCATGAAATAGAATAATATCCAACTATTGAGAAGGATGAGGCAGAACTGAAAGTACCATTTAGATAAGAAATGCAGGTTAAGCTTGAGTGGACAAAAAGCCAATTAAATAACAATGTGTGAGATATCCTCTCATTTGTGGAAAACATATGTAAACAAATGTGAATAAACACACCTGCACATGCACACACATATGTATATATACGTGTATATTCATGAACGATGTTTGGAAATTTATACAGCAATTGGGTGATACTGGTGATATCTGTTAGTGAGAACCAAGGCCTGGAATTGGTGGGAGAATTATTTTTCTTTGTACTTTTCACTGTTTATAATATTTCTAATGTGTATTTTAAAAATAGACAAATTTGAGGAGTGGGTGAGGGGAAAGTTGACATCAGCTGTTTAGACTTAATCTAAATAACACAAAAACCCAATAAAAATATATATGTAATTCCTGAATTATAACAGATGGAGAAATAGAAGCAAAAAGAGATTAACACTGCTGTGGTATTCTAGACTTTGATTCACAGGACTATTTATTTAGGAAGTTTAACAATAGAGAAGATGCAAAGAAGCATTCTATTTCAAGTTTGCTAAGCCGTTGAGGTTACTGTTACACTTTTACTGGTATTTAAATGAGAATTAAATAGTCATGTTTATGGAGAAGGGTTCTGAAATGGTACTTTAGATAGATGACTTTTTAAAATTTATGTTAGTAACTGTGACCATTGCTTATTCTTTCTGGTAGAAAGGTACATATCAATCACTACAAATAGGGCTTATGCTCTAAATTGAACTATTTTTTTTAAGTTGAAGTAAAACGACGACTTCCTCCCACTATCCTTAGGACCAAACATGCACATTTCCATATTTTTAGGCTTGGCAAGAGACAAATTATAGGTGGGAACATTGAAGACGTCAGAGCTAATGTGAGAGTAAAAGCTAAGTAGCATGACTCATACCAGTAGCTTTGTGGTATAACTGAATGAGCTGGTCCCAAGTAGCGTCTAATTTCCAGTTGCCACAGAACATTATACCACCAAAAATTTCTATGCCAGAAGGCTTGACCGCAAAAATCTTAGCAAAGAAGAACTGATTTGGTGTCTTCCCTTCCTTTGAGGATAAACACCTTATCTACATGTATGAACTCAATTTTATTTGGGTTTTTTATTTTTAAGAAAAGAATACCTTGAGAAAAAATTCAAAGAACTATTCTACTATCTTGTGCATTGAAATCAAAATTTAATTTTCCTTTGAATTTATTTTCATATACTACTGTTTATTTTTCCTCCTTTGTTCTTCCCTAGAAATATTTCCTTTTGTCTCCAGCCAGATTTCAGCTTGGCTCTGCACTTCTGATATCATTCATACTTTTTAAAACAGGTCCTAGTATGTCAACAAAGTTGATTACAAAGTTCGCATGAAAAATCTACAAAGTAGAAATGTGCTGTATGCTGTGATAGTGTATTAAGACATAAATACATTACAGAGGTGGAAGGTCATTAAGAAAATATATTAGCTGCAGACAAGTGAATTGCACCATTAATCATGATTTGTAATTGTCACTAAATCTCTCAATGTCTAAATGGTTTTACTTCCATTCATTATTCATTCATTCACTATTCATTCCTTCATTCATCTAATAAGGAATGAGTCCTTTCATGGATCAGACACTGAGTCAGGTGTTTGCTTTTTCATTTGTTTGTTGATAGAGTTTTTGTAGGGCATTTTCTACCTGTATGTGAACCCTAAAATGTATTAATTTTAATAGAAGAAAAATCATCCATATAATCCTGGAAAATGTCCACAGCACATGGCCATTGGAGATTTGTTTGTTTTTAATGTATGGTGTACATTATTTTTTAATTTAGAAAATCTTTATATAGTTTACAAATAACTAAAGACAGAATTTCTCGATAAGATTGCTGTAGTGCACAGGACTATGTTAGAGGCAAAATAGTTTTCTGGAAAGAGTACAAGGACAGTGTGATCCAATCCATGCCAATATTTCATGTTTTGATGTAACTTTTTTTCCATCTTCATCCCCTTTCAAGGAGTTACTTGGCTCAGACATCAGTGAATTTACAACTTAGGAAACAATGTATTTACAACCATTTTGCATTGATTCCATTTGAAATAGCCAGACAACACCAGATAAAGGAACAAATGACTTTGAACACGATGATAATTTTATTCACTATCTTGGTTTTGAATTATTCTGTTATTACATGTTATCCCCTCTCATATGAAAACAGTCTTTTTTGATTTATAACTCTCTATTTCTATTTCCTCATGATAAAAAGCTATTTCCCCTTCATATCTGTATGATTCACACTCTCATCTTCTTCAGGGGTGTGTTCAAATATCACCTTATCAGTGAGGTTTTCTTGGCCATCCTATCTAAAATGGCATTCATACCAAGATGGCACTTGTTATCTGACCTCCTGCTTTATTATTCTCCATAATATATTTTTCCATCTAACATACTATATTAACTGTTACTCTATATCTACCTGCACTGGCGTATTAACTCAATGAAATTGGAGACCTGTGTCTCTCTTGTTCAAGTCTCTGTGTGTAGCAACACAACTGTGCCTGACAAATAGCAGATACTCAATAAACATTTCTAGAACCAGTTAATGGATACATTTTGAATGAGAATCCAATGACATGATCTGCTTTTCTATATCCTATAAACTCCTTAAACAAAGGCAGAAATATTTTCATATTTTATACTTGGTTTTCCTGACTCCTAACACATCGTCTTGAATAAAGTTATGCTTAATAAATTTTTATAAATTGATTAAATGAGTAATTAGATGAAATCCCAATGTAAAATTCTCAAGTTGTGGATTAACTTCAATCCAATATGACCACAGAACTGAAAGTTTCTAACTCCAGGATTTGAAGTCATCATCTTTCATTTCTTCATACATCATACATTTCAAAATATCTTTTCACCACAATCAAATCCCATCCTTCTGCCTAGAAGGCATAAATTTGACTTTGATACTATGAAAAGGAAGAGAGAGAATAAATAAGTCATGAGCGTATATGAAATAGGACATCAGATGTTGAATGATAGAGGAAAGTAAGTCAAGAGAAGAGGTGGGGAGTAATTGATGAGGCAAGGGATGATGATAATGGCTTAGATCAGAAGCTGGGGGTGGAGCTAGTGAGTTACATTAAAAATATCCAAGCCTTAGTTTCTGCAACTAAAATATTAAGATAATAATAGGAATTTATTTAAAGAGTTGTTGTTAGGATTAAATGTGATGATATATGTAAAGTATTTAGCCCAGTATATTAAGTGGAATCAAGACTCAATAACTGTTTAGATTACGCTGTTAAATGCAGTATATGGGCCTTAGGTAAATATGTGGCAAGTAGTCATCAATTTATCAAACTTATCATTGATAACAGACTTATGAGCATCTGAATACTCTCATACTCAGGTGCCTGAGGTAATCTGTAAATTGTACAGAAAGCAGAATTCTCCCCTGACTGTAAAAGAAAAGCAGATTTGGAAAAACCACTGAGATCATTGGATGTTCACAGATATGTTAGCAGGGGAGTAACTTCTGATTTTTCTAATATTGCCCACTGCTGGCTTTTAAGGCCTCAGACCGTTAGCAGACTGATTGAAATGTCTAGAGTAAGGAAACATACCAGACCAGAGTTTCTGTAATTTTGCTGTTTTTCTTGATACTTTGCTTGGCCTGCATATTTGGAGCACTCACTTAGACAGGCTATCAGCCCTCAGTATTCCAATCTCTGGATCACTAGTCTCAATAAATAAGGAGCTGTTTACTTTAGAATATAAATTTCGCGTATAAAAATTGATAGCACTGATTTTGCTTAACTCATGAAATGCTATTCTTTAAGCATCCCGTTTCCCTCTCTTTCTTTCCTATGCACATCTTTCTCTCTAGTCTAAATCTGTTGGCACTAAAACAGAACAAGAAGCAAACTATTAGTAACAAAGAGATATCTTGAGATATGTAGCATCACAACTCTTTATATAAAAATTTATCCGCGTAACATCAGAATGAATATTTAATACATCATCACCCCATTAGACCTTCGTAACATCCACTGCAGCAGAAACAAACGAGCAAAGGCTTGAGCCTTCTGTATGAAAGAGCTGTGTTCAAGCTTCCGCAGTGCAGGACCGTATTTCTTATTCCTTGTGTTTTCAATGTAGCTAATCCTGGAATAGGCTCCACAAATACTTACCATATCAAGTTACATATTTATTTTGCACATATTCAGTACTGAGTACTGGAATAAGGGGGAACGGAGACTTTAGAAAGTGCTTAAATCTTGCTTCTGTTCTGCAGGAATCTAAAGTTAATTCCATCCTTTCAGTTACGTAGAATGTGCATTGGTTGCATTTGTTTATATAATGGAGTGTAAAATCCTCAATATCAAGAATATCTTTGTGGTCCATGTGTCTTATATAATGCCTAAAAAAGTAGAAGACATGGAGATTTTGTTTATAAGATGAAATGAAAAGGATTTCCCATCTCCTCTTTATTGATTTTGGAACTTTCTTCGTCTAATTAGGTGACAAAGTTAATCTATCATTCTTTGCAGTTTTATTCCTGTCCCAGTGGCTAAATATATTTTTCCTCTTAAAGCTAAATTTTCTCTTCCCACTTCTCAGTAGACATGCTTTTTCCTGAGTTAGACTCTCTGAGAGGTTTCTCCATACCTTCATATCCCTGTTTTCCCTGGTCACACTCTTTTCTGTCCTGAGAGAGGCCATATGGGGTCCCAAGGACCCAGGAGATTGAAATATTACTAGAGAACACAGGAACGCTGGATGCCTGAAGCCAGATTCCTGGGTTGGAAGCATGAATCCTCCACTAATTAATTGTGTGAATGTGATTAAATTACCACAAGCAAACATCTTACTCATCCAGTTTTTTCCTCTTCAAACAAGGGTGCTGACTGTATTTACCATAGAGGAATGTTGCGACAATTCAATGAGCTTATACTGTCTCCTACTGTTATTGTTATTATTAATGTGGTCTCAATAAACACTTCTAGGAAAATAGGCAACTCAATTTTTACAATGGGGAAACCATAAGAACTACTGAGAGTCATATCCAATTCTGCATGCAATCTGAAAAATATATGCACTTACTTACAGAAATCACTCAAAGAACATAAACTGAAAGAACTTTGATGTGGTAATCACAAGTCAGGAGTGTTTTGCCCCAAGAAAATGGGGACAAATTTAGGCAAAATGTTTCTGGCTTTGCAGTCCTTCAGGATGGGAGTTAAGAGTGTATGTACCTTAAGAAATAAACAGGATTAGAGGGTGGTGAGGACCAGCAGGTGAACATAGCAAGAGAATGTGGAGCAATCCCCGGAAGGCTGAGTGAGGAAATAATTTTCATGTATGGGACATGAATACGAATATGCATTCCATTGTTATCATATCTCAGTGTACATCAGTACCATATCCACAGGCTGGTATTTTCAAAGCCTTGTTTACCGAATTTAAGGAGATACAATTTGTAGAATAAACATGTTTTCCCAAACGTGTTACTTGGTGATATAATGCCTTTCCCCAAAATGGAATGATGGAGTGAAGACAACTCTCGAAGGAGGAGAGAGGTTGAGACAAACCCTATGCTCCAGCCCAGTGAAAGAAGAAATGGCAGAAGGGATGTGTGGCTCATTTATCCTTTTGTTTCTAGTGCTTAGCAAAATATCTGGAGCATAGTAAAAATGGATTAAATGTTTTTGAATTAATATATAAATTAGAGATAGTAAGTTTCTTCACAATAATTTTTCAATGTATTTGTATTATGGAGTAAGAAACTAATTTATTATGATATTCATGTATTCAAATTTCCCACTGCAGATAAAACTTTAATCATTACATTATTATACCGGGGATACTGTTTTTGAATATATTAAGCTGAAGTATTTGTATTCCTAATAACTTATACTTGTTCCTAGTTGCCTCGGTGTTCTCCTCCAATTAAAGCCTAAGGAAGGTAGCCATGCAGTTCAGGGTTTGAAAATGGGACTTTCAAAGTGCATGCTCAAGCAAGCATTTTAATCTGCAAAGAACAATCTCTGAAAGTGCAAACAATAAATATTGAGAGCCCCAAGCCTGGAAGACTATAGCATAGAAGTTGTCAGGAAGCCAACCGGTAGGAAAACTGACACCATTCTGACCCCAGCAAAGAGAGGAAACGCCCTCTGAGCCAGGAAGGAGGGGCCTAGACAGAGAGGCAGAGGCTGAGGACAGAAGCAGAGTTCAGAAGCTGACCTGTTCCCTGCCCCAGCCACCATGCCTGTTACCCTGCTCCGCGTGCCCTGAATGGGGACTTTGTAGAAACGCTCTGATGGGATAGCTGTAGTGTATTCTGAGAGACTGATGCTGATGCTTTGCTTTAAAAAAATATATATATATAATTGTATGTATATAATCTGTATATAATCATATATATATATATATATATATATAGTGTATATAATTTGGTTATAATTTCCAATTTCTCTTTGGCAACATTTTTCTACATTCCTATTACTTTCATCTTTTTCTCCTCTTCTCTTTCCCTTCTTTTTTTCTCTTATAGAAAGAAGGATCTTCAAATAGGCCTATTTCTGCTGCCACTTTGTAATACTACTCATCTTTGGAAGTAGCAGGATTTTTCTGGACCAGCTATTTGAGGGAGATCCCATGGCAGCAGAATTTCACTTAATGATCTAGTTATTGTGAGTGTATCTTTTTTTTTTTTTTTTTAGGAAAATTAACCCTGAGCTAACTACTGCCAATCCTCCTCTTTTTGCTGAGGAAGACTAGCCCTGAGCTAACATCCATGACCATCTTCCTCTACTTTGTATGTGGGATGCCTACAACAGCGTGGCTTTTGCCAAGCAGTGCTGTGTCTGCACCTGGGATCCAAACCGGCGAACCCCGGGCTGCTGAGAAGCGGAACGTACGAACTTAACCACTGCACCACCAGGCCAGCCCCGTGAGTGTATCTTTTTTAGCTCTTTCGTCTCCCCAGTAAACTGAAAAGGGCAGGGCTGGTAAAAATGCAGTGTTTTCTCTCTACACCAATATACAGATAGTTTGCTTTCTGCAAAAATGACTTGTCTAGGCTCTTCCTAGATCAGCTCCATCTTACCTGTCTCTCCAGACTTGATGAATGGGGTCTATAGAAGTCTTTGCCACTGCCCTGGCCTTGGGTTCCATTGTTAAAAATCAGGAATTTTTGGTTTGCTGCACAAGATATACTGTTGATATGGGAATCCTGAGTTTATGAGATATATATTCATGAGCTTCTTTACATGTCTTTACTCAATTTTTCAGTCCTTCCTCATTTATTAGATTTGGTCTTATGGATATACCAGAGTTTTGTTGAGGATGGTGTTTTTCAGTCATTGATTTTCTTTGTTGATTTTGTGTGAAATCCAAAAGGAAATGCGGTACATCATTTTCTTTCTTCTGTCATCACCATTTTAAAACTGGAACAATAAGATTAAGTTTAAACTCAAACATGGCTAAATGCCTTCCGTGAAAACTTTTTCGTTCTTTCTGAAAACGGATATGGAGATGATAAACAAGCAGAGTCTATTTGCAATAATTCCTCTTATATTTTTGCTCACTAGATGAATTGTATAAATTTTAAGTTCCTATTATATTATGATTAATAAATACATGTTTAATAAAAGAGGGTATGATGAAATGCTCCAACTGATGAGAAGCTCCTTCTTCTCTAAGGAAACGTTTCTAACCAGTCTTCCTAGATCATAGTTAACTGATTGGTCACAAGATCTTCACATATAGTACACGATTTCTGCAGATTGTTGAGTGTGATATTACCTTGTAACTATCAAAATCATCTTACAAATAAAGTAATAGATGTATCTACTCCTTCAGGAAACTCTCCTTCACAGATTTACTGGTTTTCGATCTCTGAAGGGCATTTTTATGTTTATTTGCTTTACTATCAAAGTATTTTACTTTAGTTTCTCTCTTTTTTTCCTTAATTTAATTCCTATTTCCTGTGTTTTCTTTTAAAAATATTCGTATGCTGCAGTTGCCTGATCTTCTTTAAAAGAGGCTGATCTTATGGTGGACCACTCTTTTGGGAAGCGTGAATGAACTGCCACACAGTGTCTGAGGCATCTCTGTGGATCTTTCCATAGGAAACGGAATTGTACTCCACTCAAGGGCATAGATCTCTCTCTCTCTCTTTTTTTTTTCTTTAAAGAGTTTATTTTTTTTCCTTTTTCTCCCCAAAACCCCCCAGTACATAGTTGTATATTCTTTGTTGTGGGTCCTTCTAGTTGTGGCATGTGGGACGCTGCCTCAGCGTGGTTTGATGAGCAGTGCCATGTCCGCGCCCAGGATTCGAACCAACGAAACACTGGGCCGCCTGCAGCGGAGCGCGCGAACTTAACCACTCGGCCACGGGGCCAGCCCCCGGGCATAGCTCTCTTTTGATTGTGTAATCATAATAGTAGAAATATGAGAAAGCAGGTCTAAAAGGGAGCATGGCCCCAAAGAGGGCAAGGCCCGCACACTGCTCTGATGCAGCTGACTAGCAGCAGAACTGTTACTGTGAGAATATCCCACAGAGGATATCGAGGCTAGGGTAATGCACAAGCTGCTTGGAGTCCCTCAGCCTCCTCTCTGGCCGAAGAGGTGAATGAGTGACACAGTACAGTTTCTCTTTGTTTGGTGCCTGCAAGTGTCATGATTTGCTAGCCTTTCCCCGGCATGACAGAGGATGGTATAATTATGCATTTTCTCTCTACTCTTGTCCCTCTATATTTCACTCTCTAATTGCTTCTTGTCATTGAACGAATTAGGTAATTATGCTATTCATTTAATATTAATTAGATACATATTCTGTATTGGGCATCATAGTAAAGTAAAAAAATACATATTCCTCAGTACTTCATGGTTTGTTGGGAAGAAATACCTATAAATAAATAATTATAGACTTGACTTTTAAGTGTTCTAACAGATGCATATAGGTGGGTCTCGTTGGAAAATAACTGTGATGGGAGGCTCACCATGATAGCTGGTGTTTTTGGTTAGGAATTTGAAGACTAACTGGAGGTAGAGTATGTGAAGAGCTCTGGCGGGAACACAGACAGCCTGTTCTCGCTTTGGAGGTGCGATGTTTTTCCTTCTGCAAGATCAGAATAGCAGCCTACCTATTACTGAAGGGGCCGGAAGCATCTTTCTGTCTGAAAATGTCCAAACAACGTAAGACTCAGCTGACCAGTGTGTGACTAACAACATAGTAAAAACTGTGAAAATGTCATGGTTTTTTGAATGCAAGAATGAAAACCCTTTCCTATTTTCTCCCCTTTGTTTCTGATTTGGGAAGATTAGTAATGTAAAAGATGTAACAGGAAATACTGTTAAACAAAATTAAAAAGGAAACTGGACATTGAGAACATATTTACCATAAAGATTGATAGCTTTAAAATGTAGAGTGCTTTATAAAACCAGAAAAGAATTGGCACCTTGATTCTAGTAAAATGCAAAAGTCAAAATAATTAATAAAAACTGAAATGCAAATGACCAATAACCATGAGCCATAATGTTAATTTAATGAATAACTGAAGAAATCCAAATTTAAAAATAAGACCTGATCTTCACATAACTAATTGTAAATATTTTTTTTAATCCTGGCCATGTCTGGCATGGTGAGAAGAACTTCCATACTCTGTATTTGAGAGTTAATATTGGCACAATACAAAAAAATTCACTTTAATGTTACGTACAGCAGAGAACAACTGAAAACAACCTAAATAGTCCAAACAACTTTGGAATGGTCACATAGGTAGCACAGTGTTCTTAAGATAATTAATTGGAGCTCTTCTTAAGTCATAAAATATTAATATCACATAGAAGTGGTTAGAACTAAGGCTATGATGATTAAGCAAATGTAGAAAAGTTTAAGTGAGAAAAGGCTACAAAAGTATATTTTGGTGATATACAAACAATAAAACAAAAATTCTTTCTTAAAAGGAATATGATAAAACACTCACAGTGGACTTTGGTGGTGATCAGGTCTATGGGTGATGTCTATTATACATGTTAAGGTTTTATTTTTCTGTGAACAGAATTTTAAAATAAAAGTGAAATCAACAGATATATGTTTAGAGCTTACCTCATGAGTTTGACACTTGCCCATTCACGGGAAATGAGGATTTCAATTAACATGGGACACATTCGTGAGTACAGCTGTGACTCTTTATAGTGATGAAAATGATGGGAAATTAAATGCAGAAAGACATAGAAGGCTGCTGGCAGAGAAATAGGGGATTCTGGGTCAAAATATGCCTGGTCACCTTGGGCTTTCCACTATATATGAAGAAAACGAGTCGCTCCTTCTCCTGAAGTTAAAAAGGTCAGCTTTGAAACAAATTAGTTAAGTGCTTGATTTCAGTATAGAATGCTATGTATGTGACTTTTTAAAGACCCTTCTTTGGTTAAGTGCTCGCGGAAACCCTAGGGAACCTGAAGTTCATCCTTGATTTGAACGTTTTTGATGAAGCGTTCTTTTCCTTTCTGATTTCTACTAACATATATATTTTTTCCCACTGCTGGCATAAAATCATTTACAATTTCACCCTCCCTCTCTTTCTTTTCTAATAGTAAGCTATTTTAAAGGTCATTAGAACTTTGAAAGGTGAACTAAAAATTAGCTAAAGACTTATTTGCAGTATGATATCTAGAGAATTAAAGACTTACTTATAGGATATTGATGGTGTTGTTCAAAACATCTGCTAAATTTTTTAGATGGTTGTTTTAAGAGGAAGGTTAAATAATTTATTTTCATAGAAGCTTAACTGGAAAGACAGCCATGTCCATTAAATTCCTATGCCCAACCTCCAATGACCACGCTTTTCAGTTTTCGTGAAGTTTATCGAACAGAGAGTTGTCATTGTCCTTTTATCATTAAAACACATCTGGCTTATAGGTATCAAGTTACAGCTTTATTAAAATACAGCAGCACAACATTTTTTTTCCAAATAAAATTGGTTTTTTGAGAATTATGTCCTTGACAAAAATAAAATATTGCATTTTCTCCACATGGCCAAAATTCATCATTTTGATGAAATCATTTGTTCCTATATCATAAAAAGAGACAAAAAATGAAAGCCTCTAACTAGCTTTGTTCGCTCTCAAATAACAAATCAAATTCCTGTGCTGCCAAAGCCCCAGTAAACACCCTGGCAATGGAGCATGTCCTCAGTTCATTCCTCTGCCACGCTGCTGCCAGCTCCTTGCCATGTCAGAGTATAAAGAATGCTTTCCATTTACATTTTCTTCTACAGCTTGAGGGAAAAGGGTGCAAACATCACAACAATCACAGTGAGAAAGATGATTTTAATATCTTTGCAACTTCTCCGTGAAACATTCTTGAAATACCTCTTCCCGCGCTCCTTGCAGTGGCTCTTCCCAGCTTGGGTCATGTGCACATAGTCTTAGGAGAATGGGAGCCTCAAAAAAGAAAATTGAAATTGTTCCCAGTCTGGGAGCTACAAGCGTCTGCTTGAGAAGCTAAAAGAATGATAGGTTTGGGCTTTCTGACCTCGCTTTCACAGCGTCTCGGTATTTACATAGCTGAAGTGAGCACGGAGAGACGCTGTGCTGTCAAAGAGTGTTTCTTTTATTCAGTCTGGCAACTGTGGAAAGACAGAATAGACAGCTTTCATCTACTAGCTAGACTCAGAGCCCAGAGCAGAAGGTGCCTTCTCAATTTGCGCCCCTTTTGCTTCCTGTGACTTGTGAGACACTGGATAAATCAGCACTAGTGTTTATGTGCATCAAAGAGATTCTAGAAAGACCCATTAATCATTGGTTATGGTGTGATTTAAGGCATTTAGAAAGAGCTGTTGGACACAAGTCAGAAGGACTAACCACATCATTGCACAAACAGGTATTTATTCAAACTGGAAGATAGGACAGTAACAACACTTTTAAATTTTGAATGAGGTGTTATCTGATTCACTCTAGCAGAAATATTCTAGTATGGAGTTTATTTTCCTCCATAATGATGCACCATCTCATTTTCTAACTTAGGTGGCAACACATCCTTTAAAAAGAGCATATTCTGCTAGTTCCTGAGTAAAAACAAAAGGGAGAATAAAAGTGATTGTTGTACTGTGATAAAAGGTGGACTAGCATAGAGCATTAGATCAGGAAGGGTCCTAAAAGGCCGATTCATCCAACTCCTCATTATGAGGTGAATAAACAGAGGCACAGTGTTGACGTGTTCTGCTCAAGGGCATTGAGATATTTGGGAGGGGCTGGCATTGTGTTATCCACAATACCAAGAATCTTACATTTATAGATTCTAGGCTTCTGGTCCATGCTTTTTATTATCCCATGCAGCATTTATTGTCATTAAATCTATACTGGAAAAGCCACAAATAATATCTCCTGCATTGTACTTTCTCTAGGAAAATTCCATTTCATCCTTGATGCAACGTATACTTTGTACTGTAGTAGAATTTTGGAAGAATTCGTTAGAGAGCAAGGCCATTTCATTGGAACTTACGCTCTGGTGACATTGGCAAAAGGAGACTTTGGGGTTGGGATAGAAGTTTTCTTTATGAGCATAAACCCCTTTATCACAGGCAATGTAGTCTACTATTTACTTGGATCAGCATGGATAAATGTAAATAGTAACACACGTCTAAAACATGTCTCTTGGTTCCTAAATCTCGTGGCTGCACTGTATTTATATGAATACGCACACAACTAGATATTAAAGTGATGTTGGAGTATGATGTTGTGTTTTTACTCTTATTTATTACTTTTGAAATATGCTTTAAAAAACAAAAATAACGTTCTGGTTTCCATACAGGCATTTAAATCTGATAAATGAAGTATACGTAGATTTTCATTCAATAGTCAACTGAGTACCTGATTATGATTTCTTAAATACTGAATTAGAGTGCAATTACTGCCTAGTTTTATATCAGAGTCTACATTCCAAAGGGTTCAACACAGGCACAATAACCTTGTTTTTCATCCAAATAAGTGGTTGTTTCCCTGCTTTCTGCAGATGATTGAAATGATGGGTTTATGAGGAACTCCATGTTTGACATAGCAGAATAATGTATATGGCATTGGTTTCCAAAATTTAATCATAGTAATAGAATAGAATCATAACAATAGAATGTCATCTTTTGAAGATATGTTATACATGTACTCCATTTCATCATAGTCCTGTGCCCGTACAGTTTTAGGGTTTGGAAGTGTCAATGCTATAATACCCCTTTTAAAGACTATCCCTGCATTCTTCTATTTCCAAAGTAGTCCTGGTTCTCTCTACAAACTGGAAGCCAGTACTTCCCATTCTGAGCTCACGCATTCTTAGGCTACTCAGAGGCTACTAATGGGGGCAGGAGGGGACCCACAAGCAATGTCTGCTCTTGCAAGGGGCCT
Organism: Equus caballus; assembly: GCF_041296265.1. Lineage (NCBI taxonomy): Eukaryota > Metazoa > Chordata > Mammalia > Perissodactyla > Equidae > Equus > Equus caballus. The sequence continues at coordinate 61,291,831 of NC_091706.1, read as the reverse complement.
ATAGGACAGAGTCCATTTAGCACCGGAAAGCCTGCTGTGACCAGCTGAAGAGTCCAAAGTATGTAAACAGAAATGATTTCCACTTGCTGTGATAACAAAAGGTGTATGTAGCTAATGCTACAAGTTCTGCTAGGCAAGTACATGTGTTTTGCATTTAAATAAACAGGAAAATAAATTACTTGTGTAGTAAGTGCTAATTAGTGGCTTAATCTTTCATGATATGGAACCCAAAGAAGAGAAAGTTTACAGGATATGTGTTAGTGAATCAGTTAGAAATTACTGTTCTAAACCTTTTTCTTTTCTAACATTTGATCCCAGAGAGCTTACATACCTGTCAAATGAGAAGATGGGTAAATGCCTGATCAGGATCCATTTTGTACTTGCTCTGAAGGTCAATTCTTAGTCAACATAGGAGAATATGACTCAGTTACAAATATTTGTGTGTGTTTGTGTGTGTGTGTGTGTGTATAAAACCTCAAAGCAAAACCTAGTGCATAATTCAGGGTTTCACATGCAAAAAATCAACCAATCATGATTAATTAATATATAGTCTTTTGCAAACAGAGTGCCAGATAACTTTTAATTTCAAATTTGATCACTGCCTTGTTTCTTCTCCTCACATGTGTGTGCCTGTTCTCCACAGCCAGTTCATAATTTACTTACATGCTTAGGAAATGAATGTCTTAATCCAAGATTCATATAGTAGTCATTTCCTAAATGTTGGTGATTCATTCATTCACTAAACACAAAGGGTGAACTCAAAGCCAAGAAAATAAAAGCAAAGCGTGTTTCTTAAGAAGCTCATAGCCTAATAAATTGAGTGACTAAGGATTATGATTGAACTAATTGTGTAATAAATAATACACAACTAATAAATAATAAATAACTAATAAATAAGTCAAGGTCCAGGTATGTGTAGCAGTGACCAGAACATCCGGTGCTGACAGGCCAGCAAGCCTCGAAGCCTTGTTGTAAAGTACATGTAATACCTTCCAGCACATTTTGGTTGTAATATTAAGTATTACCCATTATATAATAATCTTTGAATTTTCACCCCTGTTAATTTGAATTTTTTTGCAAAAAGTTAATCCTAAATTATAAAGTGCTGCTACCAAAAACAATCAACTATTTTAATTATTTCGGGTTGTAATCCGATTAACATTTTGGGAATAATCTTCTATGCCCTGTGTAGAACATTACAGACTATTTGCTTTTCTTAGAAATAGTGTCATCTGAATATTGCCAGAGATAGAGGTGAACACAAGATCTCATGTCAAAGAAAATGTTCTATATTGTTCCCCGTCTCCCTTCCAAAGACCTATGCTAAAAGCAGGGTTCAGGAAAGTAATGTCTTGAGATACTGACAACCATTAAATGATAAATTTTCAGGCTAATAAAGAGCTGAAATAGATGATTTTCTTTTCAGCTTAAACTAGGGAAAACAGTTTTCTCTAATGAGGGCTACTGAATTCTTTTAGAAGAATCCCAGTCTACATTTTATATTCATTGGACCTCATGTTAAACGTCCGTATTGATAGAATTATGGGCCGAATAGCTTTTTTTTAATACAGTGTTGTTGACTGTAGTCACCATGCTCTGCATTAGTTACAAATACAGCTGTGCAACTTATTGTACAAATAAGAAATACCTTAGAAAACCACATAATAAATGAGAGATCCTAGATTTGAAGACATTTCTGGAATGACTAATTCCATTTTGTAATAGACAATGTTTTTATTGTTGAAACACTTCCTAGTGAAATGACTACCATAAAACCTATGATTCATGTGTGATTCAATTGCAATTGAGGAACTTGATAATTGGAAAAAAGTGAAAGAAATTTGTTTTCTAAATAACCTTCTTCATCTTCCTCATACACTGCATCACTGTTTCACTTCTTAGTCAATGATCGCTCAATGATAACAGCTACTAACTAGAGCTCCTCCTAAAGATCCTGACTGCAGTTATTTTCTTACTACAGCTGAGAACACCAACACTTAGAGATGTAAAGTGATCCATGCCAAGTCACACATATTGTTTTCAATTAAACTAAAATATAATTTTTCATTTCACTTCGAAAGGTTCCAAGAGCTTGAGGACTTTAAATAATATCTTCCTCTTTTCCCAATCTCCTTTGGGGCTCATCTACTTGTGCAGCTATGTAGCCAGATGATCTTGCACAGATCTCACACAAATTGCTGTATGCATGTTGTATGGCATTATCATTACTTGCTGTGCCCTCATCCCTATTCTTCCCAACCGACCACTTCTTCTGCCTCCACGGCTGCACCCGGCCTGAAAGCCTACCTTATTGACCCTCCTGAGTCTTCACAACCTCCTCTTTCATGGTTCTCCGTTTCTTCTTCCCATGTGAGTTTGTGCTTCATGACGTTCCACTTTGTTGATGAAGAACCCATTGACTAGCCTACTTCACGGAAACCTCTCTGTGAAGAAAACATTAAATTACCCAATTCTAAACTGAATCCATGTTCAAAACCCAGGCAAACAGTCAAATTAATAAGATGGTACCAGGAAATTCCTTAGTGAGACACAAGCAAGAAGGAAACTTACCAGTAATGAGTATTAATTGAGCTCTTCAGAAAGGTTTACCAGAGAGAAAGAAAAACAATTGTTTCTAACAGTGGAGAACTATGTAAATTCCCTAAACGATAAATTGTGTGTTCATACTCTTTTTCCTTTTGTAATACTATTATATTTTATGGTATCAGATTCATAGCTGAGTTGGAATTATTTCTGTTAAGGACTGATCATATTCTGTTTGGTAAAAATCATAACTTTCATCTGTCTATTGTTTTATAATGTGTAACACAATTTTACTAACATTATCACATTTGGTCCTCACAGCATCCCTGAGAGGAAAACAAGACAGAAAATTCTATCAGGTGTTCTTTATAACCTTCTTAACCTCCTCCCCTCAGTATAATCATGTGTTCCACATCTGTCTCACACTCGCTTTTTATGTATTTCATATTTTGGCAAATTATAATCACAAACTTTGAATAAACAGATACTGCCTGCTTCTGTGGAGATATTATTTTATTTGAAAGAAGCAGAAAATTTCATCTTTCAGCTTGCTACGGAAACCAATCTTATACCTGATTCGGTCTCCATCATGCAGATTGGTACAAAAAATCCTAAAATTTTGCTTATAGCTCTAACAGCAGGTTTGTATTAAATTTAATAGCTATCCTATTTGAACTTACCTTAGAAATCATAGCAAAAGAACAGTGCAGTTCTATGGCAGATGATCTGTGGTTTTAGTTTCATTAATGGAGACATTTGGGCTGGGCAAAGGGATAGAGCAACATTCTGGAGGAATTGCAGGGGAACGGCAGTGAAATGCCTATTGCTTTGCTGCAGATCATGTTTGCGTGGTTGAGATCTCAGTGCCCTGAAGCAGGTTCTATCACAGTCCATTTATTTGTCAGGGTAGGATTTTATTAGCAACCAGTTCCGAGCCTTGCATGAGAATGAATCTTCTCACAGTCTGAGCATAAAAGACTAATGGAGTTCAAAATCAACACCGCACTGGAAAGCTTTAGCCCGGAATCGGCGAGGTGAGGAGGCTGAAGTTAATGTTCCATTCTGTTCTGCTCAGATGAAGCTGAAAACAAATACTACAGGTGTGTGTGTGTTTTCATCTCGATCTGTTGGTGCTGAGTGTTAGCTCTCCATCTATTTTGGCTTATCCACATGGCTCTGATGATGGTAAATCAAAGTTGCAGGACAGACATGAAAGGAAAATTGTGATTTTAGCCATTTCAAAACAACAAAAAAAATGATGGGGTTAGACATCTGCTATAAAACACCAGAACTGCACAAAGGCTTGTGAAGGCACTTAAAGCCAGCACAGCCTCTCAGGGCCACTGGGCGATCAGCTGGCAAAAAAACCAACAAAAAACAAAAAAAACACAACTTTATGTAAAATTTGATTAAATTATTCAATGGGAGCATTCTACATTGTACACTAATATTTTAATGATATCCTGTTTTATAACAGTAATAAAAATTGCTAATGTTGTAGAAAATTATTTTTGGTTAGAAACAACACTACTTATTTTAAAAGACTATCTGAATAAGACTACGGCAGGAAAAAATTATCTGTAATTCTTACGTGATGCTTAAGGATGTTTAGACAGCTGCCTGCCCAAATTTCTTGATTTATGTAGGGTCCAGGAATTCAATGGTCAAGAATTTGAATCCCGTTCAGATATAACCTAACAGACCTGATGTTGAATTGTATATTTTATCGCAGAGAGGGAGTTCTGGAAGATAGTATCTTGGGAGTGACTGGGTCTTGCACATTACTTTTAAGTGTTTTCATATCACTTTCTGCATAAGGAAACAACAAATAAGCATCCACCCCAAACTTCCAGACACCAATCCCTGTCTCTTTCTCATCCTTCCTGAAGACAACTTCTAATAAGAATTGCTTTTGCTCACTCTTTTTCTCATCATTCCTCATTCACTGCTCAATTCACTTCACTTTAGCTTCTGACAAATTATGATCTCACTAAGGTCAGTGCAAGCTTGTTTGATTTTTCTTCTTCCTTGATGCCTGGGCAGCATTCATTGATTTCCTCCTCTTTCTCAGAATAATGTATTCACCCAACCTCAGTAACTCTACACCCCTTTGGCATCCTCATGCCAATCTAGCTATTTTTTCTCTTTTTCTTTATGCACTCATTTTCATCTATTCAACTCTTACAAGTTGGAGTTCTTTAAGACTCAGTCTTAGGTTCTCTTCTCAATATGTAATCTCTGTCTCCAAAATTACATCTCTTTTGTTCTTTAACTAATACTTAAAATCCAAATGACTCATTGTTTTACATCTTTAATCTGTATCTCCTCTGAGGTCTAGACCCTTATGTCTATTTCAAATCTACAGTTGGAAGCTTCAGTGTCACTTTAAACTCAATATAATCAGAAAGAAGCAGGATCACTCACTCTGCCCCTAGATTTCCTTCTGCATCCCTTTTCTAAATGAACGGCAACACCATCCATCCAGTTGTGCAAGTCAAAATCTAAGAATCTATTTGAATGTCTTCTTTTCCCTCATTTCCTGTGTCTAATTAATCTCCCAATTTCTAAGTCATTCTGCTGATATATTTTGATTCTGCTTCCTTCTCTACATTTTATTTATTATTCCTTATTCCAGGGCCTGACCGTCTCTCTTCTTCATTGTTTATATAACCTCAGAACAAGTTTCTCCACATCAATTTTTGCCCCTGTTCAATCAGTTCCCTTTATTGCATTTACAGGGAGCATTTGTCTTTTCAAGAAGCAAATTTTTTTAATGTCGCTCCATTCCCTCTCCCTTTCAAGACTCTCCAATTGCTTCCAAATGCCCTTCAAAAACAGGTCAAAATCCTTAACAAGGCCTAGAAAGCAATGCATACCTATCCTGCTGTAAAACCTTCCAGCATTGTTTCAGAGGATGCCTCAACTTTTTCTCTGGGCTCTTATTTTTGGGGGGAAGGTTGTTTATGTATTCATTCTTTTTTATTTAAAACAACTTCATTGAGATTTTATATACAAATACCACACGTACTTAATGTGTACAATTTGATGAGTTTGGACATATGCAAACACCTGTGATACCATTACCATAATAAAAGTAATAGACACTCCCAACACCTCCCAGAGTTTCCTTGCATCTCTTTGCATGTGTGGGCACGCGTGTGTGTACTAAGAACACTCAACATGAGATCTTTTGCAATGCACAATATTGTCTTGTTAACTATAGGCACTGTGTTGTACAGCAGATCTCTAGAACTTACTCATTTTGTGTAACTGAAACTTTATACCCAATGAAGAGCAGCTCCCCATATGCCCCTCCCTGCAGCCCCTGGCAACTGTCATTCTATTTTTTGCTTCTGTGAGTTTGGCTGTTTTATATACTTCATATAAGTGGAATTATGCAGTATTTGTCCTTCTGTAACTGACGTATTTCCCTAGTATAATGTCCTCAAGGTTCATCACATTGTCACATATTGCAGGATTTGCTTCTTTTTTTAAGGCTGAACAATATTCCATATAGATATATATATATGACATTTTCTCTGTTCACTCATTTGCTGATGGACATTTAGATTCTTTCCTCCTCTTGGCTGTTGTACCTCAATGAACATGGGAGTGCAAATATCTCTTTGAGATCCTGATTGAATTATTTTGGATAAATACCCAGAAGTGCGATTTCTGGAATTTATAGTAATTGTATTTTTAATTTCTTGAGGGACCTCCATACTGTTTCCCATAGCAGTTCTACCATTTTACATTCTCACCAACAGTACACAAGTGTTCCGATGTTTCCATATCCTTGCCGACTCTTGTTGTCTTGTGTTTTTTTCATAATACCCATCCTAACAGGTGTGAGGTGATATCTCGGTGTGGTTTTGATTTGTGTTTCCCTGACAGTTAGTGGTGTTTAGCATCTATTCACATCCTGAATAATTTTGCTATACCAAGAAAAGTACCGAATTTTAAAAAATTAATAAAAATCGTTTACATTAAATATTGTGACAGTTACCGACTTTAGTTTTAGAATGTCAGCACTTAACTCTACCTAATTATGTATAGGTCTATGAAAATATTTAGATTATGCATTAGCTAAAATTAATATCTAATTAAGCAGGAGAAATGACTTTATATTGGCTTCAACTTGATGAAAGTCTATTCAAATTTTAAATGTAATACATATTTTGGAATGTATATAATGACTTTTACACTATTTCTGGCATAAAAGTTTTGTCATATTTTAGAAATATCATACAACATAATAGATGTGGTATAAAGGAATATGTAGATAACCAGCATTAGTGAAAATCTTTATGCTTATGTAAAAATTATTTTGTTAAAACTAAATTTCATAAATCATAAAACATAGAATATAACCAGTGAAAAAAGACACAGCAAGGTTACCAATGGACTGTTTTTAGAAACAGTAGCTTGTTTGTAAATATGGTTTGACTCCCCAGATGCTTTCACGTATGAGAGTGCTTCAAAAGTAGACACACGTTTTCAAACAGCAGTTCTGCTGCTGACTCCACAAAGTGTATCAGGCAACAGACATAAAACTTGGTGCTCTGGTTTCCTTATCTGTAAAGGAGAATAGTAATACCTGCCTCACTGAGGTGTTACAAGGATTATACTTCATACACTTAATATGACTCTAAGCATTAAGCACAGCCCTGACCCACTAAATCTCAGAGTGGATAATTATTATTCAACCCCACGTGATTTCTACTTTGGTAAGATGGCACTCTGAGCACAGTAATCACTTAATAAACACCATGCCATGCCATGGCTGCTCAATAAACATTATTTTTTATAAATCAATGGCTAGCTGATAAAGAGAAACATATATCCTTTATAGAATTTTGTATACTATATCTTGTTTTATCAAGCAAAGAGCAGTAGAGTCAACCTCTGACCAGAAGCTAATCAGCTTTGTAAGAAATGGGAGATATTGTCAGATGTGACTTGAAACTTTCCTAATACCCCATATTATTTGGAGATTTTGGAGGAGGAATAGTAAAATCGAATTATGTTAAACCAATACAAAACTGTGACTTGCCCAGCTTTCGTAAGCCTTAACTAACTCATTGGCTGGTCTCATTGGATATGTCTATAAAGCAGAAAGATTGGCAGCATGTAGGGTTGTTCAAGTTTATGTCTGTGATCCTGAACATAGCTGGACTAGGCTGACTGATGACCTTGATTTTAAAAGTGTGGGCAGAATTGTGAAGCAATAATCTTTCACCCACATCTGTGTATGCAATTTTGCTTTTTCACTTACATTTTGTTTTGCTTTATATTCTCCCTAGCTCACTTTTCCTCTGTTATATGTAGTACTGACTATTCATGATGTTATACTTGTATTATACTTTAATTTTTATCATACAAATTTACATGTATAATTTAATTTTAAGCACAGAATGGTTCATGATAACTATTACTTTGGAAATACAGAAACTAAGACAAGACATTTAATACATGAGAAATAAGTCTTGAGAATCTGCTTGGAAGTTCTAGCCAATTCTTTACCCTGACCAATTCTTGGTTAAAGAACCAATCTCAATCTGGGAAGACTGACCTCTTTGATAGAGAATGAATATTAATAATTGAGGGATGGAGGGAGAAAGCATTTAGCCATTAATGTGATACATGGCAAAGCATCCTCAGCCTCATAGTCAATTATAAAAGTTAGGAGATTTTTCTCAATGTAATACAACTGGTAAGCTGAAAATCAGCTTGGTAATTAAAATATTCTGTCTCCTGGTTTGCTCTAAAATAATACCCATTGCGTAGAATTGTGGGAAATACTAAATGTAATTATACATGTAACAAGCTTTACCCAATGTTTCTTGATAGTAGAAGGTCTATAAATACAATTTCCCTTAAAGTTGAGGAAACTCTGGGAAGTTCTATTTGTTTTTACAATGTGCCCCCAGAAGTCCATAACTGTGTCACAGCCTAAAAAAATATTGGTTACTGCTGCTCCAGGGCAAAGGGAAGAATCCAAGACATTATGCTGCAGCATGTCACACATCAGGTAATTTAAGATTCTAGGTTCTGAAATCCATCTCTTGAAATAGTTCCTAGAATAGATATAGGACATTTATTTCAAGAAATTCAAAACCAATCTTTTACCCTATCTCATTCATTCTCACCACACACCCATGAGTAATGAGAAGGTCAAATAAAACCAAGTTTAGATTTTTGATATGTAGATCTGATAAGTGATTTATTAAGAAACATAATGTTTAATAGATCTCAAGCTTCTAGTTTCCAAGGCTTTGCAGTGTTTCCTGACTTAATGAATTAACTAATTTCTTTGTAAAGAGGGCAATGATTAGTTTCTGTTTTGCTGACATTTATGGACGAGGCAATTTGAAAACGTGGTCATTTGTCTTGACTGTGTTCACAGTCCTCATCACCCAGGGCCTTTTTGGGATTGCATCTCAAGAAAACTACATAGATTCCTGAACTAAGTGTTAGCATTGCCAGGTTCAAATCACTTTCTCTATTTGAATTAGTTTCATAGGACACATGAACTGAAAAGTCTATCTCTATTGTGCTAGGGGAGAAGATTTGTGAGGATTTTTTTTTAGAGTCTGTAAGAGCAGCAGCATAGCCGGCATTGCCCAGAATCATCACTCAAACGAATAATGAATGAAGACTTCAAAACAAAATTTTAAATAATAAAAGACTGCATTGTGTGGAAAGAGCAAGTTCACTCACTCTCCTTAGAATGGCATTCATCGTCAGCAGGACTATCTAATAATTCTTGCTAACCTTTGTTGAACCATCACTAATAAATTCCTTCAGGTGACTGGTAAAACAGGTTGAAAAGGAAGTGAAATGAGGCAGTTAACAGCTGGTTGTGGAGAAACATCACTGTCTTTACAAACAGAGAAGTTAAACACCCAATCAAACTCTACAGTGGAAATATAACATGCAAACATCAGCGTAGCGCAAAATTTAACAGTATAAAGTAGATTTTGGAAATACATCCAAACAAAGTAAAAAAAAAAAGAATAAAAATAATAAATCCTTCTTAGGGAGAGAATCTCCACATTTAGGAAAAATTACTGTTTGGCATCAAAAGGTAGTCACAGGTTAGCAGGAGATCCAAAGGGACAGCCAATGCAAATTCCATTCATGTCAATAGGAATTGAGGAGGAAAAGAGTGAACAAGAAAGGGGGGGAGAGGACCTAGAGAGCACTAATCCTTGGAAAGAAGCTGAAACCTGTGGGAAAGATGGAGTTAGGAATTTCTAGGGTCAGTGATGTAACTGAAGGAATTGTAAGAAGAGATGCTTGATATACAGTTTCTGAAATCATTGATGTAAAACCCCTCTCCCCCTCAGGATATGTGTGTGTGAGTGTGTGTATGTGAAAGGGACAATCAGCTGAGTGAGCCTTAAACCAGGAGAAGAATCATGGATATATGAGGCTTGATTGGGATGGAAAGTTACAAGGAATCAGAATCATGAAGTCAGAAGCCATAGCAATGATACCAAACCTCTTAATCTCAAATTTGTGTGCCTGATGCACAGCAAGCCAAACACGGAGACATCAGTGCTTGGAGATAGAGAATGATTTATTCAAATTGGCCAAAACAAGAAGGTGGGAGCCTGGGTTCACTCAAATCTTGCTTGCCAAGAACAGAAACCGGGGGTGGGGGTGTGGGGTTATAGAGCTAAGGGGCTTGGCAGAAGGAGCTTTGGAGAAACAAAGGGGTCACTCCCAATAGGCCCCTGGGCATTCTGACTTCTGGGCTTTAGCTGCTGCTGAGGGCCAGTGATCCAGTGATCACAACTTCCCCCTGAAGGCATGCTCTTTCTTCTGCAAAACAAACTGACAAATCCTGGAGACCCCTAATTCACCCCTGAAGTTAAGCAGGAAAACAGCAAATTGGTTTAACATCTGCAGTAACCCTCAGGTACCCGGCTTCAGCAATCATGAAATTATATATCCACAGACATATTTAGGAATCTTGAGAATACATCTTTAATTGTCATCTGGACAAAACTGGTATCAATTTACATCTGCTTTTCTGCACTTAAGATTTTTAATTATATATGAGACAATTTTTTTCCATTCTCAAGTTATATTTAGTTGGAATTTCATTTTCATGGTTTTGAGCCACTTGAAAAACAATGATTTCTGTTGCATATCATCATCCTCTAATAATGTGTTGCTAGACTTTGTTTTCTGTAGTTTTTTTTGCACATCCCTTTCCCTTACATGCCTGACTTGACTCCTTAAGGACAATTCAGAATCACCGGTTTTAGCTAATAAACCTTGCTTATTAGTCTTCCTATCTTTAGTCTCTCTATACCTCAAGACTTTACCCATGATGCCACCAGCTATCTCTCTTAAGTATTTAAATCATATTTCCCTTTTCAAGCAACTGTGATAAGATCACATCATAGCAAAATATTTTAACACTTTGATTTTTATGCTCAAGGACATTTTGACTCCATTGCTGAAACTTCTGTTTCATCTTTGCTACTGGTGGAAAGAGTTACACGATCATGTGTAAAGCAATGAGAAGAGTGGCAAAGACAGAATTAGCACAGAAGACATACTATCTGGTCAATAGAAACACTGCTACAACAGCTGGAGGCAATTTGTCGTATTTTTCTCTTTGGTTAATCAGGGAAGAAACACTCATCACCTATCTCATAATGAATATTACCGGCACCTGTCTTTAAGATAAAGTAAAATGAGCAATGACCAAAGCTTCTCATTATAGAAATGAATTCTGCAATATTTTTACCCTCAACCATCAGACATGGCACATGCACACACGAATTTACAATGACAGAAAATTATAGAACAAAATTTGAAACTGAAAAAAAATCAAAGAGATACACAAAATGAAAATTGATTCAAACCCGGTTTTGCTGGCTCTTAATTTTATGCTCTTTTTCTTTTTGGGAAAAACCAGTAGCTGCTAGGCCCTTAGGTATGGATATTCCCTTACATATGTAATGAAACTACAGAAAGAAATATCATTAGCCATAATATATAATAGTAAAATATAACAAATATAATAAAAATTTTAAATATTTACAGAAAATAATACATTTCAATAAGTGTTTAAGTAGAATATAATAATAGGTAACATAATAAGTAGAAATGGTTTGATTGATCAGTGTTGATACATTTTTAAGTATTCAACTTGGTCTTTAAAAATATATTGTTAAAATACTGTCGAGGTCAAAATGGTTTGTCTAGATATCTGGTCATTCTCCTCAATGCTTAAAGAATTTCTTAAAATAAGAGAATTCAAATTACTTTCCCAACTAGCCTCAACCAACTCCTCAAGCTATATGTGCTAATTCCTCCCCACTTCCTTGCCATGCTCCTTAGAACACACTATGATCATACTGAGGGTCTTATTTCTATTTTTACAATCTCATACTTTAAGTCCAGAAACATTTCCTCAGAACGTCATCTTCCCCATTTTCTGCCTGGCAAATACTTATTTATCCCCCAAGGCTCAGTGCACCTCCTTGACCAGAGACAGAATTGATCATTTGCACCATGTGAGCATATTACTTACATGGTGTTAGTCACATTGCATAGATGTCTATTTCTCACCATGCTCCATCTATCACTAATTATGAATTCAACAAAGGCCAAGAATTAAGAACCACATTTTACACATTTGTATATTCCTTTCAATATTTTTCAAATGTTTTGTACACATTTCCAACATTCTGTTAAATAACTAAAAATTAACCCAATAGTAGAGGGCTTTAAGAGCTTCACAGCTAATTACCATGTACCCTTTGGGAATTTCTTAAAGCTCTCTGTGCCCTAGAATTTGTTTTTGTTTGTTTGTTTTGTTTTTCTCATTTTAAAATGGTGATGGTCATACCAACCTCACAGAATTGATATATAGATGAACGGACACTAAGGACTTAGAGCTGTGCTTGATATAGAGTAAGTATGCCATAAATTTCAGGTATTACTATTTTTAAATTGTTATGTCTTGAATATTTATATCAGTCCTAAATGTAAGTGGGAATACACAAAAAGTTCTTGAGCTATCAACCAGCTCTGGGACGTCCTATGGCTAGTGAGTAAAACATCAGACACGTCAGAATTGTCCTATTGTTCACAGGTCCTGATACATTGTATGATGCAATTCAGATTTTAAGTATATGTAAACTACAAGGGTAACTTCTGCATGATGGACTGTAGCTCTAAAAATTGTAGAATTCAATTGAAAGGAATTATGATAATGTTGGCTTTTTCCAATAAATTAGTTTGAGAGTGAATTCTTGGTAAAATTATTAAAGGAAAAAGTAACTCTACAGGAAGCTGAAAAAGCATAATTTCTCTGACTGCTTTTCATCAAAGTGCTTTTAATCCTCATTGTGCTGACCTATTACAATGAGTATTGAATCACATGATGAGTGCCTAACTTTCTTTGCAAACAAGTAAATAAAAAATTTCAGAAACAATCATGATGTTTAATTTCTACCTCGTAGGGCCTCTGGCGCTTGACAGTTTATGTTTCTTAATGTCAAACTGAAAGCAAACATTTTCAGTGGTTACTCAGGGCAACAAGAAAGGAGATCTTTTCCTTCTACATTCTTGCTGTTTAAAACCACACTCCTTCGTAGATCTCAGTTTGGGCAAGAAAAACCACATGGCAAATTCTGTGGTTGCTTCCCCACACCTGGTAGCAGTTGTTCTGGGGAAAGGAAAGAAGGAATATATCTTCTATGAGCAAAGGAGATTTATATAGTCAATCACTTTTAATGAAAGAAAAAGACGTAGTTGGACTCCCTCAGTTTTTTTGAGCATGACCTGTAACAATACTAATTCAGAAGACAGTGGAATTCAGACAGAACCAGGACCTTCCTTTCTGATGAGGGGGTAGCACAGGCGTTAGGGAAGAATAGTCGTACGGAGGTGATGATGGAAACAGATATACACATGGTTAGTTCATTGCCAAAACAGGAACTCTTAGATTCTATTTTAATGCCACTTTACGACAAGTCTTGTAAATATGTGCTGATGCAAGTGGTTTTGTAAAAGCACTTATTTCGTCATTCAGTCATTCACTCACCTGTCTCTTCTATTAAAGGCAGTGGCAGATATAAATCTCAGAGGAAATGTAACTAGCCCAACACAGAGGTGGGGGCTAGTTCCAAAAATTGCCCTGGAATAGAATAACAATAAGATTTGAAGTTTTATAAGTGTGCTGGAAATTTATCATGCATCTCGGCCTCTTGGCCTTTTCCAAACCCTTCTTTGGTATGAGGAATTTCACATATTATGAGTCCTGTCTCCCCAGGCAGAGGCATAACTTGCTTCTATTCTCCTTGGAGGCTAGGTAACAGGAATATGGCTTGTCTGCCAGTCAGCTCGATCCACATGAGACATCAATTCAGGAGACATCAATATGCAGGCAACACCAGGAAATCCATTTCTGGTGTGGCGGCGCACAGGAGTCTGGCTTTCAGGAGTAACAGCTCCACTGGAGGTTTGACTGTAGAGTACCCAGCATCAGCATTGTGAACTGCACAGTGAGTGTCCAACATAAAGGCAAGAAGGTCATTGTTGGAGTAGCCTCCACACCTAACTCTATGATTCTATCAACAAGTCCGAGACCTGTAAATATCTTCTGATAAAACTCCTTTCTTCTTAAACTAGCTGCTGGTGGTTCTCCTGCAACTAGAAGCCATGGCAAACTGAGATACCAACAGGAACTTATACTTCTCCCAGTTTCTAGAATATATAAATGACAATGACCACCATCTTGAATTCTACAGCTCTGTAATACCTGAATATACACCTCAGAATTGCATTATTTCAAGGTCCTGGTGAATAAGTAGTCCTTTGGACAAGTCACTTAAGCACAAGTCACTTAAGGCTCTTTGAGGCTCAGAATTTTGATTTTAAGGTATCAAGATTAATAGCTTCCTAAGCCAGTAGTTTCAAGGGTTAAATAGAGTAATTTTTATAAAATGGCTCAAAAATATCTGGGCCACATATAGTGCTCACCACATTGTGGCTGCTGTTGCTGATGTAGTAGGAGGATCACTAAGACCTGAGAAAAGTTCCTTATTATGTTAACTCACTCATCCTCACAGAAGCCCTAGGAAGTATTACAATTTCCAGTTTTACCAATGAAGATATGATATTGAAGGTTTAAGTATCTTATCCAAAATCATACAAATTTACAATAGCGGAGTCAACATTTCTCCCAAACCTGTGCTCCCCATACCCTCCAACGTTGCCTACTCAGATCAAAGTCCGATGAACACAAAGGTACAAGTCAGGATGCATCAATAGGCAAAGCCAGCATGAGCAAAGAGAAGGAAGGCACAGAGTAGGGGCAGGTCTGTATTGTCCCAGAACAATACACCAATATCTTTAGAGGACTGACTATGCTCCACAGACTGCTGTAAGCTCCTCAAGTGTGTCATTGCATTTTATTATCACAACAAACCCCGAAGACAAGTTCTATCAGCAAAGTAATTATCACTCTTTTAAAGGAAAACTGAGACATGGCAATATTTGCTGGGCCAAGCTGGAAACTGAAGCTAACAGTCTGACTTCCAAGGCTATGTTACTAGGCAAATGTTATATTAGCTCCAGTTTGCTTGGTTAAGAACTCTGACTGTGGTGTCAAACTCACCTGGATTGTTGTACCTGATAATTAAGAAGTGACAATATGTGAACATTTGCACTGTTTAAGAAGTTTGTTTTTGTTGTTTTGTTTGCTTTTAAATGGACACCAAACCCCTCTTTGTTCCTTGGTTTGTTGGTTGCTAATGTCTTTTGATTGCTATAGGTCATGAGTACTTACTAAGAACAAACAAAAGAAAAGGAAAGATCCATGGGGCAGGGAAAGGCTGTAGGGGAGAGAGAAATGTGGATTTTCCCTGCAAGAATGGAAAAGAGAATAGTCTGTGGGGGCCTGGAGCAGTGGAGACTCTTTCCCTGATTCTTGACAGTGCCCGAGGCAGATGACCAAACCTGGGCAGTAATGGTGTGTGGAGAAACAAGAACATGAAACCCCCAGCCTCACAAAAAATCCCCAAAGTTCCAAGTTCAGGCTTAACAAGGAAATAGTGGAGAGTCTCTTAAGTATGTGAATTATGATTTATATATGTTAGTAGGTGTAGAGGAGGAAGAAATAATCTACCCTTCTAGGTTCTTCGGGCTGGTCTAAGAATTAAATTGACATGAGACAGAATGACAGGAGAAAATCAATGTTTAATAGCATGTGTATATGGGAGAAACCCAAGAAAACTGGGTAATGTGCTAAAATGGTCGAAGCACTCACCTTAAATACCATCTTCATCTAAAGACAAAGAAGGATGTTAAGGGTAGTGGTTTGGGACTTCAAAGGGAAGGAAGGCAATTCACATGGAGATGGAAAAGAAAATGTTTGGTAAACAAGTGTTTGCCATGCCATGCAGAGACAGTGGGACACGGAGAGGACTCTGATCAAATGGGCCTTGCTAGGTTCCTCCCTGTTTACCACACCCAGTTCATATTATACCGCAGTTATCTGTGCTGATAGCTCCTTCCTGAAGCTATCTTAAAATCTTTTAAGGAGATAGGAGGAAGGTCAAATTTTCTTCCTGAGTCTTTTGTTCTTAAAAATAATCAAGCCAAAGAGATACATTTGGGGGTAGCAAATTTTGCAGGAAAAATAGCATCTAAGTTAATATCTAGAAAAACTTTTTGAGATTTAGTAAAAAGCAATTTTACTATATTCTTGATGCTTTGTGCTAAGTTGATGTCTGTATGTATGGTGTCAATAAACTTACTCTTTTAGTGGTGCAGTTTCTGTCCAATTAAAATGTGCTTAAAATATGCTTATTAGCATGTGTTTGAGTTATGTATGAATAAATGCATACAAATATTCCATTTGTGTACTTATAGAAGATGAAACTAACATGAGTACCTAAAGTGATGAGAAATAGTCTGGCCACAGTTCAACTACAGAAAGCTCATATTTCTTCTCTTAGTGTTACAGACTTCATGCCATTAAACTCTTATTTATTGATCCTGCTGACAAGGGCAGCAAATAGAGTAATTTTACATCTCCAAGTGAAAAAAAATAAATTAAAAAATCCCTTTTCTGATAGATTGTGCATATCCAGTGCCAAGCATTCCATCTCATGTTTTCTCAGTTCTTGATTTTCTTATATGTCTAGAAGTAATATAACCATAAATGAGATAACTGCATGCAAGTATCTTCTCTGATTTTTTTAATTGATAGTACCTTGTGTTTAATTCTTTAATCAAAAATATTAGTATCAGGAAAGGAGAAATCTAGTAAGCCAAATGCCACATTAAAAAGATAATAATAAATGCTTAATTTTATCTTTTGATTTCAATTTGCTAAATTTTTTCAAGAAGAATAAATTATTAATATGAAAAATAGAAATTATGGTAATGATTAAAATGATCTATTCATCTTTTTCTTTGTTTTTATTTTTGTTTTTTCTTCCTCTGTATGTTCTTTATTTTCAATTTGTGGAATCTACAAAGAGCCAAAAACAAAAAGCCATGTTAACTAATTCCCTATCAATTTGAAAAGGAGGAATTTATTTTAAAAATTTAGCAATCATGACCTATGATTTGAAATATAATGGATAATTGTTAATTGTGTGCATTGGTTTTTATTTTACTGATTTTTGTTGTTGTATTCCTTATTATAACTCTCTGTACAAATTTTAAATACAGTTTTCATTTAGGGCATTGCAATTTCTACTAATTTACAATACAGTGCTGATGAGCCGCACTCCTATCTCCTTCCCCTGTACAATCATTTATGTATGGAGACTGCTGAAAAATGCAATGGATCGGTTCATCACTTTTAACTGTCACTGAATTCGCTACAAATATGTGTTCTTCATTTTTTTACTGTGGAATAATGCTAGGGTTTCTATGCCCTTGTTGGCTTGATCAATCTCTTCAGTGATGGATCCAGAAGAAGCAACTCCAGATGAAAGATCTCTGCCCCAGGGAAGCCCCTGGGGTTTTTCCTGGCATGCTTCTGTACTCTGAGGCAGGTGGTAATGAGGGGGTTGCAGACTTCCTCCAACTCTTTCTGCAGATATCCAAATGTCTCCTTCTCTGCAATGTGATTCTTACTGAGCCAGTTGATGATGTCATTACACTTGTCAAAAAGTCTTCCATTTGTCCTCGTCGCTGAGACTGCCTTTGATATTTTGCACCCTCAACCATCACTTTCATGTTGAAGATGTAGGATTGAAGAGAAAACTTAGAAGACATCCTGTCTCACCACTTCTCATTTCAGCTTTGTATTGCTTAGCCTCCTAAATTGTACCTCAATATCTTCCTTGCTCAAAAGACCTTGGGATTTGTGATAGGAATCTTGGTCTTTTTTGTTGTATTGCTATCCACAGATTATGATCTGAGATATACCATGGCAAACAGTCATATGACTATGAACTAAAACTTGCCAAGCAGGTTGCCAGGGCACATCCACCTTTATAAACTAGAATAAGAAACAGGGCTGGTTGTCTGACTAAGTAGTGAAGGTCTGTGTCTGCTTGTAGGCCTGCTGATAGTGTGTTTGATCGCGGCAATGGTGACCCCACCAGGAGTTTCACTGTCAATGGAAAAAGTAGTGATATTCAAAAACAGCTAATCTTGAGCATCATCAGATTTGTCCCTGGATGTGATTGCTGCCTGGAAAGACGTATCATAAACAGTAGACTCATCGGCGTTGCTGTTCTTATCAATTGTTCTCCATTGAAGAAGACTTGTGGAAGTTTCTGAATATTAGTGGTAGGTGTATACTCACCCATGTGGGTGAGGTCATGTATCTGTGACTTGTCTAACTTGGCATAGTAAAGGGTTTTCTCCACGGAGTCCGGAATGCTACAAAGCAGGTCAGCATTCAAG
Organism: Equus caballus; assembly: GCF_041296265.1. Taxonomy (NCBI): domain Eukaryota; kingdom Metazoa; phylum Chordata; class Mammalia; order Perissodactyla; family Equidae; genus Equus; species Equus caballus. The sequence continues at coordinate 61,273,390 of NC_091706.1, read as the reverse complement.
TTTTCAAACTGGCACAGATAATGGAAGTGTGGAAGTCAATCTTTCCTGCAGAGAATTAGTACCAATTTTGACCTGTTTTTTTTAAGAAAGTACCTAGAGCATGTTTACAGTAGTCCAGAGGTTGCAGTCAGTTCTCTTGTTCTTACCGATGGCCTTCTTGTGCTCAGCCTTGAAATCTGCAGTGAAATCTTTTGTTTGTTAAAATCTTCTGCACCTAAGCATTAGTCTTCAGCTGTAGATTTGACCAAAAATATTTCGTATTCAATAGTGAGGATTTACACATTAAAAGTACACCTTCTAAGAAAAAGGTCAACATATTTGTTTTGCATCAAGATCTTGTTCAATCCATAAGAAACAGCAGTCGTCAATGGCTCTTTGATCCTTCTGAGAATATTGAGGCCAGCAATGGGCCCAACACCTTTGGAAACCTGATGTTGAGAGTCATTAATAAACTAATGCTGTGGCAACAGAATTTGCTAACAGTCTTCCGAAGGTAGACTTCTGTGATTTCTTTATCTTTGCTAGAATTGTAGAAGATACCTCCTCTGGATAGAAGCTTCTGGACTCTCCCTTTTATTCCATCTGACCATGGGCCTTCTTGCGTCATTTACCACCATGGAGGGCCAGTGGTTCATGTCAGATTGGACAATAGCATGATCAAATCCATGTCCAAACAAACATGGTCTGATTCCTTGAAACACACCACCAATCAATTGTGCAATATCAATTAAGATAACAGTTACAGGTGATCCACCTAATCATTGGCAGTTATCTCCACTATCCTATGCTGGACGCTATCCACACTGGACTAGATGGTGCCAGTATCCTTTGCAACTGTAGGTACCTGAGACATGGTTTCTGAGTGTGGGTCTAGCTAGTGCAGCTTGTTGGAGAAAGTAGTAACTACAGCTGCTATGTTCAAGGAAAGCCCTACATTTTTTAAAAAAGAAAATGTACATATTGTTTTCTTAGGGTTAAAATAGTACTTATATATTGTAAAACAGCCACTCTATAACAAATTTTTCAAATTATCGCTATTTATAAACACTCAAGTGAGATTTTTGGTGGTATTCCTTCCAGTTAATTCCTTCTGCGTACTCTGGATAATACAAGTATAAAACAAATTTAATTTCACATATATAGAATCATGACATACTACTCTTTTAAAAGTTTTTATACACAAAAATATGTCATGGAGAGAGAGAGAGAGAGAGAGACGAGGGAGAATTTCCTTACTTAAGTAAAGTGCTTCCATAGTGCAGAATTGCAAACTTTACATGTGAATTCTTTAATCTGGCTCTCATTAATGGACTTTTTTTTATATTTCTAATTTTGATTTACTATAAACAATAATGAAATGATGTTTTTGTGCAAGCATATTTCTTCATTTGTGTAATTATATTCTTAATATTGATTCTCAAACTCATTGCTAAATCAAGTGTGTTTTACATCTCAAAATATTTTGTTTATTCCCAAAATAAATGTTGTAATTAATACTCCAAAGAACAGATCATAAAATATCTTTCCTCATAATATCTCCAAAATCAGATTTTAGTGGCACATTTTACGCTTTATCAATCTGATAGCTAAAAAAATTATACCTCATCATTTTAATTTGCCTTTATTTTAATACTAAATATTTTGAATTACTTCTTACATTATTTTGGTCATCTGAATAGTCCCTTTTGTGAAACACTTGTCTATGTACTTTGAATATTTTTTTTCTTGGATGATGAACTTTTTGTAATTGTTCTTTAGTTGATTGACTTCATATTTCCAGTAATTTAACTGCCCTTCCCCACCATGAAATTGGTTTTTATTTACTCTTCTGACATTGGCTTTGACCTTGTGATTTGCTCTGACCATGAAATGGGAGTGGATAAGAGGGTAGTATTGTGGAGCAGAAGCTCTGGGAGTCCTTCCTAGTCCTCTTGCTCTTTATCTCTCTGCCGCAGGGGCCTTTTCTCCTAGACAGACTTCTACTTCAACTGACTTGCAATGTAACACAGGAGGAAAAATGTTTCATGTAAGCCATTGAGATTTTGGGGATTGCTTTTTAATGCAGCATAACCTAGCCTAAGCTAATTGATAAAACTTTCTTTAAAATTGTGTTTGTACATTCAGGGAAGTAACTTTCTGTGCTGCTTTATTTGGATTTTCTTTTCCTCACAGCATTTGCTTTCAACCAACTCAACTACCAACATAGAATTGAAATTCTCATTGAATGTAAATTTTAGTATTTCAGTCTTCATTTTTAGGTTAACAAAAAGTCTAACTCTTTGCTCCAATATGCCTATGCTATTTAGATTTTAAAAAATCTTTCGACAAGACAGGTCTATGTTCATTGCAGATGTTCTGTCTGATGATGTTGTGTATATGCTCATCTTTATCTTTCAAAATTAAAAATAAACTAACACCTAAAGGGAAAACAAATAGAAAGTCCCATATTATTGAATAGCACTGCAAAATTCTTTTTTTATTTTTTATTTTTTTATTGCAGTAACATTGGATTATAGCATTATGCAGCTTTCAGATGTACATCATAATATATTTGGAATTCTGTTGAGATTGCATCATGTTCAGTGCCCAAAAACTAATTACCACACATGTGTGCCTAATAACCCCTTTTTCCCTCCCTCCTCCCTGCTTCCCCTATGGTAACCACCAATCCAATCTCTATTGCTATGTATTTGTTTGTTATTTTTATCTTCTACTTATGAGTGAGATCATATGGTATTTGACTTTCTCCCTCTGACTTATTTCATTTAGCCTACAAGTGGATAGTCAATCCATGTTGTCACAAATGGCTGGATTTCATCATTTCTTATGGCTGACTAGTACTACATTATGTATATACACCCCATCTTCTTTATCCATTAGTCCCTTGATGGGCACCTAGGTTGCTTCCAAGTCTTGGCTATTGTGAATGATGCTGCAATGAACATAGGGGTGCATGTATCTTTACGCACTTGTAGTTTCAAGTTCTTTGGATAAATATCTAGCAGTGATATTCCACTATTAAGATCTATTCTTAATTTTCTGAGGTCCTCCATACTGCTTTCCATAGTATCTGCACCATTTTGCACTCCCACCAGCAGTGTACGAGGGTTCCCTTCTTTCCACATCCTCTCCAACATTTGTTGTTTCCTGTCTTGTTAATTATAGCCATTCTGACAGTAGTGAGGTGATATCTCATTGTAGTTTTTATCTGAATTTCCCTGATAGCTGATGATGTCGAACATCTTTTCATGTGACTGTTGGCCATCCATAGATCTTCTTTGGAGAAATCACTGTTTAGATCTTTGACCCATTTTTTAATTGGGTTGTTGGTTTTTTGTTGTTGAGATGTATGAGTTCTTTGCATATTTTGGATATTAATCGCTTATCTGATATATGGTTTGCAAACATCTTCTCCCAATTGTTAGGTTGTCTTTTCATTTTGTTGGTGATTTCCTATGCTGGCAGAAGCTTTTTAGTTTGACGTGGTCCCATTTGTTCATGTTTTCTTTTGTTTCCCTTGCCCCGTCAGACATGGTACTTGAAAAAATGCTGCTAAGACCGATGTCAAACAGTGTACTACCTGTGTTTTCTTCTAGAAGTTCCGTAGTTTCAGGTCTTACATTCAAGTCTTTAATCCATTTTGAGTTGATTTTTGTGCATGGTGTAAGGGAATGGTCTACCTTCATTCTTTTGCATGTGGCTGTCCATTTTTCCCAGCACCATTTATTGAAGAGACTCTCATTTCTCCATCGTATGCTCTTGGCTCCCTTGTTGAATGTTAGCTGTCCATAAATGTGTGGGTTTCTTTCTGGGTTCTTGATTCTGTTCTGTTGATCTGTGTGTTTGTTTTGGGGCCAGTACCATGCTGTTTTGTTAATTATATCTTTGTAGTACATTTTCAAATCAGGGAGTGTGATACCTCCAACTTTGTTCTTTTTCTTCAGGATTCCTTTGGCTATTCAGAGTCTTTTGTTGTTCAATATAAATTTTAGGATTCCTTGTTATATTTCTGTGGGAAACGTTGTTGGAACTTTGAGAGGGATTGCATGGAATCCATGTATTGCTTTAGGAAGTATGGACATTTTAACCATGTTAATTCTTCCAATTCAAGATCACGGAATCTCTTTCCATTTCTTTGTGCCTTCTTCAATTTCTTTCGACAATGTTTTATAGTTTTTGGTGAACAGATCTTTCACCTCTTTAGCTAAGTGTATTCCTTTGTATTTTATTCCTTTTGTTGCAGTTGTAAATGGGATTGTATTCTTAATTTCTCTTTCTGCTACTTTGTTGTTAGTGTATAGAAATGCAGCTGATTTTTGTATGTTGATTTTGTATCCTGCAACTTGACTGTATTCGTTTATTATTTCTAAAAGTTTTTTTAGTGGATTCTTTAAGGTTTTCTATATATAAAATCATGTCGTCTTCAAAGGGTGACAGTTTCACTTCTTCTTTTCCAATATGGATCCCTTTTACTTCTTGTTCTTGCTTGATTGCTTTGGCTAGGACTTTCGATACTATGTTAAATAAGAGTGGTGGAAATGGATATCCTTTTCTGATTCCTGTTCTTAGAGGAATAGCTTTCAATTTTTCTCCATTTAGAGTAATATTTGCTGTGGGTTTGTCATATATGGCCTTTACTATGTTGAGGTATTTTCCTTCTATATCCATTTTATTTAGAGTTTTTATCACAAATGAATGCTGTATCTTGTCAAATGCTTTCTCTGCATCTATTGAGATGATCATGTGATTTTTACTCTTCATTTTGTTAATGTGGTGCATCGCATTGATAGATTTGCAGGTATTGAACTATCCCTGCATTCCTGGAATGAAACCCACTTGATCATGATGTATGATGTTTTTAATGTATTGTTGAATTCGATTTGCGAGAATTTTGTTGAGGATTTTTGCATTGATGTTCATCAGTGATATTGGCCTGTAATTTTCTTTTTTTGTGTTGTCCTTGTCTGGTTTTGGTATCAGGATAATGTTGGCTTCATAGAATGAGTTAGGAAGCCTCCCCTCCTCTTCACTTTTTTGAAGAGTTTGAGGAGGATAGGTATTAAGTCTTCTTTGAATGTTTGGTAGAATTCACCAGGGAAGCCGTCTGGTCCTGGACTTTTATTTTTTGGGAGGTTTTTGATTGTTGTTTTGATCTCCTTACTGGTGATTGGTTTATTCAAATTCTCTACTTCTTCTTGGTCCAGTTTTAGAAGATTGTATGTTTCTAAGAATTTATCCATTTCTTCTAGATTATCCAGTTTGTTGGTGTACAGCTTTTCATAGTATTCTCTTATTATCTTTTGTATATCTTAGGTGCCTGTTGTAATTTCTCCTCTTTCATTTTGGATTTTATTTATTTGAGCCTTCTCCCTTTTTTTCATGGTGAGTCTAGCTAAGGGTTTGTCAATTTTGTTTATCTTTTCAAAGAACAGGCTGTTGGTTTCATTAATTTTTTCTATTGTTTTTTAAGTCTCTATTTCGTTTATTTCTGCTCTGAGTTTTATTGTTTCCTTCCTTCTGCTGATTTTGGGCTTTGTTTGTTCTTCTTTTTCTAGTACCTTTAGATATGCTGTTAGGTTTTTTATTTGGGACTTTTCTTCTTTGTTGAGATAGGCCTGAATAGCTATAAACTTCCCTCTTAGAACTGCTTTTGCTGTATCCCCAAGATTTTGGCATGTTTTATTTTCATTTTCATTTGTCTCCAGGAAATTTTAAATTTTTCCTTTGATTTCTTCATTGACTCAATCGTTGTTCTGTAAGATTTGTTTCAATCTCCACATTTTTTTGGCTTTTCTGATTTTCTTTCTGTAGTTGATTTCTAGTTTTATACCTTTATGGTCAGAAAAGATACAGGGTATTATTTCGATCTGCTTAAATTTATTGAGACCTCTTTTGTGGCCTAATATATGAGCAATCCTGGAGAAGGTCCCATGTGCATTTGAAAAGAATGTGTATTGTGTTGGTTTTTTTTTTGATTGGCACCCGAGCTAACTACTTGCCAATCTTTTTTTTTTTTTCGCTTTTTCTACCCAAATCCCCCCGGTAGATAGTTGTATATTTTTAGTTGTGTGTCCCTCTAGTTGTGGCATGTGGGACACTGCCTCATTGTGGCCTGACGAGCACTGCCATGTCTGCAACCAGGGTCCGAACTGGTGAAACCCTGGGCCACCAAAGCAGATCACACGAACTTAACCACTCAGCCACGGGGCTGGCCCCTATTCTGTGTTTTTTGCATGGAATGTTCTGTATTTATCTACTAAGTCCATCTGGTCAAATGTGTCATTTAAGGCCCGTGTTTCCTTATTGATCTTCTATTTGGATGATCTACCCATTGGTGTAAGTGGAGTGTTAAAGTCCCCTACTATTATTGTGTTACTGTCTATTTCTACTTTTACGTCTGTTAATAATTGCTTTATATATTTAGGTGCTACTATGTTGGGTGCATAGATATTTACAAGTGTTATATCTTCTTGTTGGATTGTTCCCTTTATCATTATGTAGTCCCCTTCTTTGTCTCTTGTTATGGTTTTTGTTTTAAAGTCTATTTTGTCTGATATAAGTATTGCTACCTCTGCTTTCTTTTCTTTGGCATTTGCATGGAGTGTCTTTTTCCATCCTCTGCTTTCAGTTTGTGAGTGTCTTTAGGTCTGAAGTGTGTCTCTGGTATGCAGCATATATATGGGTCTTGTTTTTTTATGCAATTGGCTACCCTATGCCTTTTGATTGTAGCATTTAGTCCATTGACATTTAAAGTAGCTATTGATAAATATGTATTTATTGCCGTTTTGTTACTTTTTTCGGGGTGTTTTAGTAGTTCTTCTCTGTTCCTTTCTTTTATTCTTGCTGTCTTCCCTTATGGTTTGATGACTTTCCTTAGTAATATGTTTGATTTATTTTGTCTTATTTATTTGCTTACTTATTATACATTTCTGGTTTGTGATTACCATGAGGATCTCATATAATATTCTATGTATGTAGCAATCTATATTGAGTTGATAGAATCTTTAGCTTGACCTCTTTCTAAAATCTCTACTTTTTCATTCCCTTCCTCCCACATTTTATGTTTTTGACATCGTATCTAATCTCTTGTTTTGTGTGTGTCTATCCATTACATCATCATTGAAATAGGTAATTTTATTACTTTTGTCTTTTAACTTTCATATTATCTTCATAGGTGCTTGATATGCTACTATATTTTTACCTTTACGAGTGATTTTATTGCCTGTTTTTTGATAATTTTTTTTTTTTCAGATTGGGTCCTGAGCTAACAACTGTTGCTAGTCCTCTTTGATTTTTTCTGCCTTTTCTCCCCAAATCCTTGCAGTATATAGTTGAATATTTTAGTTGTGGGTCCTTCTAGTTGGGCATGTGGGATGCCACCTCAGCATAGCCTGATGAGCAGTGCAATGTCTGTGCCCAGTGTTAGAACCTGTGAAACTCTGGGCCACTAAAGCAGAGTGCACGAACTTAACCACTTGGCCATGGGGCTGGCCCCTTTGATAGTTTTTTAATGCCTATTTGTGGTCATCACTTTCCCACTTATACAAGTCCCTTCAGCATTTCTTGTAGAACTGGCTTCTTGGTGATAAATTCCTTTAATTTTTGCTCGTCTGGGAAGCTCTTTATCTCTCCTTCCAATCTGAATGACAACCTTGCTGGAGAGAGTATTCTTGACTGTAGGTTTTTTCCTTTTAGCCCTTTAAATATGTCATGCCATTCTCTTCTTGTCTGTAGGATTTTGACTGAGAAGTCTGCTGATAGCCTTATGGAATTTCCTCTGTATGTCACTTGTTGCCTTTCTCTTACTGCTTTTAGGATTCCCTCTTTATCTTTAATTTTGGACATTTTAATTATAATGTGTCTTGGCGTGGGCCTCTTTGGGCTTATCTTATTTGGAGCAATCTGTGCTTCGTGTACTTGGATGTCTGTTTCCTTCCGTAGGTTAGGGAAATTTTCAGCTATTATTTCTTCAAATAGATTTTCTGCACCTTTGTCTCTCTCTTCGCCTTCTGGGACACCTATAATACAGATGTTAGTGCACTTGATATTGGCCAAGAGTTCCCTTATACTGTTCTCATTCTGTCTAATTCTTTTTTCTTTTATCTGTTCAGCTTGGGTGATTTCCTCTAGTCTTTCATCTAGCTTGCTGGTCTATTCTTCTGTAACATCTACTCTGCTTGAGGGATTCACTAGAGTCCCTCTGGTGAATTTTTCATTTCCAGTATTGTATTCTTCATTTCTGATTGGTTGTTTTTTATATTTTCCAGTTATTTGTTGACAAGCTGACTGTGTTTATCCAGTCTTCTCCCAATATCTTTATGAGTTTTTGTTTGAACTCTTTGTCAGGCAGATTGCTTATTTCTGTTTCATTTAGTCCTTTTTCTGGAGTTTTGTCCTGTTCCCTTGCTTGGAATGTATTCCTTTGTCTCCTTATTATGCCTCTTTCTCTGTGCTTATATCTGTGTATTAGCTGAGTCAGCTATGTGTCCTGATCTTGGTGAAGTCACCTTATGTAAGATATGCCTTTTGAGGCCCAGGAGTGTGCTTCCGTCTTGTCACCAGTCCAAATGATCCAGGAGTGACCCCTTTGTGGGCAACTTGTTTCCTTCTTCTGTGGCCTGGTTGCTCTTAATGAAAGTACCGAGGGAGTTTAGTCTTCCCTTCCCTGGCCAGCTTATTGTAAATCTGGTTTGGGGAGCCTGAGCACCCTTGGCTACAAGATCTAAAAGCACACTCCTGTTGCAGTTTTCCTATTAATTGGATAGGTGCCCAGTGTAGCTGATTGCTAGGCTAAGGAGCTTACAGTTTCTATAGGCCTCAGGCCCACAAGGCTGTTGTCACTTCTCTTAGGAGTGCAGCTGAGTGGGGCTGGCCCTAGGCATGGGAGTGCTCAATTGTTTCAGGCTTTGGAAAGTGGGGTTGATCCTTTTTATGGCTATTTGTGAAGCACAGGTCTTCTGCCCCTGATAAGCCCCACCTCCTCACAGGTCCACACACACCATCAACTCAGTCCCTGGTCTGTGCACACTTCCCCACCCCCAGAGTGTACCCTGATGCCCCATTGCAGAAGCCCCCAGTTCTACACCAAAGCCCCCCACAGTTCACCTGGCTCTCACACAGGCCCTGCCTCACAGAGGCAGACACCCTTGCCTCCCTGTAGAGGATCAAGGCACCCAGTCAATGCAGACCAACAAGTAGCCTGAGAGCTTGCTGTTGGGTGGGGCTGGTTCCTAGGGCAGGCTGCCTGCCCTGGCTGAACTGGATTAAATCTGTGCTCTAGTGGTTGTGGCAGACCCCTGGGCTAACAGGCCAGGGGAAGAACTTCAGTGGTGTTTGCTGTGTTCTGTGTCAGCACACCTGGACTAGGTGACAACAATGGCCCCCACCAACATCTCAGTCTCCAGAGAGGTCTCTCCTCTAAAGGAGATGCTCCCAGAACCTACCAGGTGAGGGTCTTTTCACCAAAGGACTGTGAGCCTTCTTGCTGGTGATTTTAGGTTGCTCTCTGAGATTGGTGAGTTTGTGCATGGGCTCTTTAAGACCCAGGATCTTCTGGCTTTCATCCAATGGGTTTTCTAGGGGTATTCCCTACTACAGTTAATAGCCAGCAAAGCCAAATAGTAAGACCCTTGTCTCAGTAGTGCTGAGTCTGAAGGATGCTTATAGCAGTATCAGGTCCCTGCTCAGGGCCTCACGCCTCCATGGAGGGCTGCATACCTTAGGGTGGCCCCTGTCTGGCTGGCTGTGAAACTTTGCTGCTCCTGAAGATGGCTTTTTTTCTCTCCATAAGGAATTTCTGCCTCTTCAGCCTTAGTCAGGACTGTCCCTTGTTGTGGGGGTTCTTTTTATCCAGTTTTCAGTTTTCTATCCAGGGTAATTTTTCCAAAAATAATTGTAACCTGGTTGTGTTCATGAGAGTAGATGAGTTCAGAGTCTACCTATGCCACCATCTTGATGAGATCTCAAAAATAAATTTTTGTAGAGAAAGAAAACATCTTTGCTTTTCCTTCCTCTCTAACTACCTCATTTGCATCTCCTTTGGTATTTCTTAATAGTGGTGTTGTGACCAGCTAATCCAAATTCTCCTAATATTATAGCATTCAGTTTAAGCTTTATTTTCCCATTAGTATATCTTAGTATATATTTTTTTCCTGTGTATCCTTAAAATTCATTCTAGCACTTTTAGCTGACAATCGGCGTTTAACACTTTATTACGAACTTAATTAATGATAAATTGGTTCATAGTCATATTAACTCTCTAAGAAAGTAATATCCCTGATTTCAGAGATCAGATTTCAATCTCACACATTCAAAATATCTAGCACAATACTAGACAGAGAAGAGATGGCCAATAAATTTAAGCTTTAAAACAAAAATACAAATTCTTCAGAGTTTCAGCCTCCTCGCAAAGAAAATAGCTACACTATATGTTCACTCCTAATTCTAACTCATTCCTCATCTTTCAAAGTATTAAATAAAAAATATGTGTGATAAATATGGAGGAAATATTTTTATGGCTGGTTGAGAAATGACAATAGTCATTAATTGAATTTAACCAAAAAGGGTTTCTACCAATTCAGTTTCTTTATTTTTATTTTATGTAACCAAAATTTGTTGAAGTATGCATCATACACCAAATTTATCATGTATCATATAAATAAATCTTCATCATTTTTCTAATTTGATGTAATATTGTGAAATGCAAAAGCAATATGAGAACATTTTATCTTAAAATTAAAGTGAACATGCAATCAAATATGTCCCAGAAATGTGAAAATTTAATATTTTCTTTTGAGTGTAAGGAAAGGATAATGGGTAATAATGTTAGGGGTAATATCTTAAATTTGTAGGTTAAGTGAATATGTCACTTTTTCTCTATTACCACCTAAGAAATTCAATCTTGTTAAAAATGGAAATAACAGTTTTAAAATATTGCTTACAAAGACCTCCATGGATATTATTAGATCTTAATTTCAAAAGAAATTTTAGATTCTTTTGGATGAATATCACATATGAATGTCAAAATATTGGCTCAGAGAGAAAATATATGAAAAGGTGTTTGGGGCATTAATTTCTTTGCATTTTAATTGACATAAGAGTGAGAGAAAGTCAAAATATTTGTGTTTAGGAAAAGAAAGTAATTGCAGTTTTCATTCCAATTTTGTTCATTTAAATGGAAGCCTCCTACTCATGAGTGGGTTGTATTCTAAATAGTGATGTATAAATCAATTATTTGAAAATTGGAATGTATTTTTCATTTTTGTAATATAATAAGTAGTGGTTAAGTTCCTTATACAAATAGCTCCACAAATTCAGGGTGCAAATTTATATTTGCTCTCTTCTATTTTTTTCCTATTAATTAACTGGGAAAAAAACTCTGCTCTATTAAAAGGAACAGCACTGTGAAAGACCCTATAAAGAGGAGGAAAAAACAACACTACAGACTGGGATAAAATATTTGTAAATCACATATCTGATAAAGGTCTTACATCTGGAATATGTAAAGAACTCTCAGAAGGCAAAGTCAAAAAAAATCCAATTAGAAAAATCAGCAAAAGACATCTCATCAAAGAAGAGATATGATGGCAAATAAGCACATGAAAATATGTTCAATATCACTTATTGTTAAGGATATGCATGTTAAGTCACCATGAGAGATTGCTACACATTTATTCAAACATTTAAAATTAAAAAAATTATGACAAAACTGAGTGTTGGTGAGAATGTGGATAAACTGAATCTTTCATACATTTCTGGTGATAGTGAAAAATGATACAGCCACTCTGGAAAATAATTTGTCAATTTCCTATAAAAGTATACATATCAACAAGACAACTCAGCGTTCACACTCTTAGGCCATTATCTCAGAGAAATGAAAACATGCATTCACATTAAAACGTATATGTGAATCCTGATATCAGAATTTTGTAATAACCCCAAACAGGAAACATCCAAATGTTCATCAGTGGGTAAATGTTTAAATAACTCTGCTACAACCATACCATGGAATTCTACTCAATGACAAAAACAAACACAATATTCATACATGCAGTAATCTAGATGGATTTCTAAGACATTATTGGTGAAAAACTCCTTATATACCCTTATGGGGAGAAGCTTGAAGACACTTTCTTCCAATCAGACTCAGAACTAAGTACTTTTCACTTCCAGCCCTTCTGCTCTCCTCCCTCCCTGGCCCCGATCCTTAAAGTGGTAGAATCTTTGTATTTGAAGTTCCCTCTGCAGTGAAGGGATGCCCACATCCATGCTGATCCACTTGACCCCTGCCCAGTGTAGTTCTGTGGGAAAAAGGAACAGTGGAGGAGGAGCTGTTCTTTCTCTAGGCTTAGCCTCTTTCTTATACTACAGCAGTAAGTGATTAAAGTCTTGGCTCACTCTCAGTGTGGCTTGTTTTAATTGACAGCTTCAACACCTAGCAGCTCAGCTCTGCTCTTGACAGTATCTACTCCTATCAGAGAAATGTACTGAGGGGACAAACTGGTTGTCTAAATATGACTGTTCCTAGTACAGACATATAACTGAACTGGGGAAAGATTAACCCCTAAAAGAGGTGTACATAATATCCAGTTCTAGTATTCTACATGTTGTGTTCCCTCAGCAGAAAAATCTTTCAAATTGTATAAATATTATGATTTATAATATGTAAAATACATACCCAGGAGGGGAAACATCAATGAGCAGCAGTGAACATTCTCTAAGCCTACTTGGAAGGGTACGCAAGATAATTATCACAATAATATTCACCTACTGGAAGACTGATAATATCAAACTAATAACATGCGATTAAATTAAAAGTGTACTTCTGAAGAGTATAATACCCTGTAATTAGCATCCTACTAAGATATATGTTCTGGGGTAACCTTGACATTGACATATTTAATTTAAATAAAATTGGCTTGACCTCTCATCCACGTCCTGTGAAAAATCTAATACCCGATGTATCTACTGATGGCTTACGTTCTCATTTCCAAGGTCTCCTCTTCTCAATTTCTTGCTCCCATTGTAATAATGATCACACATCCAATAATGCCTATAGCCTTCTTTATGCCTTATGTTTAGCCAAATGTGAAGCACAGCCCCACTTCCAAGATTTATAGAAAATACTAAGCAAATATTTCTAGTATAATTTTAGCTTTGAGGGAAAATATAAACCATAGCTGATCAATAAAAAATATAAACATTCCCCAGTCTTAAAAAATCCTCAGCCATATATTTCCACAGTGAATTTCGGTGTACTTCCTTTATTCTTTTGTTGCCCCTCTCTCCCTCCAGACTTATTTTCCTTCCAGCCCATTCAAACCAATCCTAGAGGATGTTATTTCTCTATCATCCATATCCATTGGACGTTTTTAAAAACAAAGATAGTTCTCTTCATGAAAAGAACTTGCAATGACCTCTTGAGTATTTATTTATTTATTTATGCTTTGTCATGCCATTAGGATATTTTCAAATGAGAGCTCTAGTTAGATAATATGATCCATTTAATAAAGGTCACATTTGAGATGCAGTAGCTCCAGGGTTAGGAAATACTCGAATATGTCAAATACTTGGAAAGTACAGCAAAGATGTTTATCTATACAGCATCAAATGTATTGGAGACCATGGCGAGAATCCTTAACCCAGTACCAATGATAATTGAAATTTTTTCTTCACTTTCTATGTGCCAGACTGTGTGAAAACATCAACTGTTTTATTTCTTTTAATCCTTACGACCACACTCTTAGTTGATATTTCTATCTGTTAACAAATTTGTGAAAATTGACACTGAATGAGGTTGAGTAACTTACCCATGGTCCTACACCTAATAAAATAACAGAGCCAAGAGTCAAAGAAATATATTCTGAGTACAGAGCCCACATTTATATCCAAAGATCAAGATTTTTGGCTCTTTTGTTGTGACAATACTTCATTTATAAGATGGAAATTCCTTTAACGCTGTAGTTCACTGGAATCCAAAATAATTACTGAAGGTACAAGTTAGCAAGAGAAAATTGATTATTTTAAAGTGATGTCACTTCATTGTATGAGATGATCTGTCTTAGCCAGCAAAGTCAGTAAATAACCTTCCAATGCTTTTACTTAATGAGGAAGTAATTGTTTTTCTTTACCTCCTAGTGAAATATGCAAATTCTTCAGTAAGACATTTAGGGGCTAAATTAAGAAATTAATGTTTAGTAACAAGAAACATATTGAAAGTACACAGAATGTCGTTCTTTTATATATTCTTATTCCATGTCTTTGCTCTCTCATACTTTATTATTACTCCTCTAGCTTCTAAATAACTTTGATTGACGAGTCGAATACTGCGGTGCATGACTACATTGTGGGAAATCTTAGTGTGACTCATCATGCCATAAATCAAACAGCAGGTCAGCACATGGGAACACAGTTCCCTGACTCACAAAATATAATGAAGAAAAAATTGAGTAAGCAAACTAGATTCATTTATTAAAAATAAACAACATCAGTTATAACTTTGGTAATATACAGAATACAGTTACACACACATATTCCTTTCATTTGCAGATTTAACAATATCTGTAGTATGCATGGTATTACGCTAAGCAGTGTAGGAGATTTAAGTATGAAAAATAAGTTACTTGTCAAGTATATCGCCATCAAATAGAAGAAATCAAATGTATTGAGTAGAAATTAACAGCAAATGTTTATTATCACTTGGAAGAGAAAAAATTCATGTTCCCTGGGGCAATGATTGGATGAACAGAGAAAGATTCCTAGAAGGGGTTTCTATGTATACATGCTATGATGAAAAAAAGCATTCAAAGTGGTGTGTGAGCACAGTTCCTCCTATTTCTACAACAGAAACACTCAAACAAAGAAATAAAAACAGTCTTCATTTTCTCACTCTCACTCAGTGTCTACACAATTTAAGCACCCATTGCTGTAAATACTCTTTTCATTCATTCCATCATATTTTGTTTTTGTGTCTGATCCCTTACTATGTGCCAGTTACTGCAATAAGCACTGGGAATGGAGAAGTGTGAGCCAGTCTCCATCCTGAAGAGGATCTTAACCTGGAGAATCTCTTATCCATGTCAGAAACGCCTCTCAGATTTTTTGGTGCTCTCCATTTTGTGGTCACTGCTTTAGTAATATGTTATCATCACCCGTTCATGGAATTATGTTGACTAACCGTTTCCTAGAATCTCCCTCACTTTGAACCAAGCTGCACATCGCTGAGAGTCATCCTTGGCCCTCTCTGGTGGAAGGAGTGGAAATCAAGCTAGACTACCGAAATGGGGCTATCACTGAAAGAGGACATGAAGCAAAACGTAGACAACAGTTATGTGCATAAATGAATAGCAGAATACGTGCAAAAATATTCATATTATGTTCTTCTCAGGGCTATTTATAATAGTCAAATAAAAGATGTAATTTAAATCTCTATCAGTATTGCGGTAGTACAATAAATAGTACATAATTATTAAAAATGATGATGTATTTATAAGTTCTGAACTAGAAAAATGTCCATGATATACCGTTTTTTTTCAAGGAAGATTAGTCCTGAGCTAACAGCTGCTGCCGATCCTCCTCTTTTTGCTGAGGAAGACTGGCCCTGAGCTGACATCCGTTCCCATCTTCCTCTACTTTATATGTGGTACACCACCACAGCATGGCTTGCCAAGGAGTATGTAGATCTGTACCTGAGATCTGAACTGGAAAATCCCAGGCTGCCAAAGCAGAATGTGCAAACTTAACCACTACGCCACCAGGCCAGCCCCTCCATGATGTATTTTTAAACATGCATGTGTGTGTGTGTCTGTGAGTGTGACAGAGAGAAAGAAAGAAAAAATTCTGGAGGAATATGAATTAAATTACTAAGATTGATTGTTTCTGTCAAGGAATTATGGTTAGCAATTGAACATTTTTTTCAAGATTACTCATTAGGATAATGTATCTAAATACTAAATACTAATACTAAATAAACTTACCATTGCAATGTTGTTAATTTAAATATAAAACAAATATATTCATATTATAAAAATGGAGCTTTCATGTAAATAAAAAACATATTACAATAGCACTATTTTATATAGCAAACAATATAACATTTGAAGTTATGTATACTTAGGAAAATATACTTAGCAGTTTTCCAATTTACTTATCTGTATAAGAAAAACATTTTCTGCCATTGTTTTTGGTTAAATTATTATGACTCCATGTTAAACACTTATCATGGAGCTGGAACAAAGTGCTTGGCAAATTGTAGGCGTTATTATTTAGTCAGGAAGTCCACCAATTATATAAAATATATTTGTTAGACAAGTTTATAATTTTGTGTCAGTGAATTTACCTTCTATTCTTTCTTTAAATAAAATAAGTGAGTTTTTATGGATTTAGGCTGTTAACTTTGAAGATCTCTTCATTTTTCCAAGGATCTTTTAAAATTTTAGAGAAAGACTCTCTAAACACAACAGATTATTTAGGTATAATATTTTTTAAAAAGTTTATATGATAAATTTAAATTTTCCTGGCAGTGATTAGTAATTCTAGGTGGTAAATGACCAGGGAAAAAATTAGTGTCAATCAGAAGTTTAGCCAATAATATGGGATCACAATCTGAATATCCCTGTGGATAATTTTTCTCAAATTGGGTCATATTTTATCCAGCTCATTTTATCACAGAGCTCAAAAGTCTAATTTGCAAAAGGAATCATCATGCAGTATTGGGAGGCTAAAGGAACTGAACTTTGATTGTAGAAAAGAAGCAAACAAGATCTGTATGAACTTCTATCAATCTTCCAATCTTCTTCATAGTTTAAATTAGTACATGCCTTAGTTTCCTATTTTTTGATTTAACTTAATTCCAGATTATACTTAGGATTATGATCTTCCTACTGGTTAGGTTCTAATTCAACAAGCCTCAGTCTTCTTCCACATCTTCCTTCTCCTCACTGACTTACAATCCATCAGTTCTCTAGTTCAATTTTGTCTTCCTTCACAGCTTCTCCCCTCTCTTTCATGACTTTTGCCACAAGCCCTTCTCTTTTCTTTTCTTTAGGGACTCCAATTACCCATATGTTAGGTCACCTGAGGTTGTCCCACAGCTCTCTACGTTTTTTTCTTTCTGTGTGTCATTTTAGATCATTTGTATTGCTCTATCTTCAACTTCAATAGTATTTTTTCTGCAATGTCTAATCTGCCATGAATGCCACCCAATGTATTCTTCATTCCAGACATCATTGTTTTTATCTCAAGGAATTTGATTTGGGTCCTTTTTTTTCTTCAATAGCTCCAATTAATTTTTTTGACATACTGAATACAGTTGCAATAATTGTTTTAATGTCTTTGTCTGCTAATCTCACATCTGTGTCTGGATTGGTTTCAGTTGATTGCTTTCTCTTCCTTATGGGTCATGTATTCCTGTTCATTTGCATGCAAGTAGGAGTATTAGGGCCAGGGATAAAACCACTTATCTATATGGAAAATTGACTACCGTTAATGTTGGAAGTTGAGTAGCAGGCAATCAAGTTTCTAAATCACGGCATGTACAGGATCATGACAAATGTAAGGTCAAATAACTGGTGTGAAATGAAAGGGATTTCAGTTAGTGAGCTGGATCTGGTATCTACTCTTTCTGGCCCATGGTATTTTCTGAGTCAAGGTCGTGACTGAACCACAGTTCTAGATAATATGCCGCATTTGTATGAGGACTTCAATTAGAATCTGAAGCAGTCAGTATTCATCTTCTGAATAGAAAGGGTTGACAAAGCAGATTGGGAAGATTTTCAGACAGAAGTTGAGTAGGAAGTCTAGAAGCAACTGGTAGAGTTTCAGAGAAAGGCTGCAGCCCAAGGAGGACATGGCACTCACCCGTCCATGCCTTACCTTGACATGGAACTCCTTCCTACATGCCTGGCCTTGCTCCTGCTGGGCCTTGCCTTCCCTGGGTCAGCCTGTTCAAAG